>NC_136266.1:173335814-173628314 GCF_964187855.1 Myxine glutinosa | reverse complement strand
GAAATGCCTCGTGCTTTGTAACTGATTGCATTGTTAATGGAGGGATTGATGTAACATTGTATGCACTTCAAAAACCAAATTACAGAGTTTAAAGTTAATGAATAAGTCTGCACATGCTCACATCGGCGAATACACACACACTCACACATATATACAAATACACACATACAAATACAAATACATATAAATACAAATACATATAAATACAAATACATATAAATACAAATACCCACACATACAAATACAAATAAATACAAATACCCACACATACAAATACAAATACAAATACATACAAATACATATAAATACAAATACACACACATACAAATACAAATACATACAAATACAAATACATACAAATACAAATACATATAAATACAAATACATATAAATACAAATACATATAAATACAAATACATATAAATACAAATACACACACATACAAATACAAATACATACAAATACAAATACATATAAATACAAATACACACACATACAAATACAAATACATACAAATACAAATACATACAAATACAAATACATATAAATACAAATACCCACACATACAAATACAAATAAATACAAATACCCACACATACAAATACAAATACATATAAATACAAATACCCACACATACAAATACAAATAAATACAAATACCCACACATACAAATACAAATAAATACAAATACCCACACATACAAATACAAATAAATACAAATACACACACATACAAATACAAATACAAATAAATACAAATACCCACACATACAAATACAAATAAATACAAATACCCACACATACAAATACAAATAAATACAAATACCCACACATACAAATACAAATAAATACAAATACACACACATACAAATACAAATACAAATAAATACAAATACCCACACATACAAATACAAATAAATACAAATACCCACACATACAAATACAAATAAATACAAATACACACACATACAAATACAAATACAAATAAATACAAATACCCACACATACAAATACAAATAAATACAAATACCCACACATACAAATACATATAAATACAAATACACACACATACAAATACACACCATTACAAATACACACCATTACAAATACAAATACATATAAATACAAATACACACACATACAAATACACACACATACAAATACAAATACATATAAATACAAATACACACACATACAAATACACACACATACAAATACACACAGATACAAATACAAATACATATAAATACAAATACACACACATACAAATACACACACATACAAATACAAATACATATAAATACAAATACACACACATACAAATACAAATACATACAAATACATATAAATACAAATACACACACATACAAATACAAATACAAATACATATAAATACAAATACGCACACATACAAATACAAATACAAATAAATACAAATACACACACACACACATACAAATACAAATACATACAAATACAAATACATATAAATACAAATACACAAACATAGATACACACAAAAACACACACACACACACACACACACATACATACATACATACATACATACACACACACACACACACACACACACACATTCACACATTCACATATATACACACAAACAAACACACACATACACACATACACACCTATATATATATATATATATATATATATATATATATATATATATATATATATATATATATATATTGTTACAGACGCGGTTAAAGATGTTATTTTACCGAGCGGTTGGTATTACCGCGTCCGAACAGTTACTCCCCGATTAGAACCCGATTCCACCCGACGTTGACCAGATCGCCCCACAGATATTCAATCGGGAAACCTCTAAAGCGACCGAAAGAGAAGGAAAAGAGAAGAAGACAGTGTACGGAGGAAGAACAGATTTATTATACACACACAAGCAAAAAGAAAGAGCGACCAAAATTATTTACAGCAATGGATGGAAGAAGCAGTCACACAGTGCATCGTTAGCTTAAACTATTCATTTTACTTAACCCCAAGACAACGAGTAGGACAGACGACGTTCACACTTACACGGGGGATATTGCAGGCAGGTAGGGCTTGAGGTGGATTGCTGGAGAGGGAGGAGGGTCGGAGGCAGCAGCTCTCAATTCCTCGCGGTTTTTGGCGGGAAAACCCTTCGTCGCGTATCCGCTGCCGATGCTTTAGACGTCACGCGCTGGCTCGGGCACACCTGCTCCTCTCCTTCTGGTGGAGCCGTCTCCCTCCTTTCAGCGTGTCTCTCCAAAGCTGGTTTCCTTTCCGAGTACCTCTCCTCTTTGGCTTGGAGCGTTTCGCATCTCACCGCTCCTCTTGGTGTCGCCTCTTCGCTCATCTCCCAGGTCATCTCCTAGGTCATCTGCTGAAGCAGTCCCTTCCCGTCGCTTTTATTACCCCGGGCGGAATCAAGCCGCCGGCTGCGAGGGCACGCCTACCGGGTCGCTCACCGCGGTGCTGATTGGCTGTTAGGGCTGGCTCACTCCTCCCCTCTATGACGAGGTGGAGACACGCCTTTCTTCTCCGAGATTAGCACATGGGCAATGGCGGCTTGCGGGATTGAACACCACTCGCACCCCTTTTGAAAGGAACTTTGGAGAGCGGAGATGTTTGGGGAAATTGAAAGGGCCTACGCTTATTTTGTTTGATACAATGCAAAGTCAATCTAGTGGGAAACACATATTTAGCCTACATAGAATAAGGAAATACACTATTTAAAAAGATATATCGTGGCCTGCGTGTAAGCTTCATGGAATTAACTAGGAGGACGGCTGCGACCATTATTTACATTACGAGGGTGTTACACATAACAAAACCATACTTTTTTACATTCGTTACACTTCCTCCAAAATTGTTACACTTCTCAAAAACCGTTACACTTCTCAAATTCGTTACACTTCTCAAAACCGTTACAATATATATATATATATATACCAGCTGAGGTACCCGGCTTCGCCCGGGTTGAATAAGAATAAGACAAATATATGATGAAAAGAACATGTATATTTTAGAGCAATATCACAGTACATTTCCTATATGACGTTTTGTCAATTGTCAATTTCTCAAAACCTCTTGGTATACAACATTTCTGGTTTTCTTACTTGGTGCCAAGACATAAAGATTGCTTGGTTTTCCAACCCTCGAGCAGCCCACGTACAGCTGGCCATGGGAAGTACCCGGCATTGCCGGACGGGGGAAGGGAGGGGAGGGGGATGGGGAGGGGAGGGGAACGGGGGGGGCGGGGAACGGGGGGGGGCGGGGAGGAGAGGGTGGAGAGGGGAGAAGAGGGGGGGAGGGGAGAAGAGGGGGGGAGGGGAGAAGAGGGGGGAGGGGAGAAGAGGGGGGAGGGGGAGGAGGAGAGGAGAGGAGAGAAGAGGGGGGGGTGGGGAGGGGGAAGGGGAGGGATGGGAGGGGGAGGGGGGAGGGGTAAGAGGGGGAGGGGGGAGGGAGAAAGGGGGGAGGGGGAGGGGAGAAGGGGAGGGGTTAGGGTGGAGGGGGGAGGGGGAGGGGGAGGGTGGAGTCAAGTCCGAAGTCATTGTCGTAAATTGAATGTCGCATTTATTTTTTATTCCCTGTCAAATGGCATTGGTCCCGCATTCCGAACCCGGAAGTCGGAAGTCATTGTCGGCAAAGATGAAAAATTAACGTTACGAAATACGCTGATGACGTCATGATTTTAAAATGCGACGTTTTTTTTTTTAGTTGAGATTTTATTCGAATTCGAATTCCATTAAATTTCAACTGTTGGAAACAATAATTATTTCAATTTCCAACAGTTGAAATAATTATTGTTTCCAACAGTTGAAATTTAATGGAATTCGAATTCGAATAAAATGTCAACTACCGTTTATTCGTTCTTGGCGCGAAAAAATGGCGCGCATTTTGTCATTATGTGCGACTTTACGTCACTCCTACGGACGTGAAAACATTTGTTTTCCTTAAAAATATATTTAAAATAAATACAATAGTACATAAATTAACAATAAAAGAAGCTAAAAAACAATTTAAAATACAATAAAAAGCACATTGAAAATATATAAATATGTACGTACAGTATACTGTAGTACGCGCAACCGCGGGATCGGAAAGGGGCAATAGCGCCGCCACAAACTACACCATGGAATTGCAGCTGGCGCGGTTTTTTAAACCATTGATATTAAAATAAAACGTAGCCTAAAACCACCAGGATTTTATGCCGATTCCGAATCTGTGTCTAAAACTTTTCTCCGATGTGTAGTTCTTGAGTTATAAGTGGACATCCAGACAGACACACACACACACACACACACACACACACACACACACACAGACACTCCTCCTTTATATATATATATATATATATATATATATATATATATTATATATATATATATACATACATACATACACACACACACACACACACACACACACACACACACACACACACACACACACATATATATATATATACACACAAACAAACACACACATACACACAAGCACACACATGTACATATATATATATATATATATATATATATATATATATATATATATATATGTACGTGCTTGTATGTGTATGTATGTGTGTATGTATGTATGTATGTATGTGTATGTATATATATATATATATATATATATATATATATATATATATATATATATATATATATATATACATACACATACATACATACATACATACATACATACACACACACACACACAAACACACACACATATATATACACACAAACAAACACACATACACACAAGCACACACATGTATATATATATATATATATATATATATATATATATATACACAAACACACACACACACACGCACACACACATACACACACATGTGTGTGTGTGTATATATATATATGTATATATATATATATATAATCACACCACACCTATGGGGGAACCACACCTATGTGTCACATGTAAGAGTAAAGTTAATTTTGCATGTCATTCTCTAACCGGTCGTTCCATTGGTGGTTCCGACTCGGGGAAGAGTCTGACGAGGGAGGGGTAGAGTGTTGCAGTTTTGTGTTTTTATAATAAAGGTTAATTTCCCCTCATAGTTAGTTACACTACAACACGTAGCCTCGTTTAAGCTCAGTTATTTCGTAGTAAATGTAAGGGTCGACCTTTCCTGTGTTTAGTTTTGCGTTGAGTAGGATAATGAGAATTAGGTCCCCTTACGATGCCTCAATGCTTTTGGTTTTGGCGTGAAATGCCATGAGGCAGGGCTGAACAAGTCGACCAAGGCCGAAGGAAGGCGGAGGAGGAGCCAACGGTAAGCACGAGCCGCCAACCAGGGCTTGAGGCGAGTGACTTACCACTGCGGCAAAAGGCGGAGTTTGGAACATTTGATTCCGGCTAGGGCGGGGCAATATAACCCTGTGCCCAGAGCCCTCACCTCAGTTGAGTTCTCAGTTATGAGCTGGAGTTGGCAGAATATGTCAGTTGAGTTCCCACCTGGAGTTGAGCGCTGAGTGATGAGCTGAAGTTACGAGAGGAGACGTGCGTATACGAACTTGCACTGCTCCCCGCGCTCTGTGCAGTATTAATCAGGCTGTAGAGACGACCCGCGCCGGGCCACAGACATGTGTATTTTCCCACCTGCCTGCCTTCGTCGGGACACGTGCTTTGACCGCCAGAGGGCCACGCTGGGTGAGCTGTTCCTGGAGCGACCGAAGCGGGGGCGTTCGGCGCGCGAACATTATTCCTCCATCTCCCTGTGTGTGTAAGTGGGCCCATTGTCTGGGTAAAAAAGGAAGACTGATTAAGACTGCCCTGTGTCTCCTTCTACCGAATCATTGTACATTGTGTAAATAATAATTAAATCGTATTATTCCTTTGATTCGACCGTCTTGTGTTTTCCATCATTGGCTTAGCATGGTATGAATTAGATCGCTCTGATCGGGTTCAATAAGAAAGGTAACAGCATGGGTCCCATGGTATGCCATCCGCTCGGGTGTACTCAATTACGCGTGGTTCGTGCGAGACTCGATCCCCGCTTCCGCTGCGGCGTGGGTACTCGAGGTACGTGCGAAATTGTCCCGAGACCCTTTTCCACGTCTGCCCGGAAGTGTCGACTCAGTCTCGTGGTTTCGAAGACCCAGAGAGAAAAAGGGGCTTAATCTCCCCTTTGTAAGGGTACGGGCTTCGGAAAACCGCAACAATTTGGTGTCCAGGAGTGGGATTGGACCTGCAGTACGTTTCACGTGCTGCTAAATTATGAGCGAACGAAATTTAGTAGTAAAATCCAAATTGTATTTGTACCATGGCTTGTCAAGGCGGTCGAATGCCGGTGGGGGTAGATGAAGAGGTAGAATTGATGACCCAAGACCAGGAGACAGTTGGTAGTGGAGGAAGCCGAAGAGGGGGCGGTAGCTGGCGAAGCAAATGGCGGTGCCTCGCACGTGGCGGCGAGAGCCAAGCCCGCGGCGCCAGGGAACTGGGGTCTTTTTATGATTCAACTCGCGGTGAACTTCGAGAAAGTGAATGATAGCATAAATAAAATGAGTGGTGACATGAAAGAAATGAGGGATGAAGCAAGGTGTAACAAGGGCGAATGGAAAGAAACAATGAATGCCCAAAAGGACGATATGAAGGCTCAGGGTGAGCGATTGGAAAAACAAATGAAAGAAATGGGGGACAAATCCACCCAGGAATTGGAAAAAATGAGGGTGGCGTCGAAGAAAGAAATAAAAGAAATGGGGGAGGGCATTAGGCGCGGGTTGAGCGAGGAGGTCGCAGTGGTACGCGATGAGGTGAAGCAGTGCGAGGAGCACGTGGAGAGAGAGGTGAGGCAGAGCACAGCCAAATTGACCGGGGCTATGGAAATCGTGACGCGGGGTGTAGAAGAGCCGACGGACGCTGAATTGGACAAAGAAATGTCATGGGCGCCGGCGGTCGCCGAGGAAAAGAAATAATCGGGGCCAAAGAGACGGTAGAAACGGGGAACAAATCGCGGGAGAAAGTAATGGAATCCGCACAAAGTCTGCATTTGCACCGTGATGCCGTGCTTACTAACGAAATTGAAAGTTTGCAGGTGCAGCCGGGGAAGGAGGACCCCGAGGTGAGTGGAAAAAATGGTGCGAATGTGTTTGGCGCGAATGGGTTTTTGGCGCGCTTGGGGCAGAGGCGAGACCCGGCGAAGGTCCATTGTGCGGTGTACGAGAGAGTGTGGTACGTGGTACGAGAGAGAGTGTGCGTTGGAGCATGAGCAAGAGTGCACACCTGAGTGTGTAGAAGAAGAGTGCACAAAGGAGTGTGTGAGGGGTGCGGGTGCGCTTGGTTGTGCGGTTAAGGAGTGTGTAATGGGAGAGGGTTACATAGTGTGTGCAGTAGTGCACACCCGGGGGTGTTACGGAGTGTGTAACAGAAAAGTGTGTGATGATGGGGTGCGTGAAAGGTGAGAGTGCGCCTGGGTGGTGTGCACCAGAGAGTACGAGTACTGAATACGGGAGAGAATGCACACCAGACTGTGTGTGGGAAAAGTGTGTAATGAAGTGTGTGAAAGGCGTGAGTGCGCCTAGGTGTGCAGGTACAAGTACGGAGTGTGAGGGAGAATGCACACCAGAGAATGTGGAAGGAGAGTGTGCAGTAACGGAGTCTCTGAGAGGCGCGGGGGCGCCTGGGTGTGCGAGTGCGGAGTGGGTCGCGAGTAGTGAGGACGCGGCTTAAGCATCGACACCGACCAGGGGGGGTAGCACCTAGCGGGACGGGTAGCAGACGTGAGCCCCCGGTGAGTTGAGTGCAGCAGGGACCGGCGGGGATCGGTGCCTCGGCGGTCTCACAAGGACCGGCATGCACGATTCCTGCCGGACCCCGCACTGTATGGTTGGTGCCGTGCCGTGGCGGCAAAGGCAATCGGCGAGGTTCAAGGGGTGGTAGGAGATTTTGGAGCCGCGCACCTTGGCGGGTGCGGTGCTCCGACCATGGCCGGTTGGGTTACCATGCGTGGGACCACAAGACCCCACGCCGGGATTGAGCCCTGCACCTCGGCCCATCCATACCTCCTCCCTTGGATCAAAAATGCCGGACGAACACCCCCATACAGGAGACCAACCACCCGCATGGATCGCTCGGCCCTTCGAGGCCGGGCTGTGACGACGTACATCCACTTGGTGAGGCTCGAGTGCAGTGGACTGATGAGGATAGTGTACCCCACATAGGGGAATGGTAGTCTGACCATTCCTCACATGACAGGGCCCATGAGCATTAGTTTAAGGGGATGGCAGTGATAGGCACATGGGGGTGCCAGCAATGGTTACCTCCATGGGGCACCGAAGCTAGCCGAGGGAGGGCTAGGATAATGTTAGGGATTTAGAAGACCTTAGGGACCAGAGTTAAGTAGTGACACCTGTACTGTAGCGGGGACTTAGGTAGCTTAGGTGGATGATAAATAAAAGGGAGTGCATATAGTGTAAAGGGACGACGGGGGAAGCACGAGTTTTAGGGGAAGTAGTTAGCTAGATGATGGTGTGTGCTTGGTGAGGAATTGTGTGAGAATAAACAGAGTTGTGTGTGGAAACAAATGGAATTGCATTGAGGTGTATGGAAAGAGGTGTGTGAGCACAAAAGGTGTGCAAGAAAAGTGGTGTGCGAAATAAATGGTGTGAGAATATTTGGTGTGGAATGCTTGGTGTGGGAATAAAAGGTGTGGAATGCATGGTGCGAAGGAATGAATGGGGGGAGGTGGAACCCATTCGCGAAAGCCCGGGTGGGTAGTGTAAAGTCAGGTAGCGGGCGTAGGTAAATTGTATGGATATTGACACCTGTGGTGCGAACAGTAGCAAGAAGTGCTTTGGAGGGTGCACGAGTCAGTGACATGGCTGGGCGTGTGGCTTAATTGGTACATATGGTTATTGGGGCACTCCACCACTGGTAGTTTGTCGGCCAGGTGAGGCCTCAGGTAGGCTTTGGGAGCCGGTTAGTCGTAGTGTTGAGTGGGGCCCGAGGATCCAAGGGAAGGACCCGGGTTGCCCAATGCCAAGGTGGGCATCAGGGGGTAAAGTGCCAGGAGGGGCCTTCCCCAGTTAGGTAGGAACAGGAGCAGGTGAGCTCGGTTGGCGACTTCAGTGGCGGAGGTGCACAGGTAGGTAGACCTGCTGGTAGTGCCACACGACCCAGCCCCGAAATTGTGCGAGGGCACAGTATGAAAATTTGTGGGAGTGAGACCCAAATTTTGGAGGGCACCAGGTGCGCAATGGGAATTCGGGTTCTAAGAACCACATAGTTTAAAGATGGCCGATTGGCAGGGTACGACCCCGGGCAGTTTAACAGAGTAAATGTCAGTAGTGTAGTTAGGAAGAGAAATCCCTTCGCACCATCCACAGCCAGTCACCAAGGAGGACGAAGCTCCACACCAGGGCTCTGTAAGCCATTTGATTTGTAAGACGCATCATGACGTATGTGTGACATTGTGTTTGTTCCATTCCTTCCTTCCTGGGAGGGATTGGGAGACGAATTTGGATTAGAGGGGGATATGGGAGACAAGACATAGAGATGGATTGTAAATACAAGGGGAGCTAGGGTAGTATAGCCGACGGTGGGGGTACGGACGGTTAGGGACGAGCCTGCTCTGCTCGCTCTTCCGCATCCCTCGCACTGCATTACCTTGTTTTTTTTGTGCCATTGCGTCTTTTCCGCTTTGCTTGTTGTGCCTTGTCTCTCCCCCCACCCCAGGACCATTTTGGAGGTGGAGCTGTGCAGCACCATCGACCTGTGCAGCATCCCTTCTGCGCCTTGCTACATCTGTGCAGCCGAACTGTGCAGCACTTTGCTGCCATATCCTTTTGCTGCACCCTTGTTGCACCGGCGAAGCACTTTGCTGCCAAACCCCTTGTTGCACCTTACACACTATGGACCACAAGCTTTGTGGCCTTGTACCTCTGCTGTGCAGCATTTTGCTGCAAAGTCATCTTGCACCTTCGGACCACTTGTTTGAGTGGCATTAATGTCACGCAGTCGGACCACATGAGAGTGGCCCTGCCTGGCAAGGAATAAAATAAAAGCATATTTTTGCATTTTATCATGGTGTGCTAGGCATGAGAAGATGTGCAAGTTTATATAGCCCTGAAGATTAAAAATGGCCTGTATGCCGGTCAAGGGGCTAACCGGTTTGATATATGCACACAGAAGAAGCAAGAAGCAAGATGCAAGAAGCAAGCAGCAAGTGTCATGATTTTGAGTGTGTTTTGCTGTGCTTTCTCTCCGCTCCAATCTTCTCTTCCAAAAAGGACAGGTCCTGGGTCATAGAATTGTAAATAAAATTAGGTTTCTGTGCTTGTAAATATAAGAATGCTGCCCACCGGCTATGTGTTTAGTTTGAAAATTTTCGGAAATACTCGGTTAGTTGTGGGTGTGAATCTGATATGTAGCAACTCAACGCAATAGGAGGGACATATCTAGTGTTTTAAAACTGTCGCACACACGGGTCAGAGTAAATGTGAGGGGGAACCACACCTATGTGTCACATGTAAGAGTAAAGTTAATTTTGCATGTCATTCTCTAACCGGTCGTTCCATTGGTGGTTCCGACTCGGGGACGAGTCTGACGAGGGAGGGGTGAAGTGTTGCAGTTTTGTGTTTTTATAATAAAGGTTAATTTCCCCTCCCAGTTAGTTACACAACAACATGTAGCCTCGTTTAAGCTCAGTTATTTCTTAGTAAATTGAACCGTCGACCTTTCCTGTGTTTAGTTTTGCGTTGAGTAGGATAATGAGAATTAGGTCCCCTTACTATGCCTCAATGCTTTTGGTTTTGGCATGAAATGCCATGAGGCAGGCCTGAACAAGTCGACCAAGGCCGAAGGAAGGCGGAGGAGGAGCCAACGGTAAGCACGAGCCACCAATCAGGGCTCGAGGTGAGTGACTTACCACTGCGGCAAAAGGCGGAGTTTGGAACATTCGATTTGGGCTAGGGCGCAGGGCGGGGCAATATAACCCTGTGCCCAGAGCCCCCACCTCAGTTGAGTTCTCAGTTTTTTTTTTGTTGTTTTTTTTTGTATACTGAATCGAGGCTCGTGAAAGAGCTGATATTTACTTCACAAACAAATCAACCAGACAAACAAAATATATAAAAAGAGGAAGCGGAGGACAAGAGAAGGGGACACACACAAACACTTGAGAGCACACAACATTTAAGAGCAGGGAGATGTGTGGGAGGGAGAGTGCTTGGGGGGAGGAGGCGTGGGAAGGGGGGGGGGGTGGGAAAAGTATAAAACACAAGGACACCAAAGACTTCCAGGACAGAAGTTGGTATTTCAAAAAAGTGGATTGGGGTGAAATTAGCGGGGATAGAAAAGATCAAGGTTTTGGATGGAGGAAGATAAGAGATGGTGGTGAACAGCTGTTTTAAAGACCTGGAGGGTGGAGTGGGATTGAAGAGAGAGTTTGTTCCAGAGGCGGGAGAAAAGAGGAACGAAGGAGTGAAGGTGAGCAGAGAGTCTTGATTTTGGCAGTTTAACCATAAGAGGGTTGCAGGCAGATCTTGTGCGACCCGTAGGAATATTTGCGGGACAGAGCCCAGAGAGAGCTGGGGGGGGGGGGGGGCAAGGCCAGAGAGGAGTCGGTAGAAGACGGAAAGACCACCAACCTGCCTGCGGTGAGTGAGTGGGAGGCCCTTGGAGTTAGCTTCATCGCGGGAGATTCCAATGATTCTGAATGCTTTGGTTTCAACAGCGTGAAGACGAGCTAGGTGTGAGGTAGGAGCACCAGCCCAGAGGGGAGAGCAGTATTCCATTGAGCTGCGGATGAAAGCCTTGTATGTGGTGAGGAGCTCAGGTGTGCCAAGGAAGGACTTCGCACGACGGAGGATGCCCAGTCGGCGACTGGCTTTGGAGGCCAGATTTGAAATGTGGTTTTCCCAGGAAAGATCATGGTAGATAGTGAGACCCAAAAGCTTGAGTGACAGAACTTATTGGAGAGGATTATTCAGAAAGTGGACGGGAGGGTTGTCCAGTCGGTCTTTTCGGAGAGATATCGTAAGAGTGTGAGATTTGTCAGGATTGAAAGACATGTTCCACTTGTTTGCCCAGTCTGTGATTTTGTCCAGGTCTGCAGAGAGTGAGGACGCTGCAGACTGCTGATCTGAGGGATGAAGAATGGAGCGACAGAGAGTAGAGTCATCAGCAAAGAGATAGAGAGGATTTTCAAGAGAGTCAGAGAGATCATTGATGAAGACCAGAAAAAGCACAGGGCCCAGAACACTGCCTTGGGGAACTCCAGCCTGAATAGGAAGAGGAGATGAGAGAAACCCATTCAGGGCCACATGTTGACTACGACTAGAGAGGAAGTCCACCAGCCATGCGTGGAGATTTCCATGGATACCAAAAGAGGAGAGTTTGGTGAGCAGAGCGGGGTGCCAGACCGTATCGAAGGCACGTGATATGTCAAGGGAGACAGCTCTAATTTCCTGTTTGGCATTGAGGACGTCCATCCATTGTTGAGAAAGCAGAAGCAGCATGTCCAGAGTAGAGTGACCAGGTCTGAAACCAAATTGATGATCAGAGATCAAGCCATTGGAGAAGAGGAAAGATTTCATATCTGAAGCAACGATGGATTCCATGACTTTGCTGATAATTGGGAGAAGGCTGATTGGTCTGTAGTTGCTGGGATCTGTTTTTGCACCTTTTTTTTTTTCAAAGCGGTGATGTTGGCAGATTTCCAAGCAGATGGCAGATGACCTTGAGCAAAAGAGAGGGTGAAGAGAACAGATAGAGGGAGTGAAAGAGCGGGAGAACAGGATTTTAGGACTCGTGGGCTGATGCCGTCAGGTCCATTTGCAGAATCAGAGTCGAGGGTTGACAGAAACTTTTCCACCTTGTCAGGAGGAAAGGACACAGAGTCCAGGAGCAGCTGGGTATGACTGGGTACGGTGGGTACAGAGAGGGATGGGTTTGGGACACAAGATTTAGAGGCAAACACAGAGTTGAGGCATTCAGCTTTTTCACGTGCGGAGTCAGCCGTGTGGCCGTTTGAGGTGAGGGAGGGGATGGAGGGGGAACAAACACCAGAAACAGATTTGACCAGACGTCACCAGGATTTGGAAGAGGGAGACAGATAAGAGAGTTCTGTCCTGAGAACGGAGAGATATTGTTTCCTGGCTCTCCTGAGGGTGGACACACACTTGTTTCGGGCTTTGTGAAAGGAAATGAGATTTCCTTCTGTTGGATTTGCTTTCCAGGAGACGAAAGCAAGTTGTTTCTGGGCAATAGCCTCACCACAAGATTCCCTGTACCAAGGACGGGAGGAAGGGTATGACAACTGAAGACGAGACGGGATAAATCTGTGCATGAGAGAGAGCAATTTACTTTGGAAGAATTCCCAGGATGAGTTGATGTCAGAGGCGGTAGAGATGGGAGACCAGTCCAGATGATTGATGGCTGCTTGAAGACCATGCCAGTTGGCATGAGTGAAATGCCAGACTCGTCCATGCTGAGGAGGCTCTCTGAGAATGGTCAGAGAGATGTCCACTTTAACAAGCACATGATCAGATGAGCCGATTGGAGCAGAAGAAGAGCAGCAGACATTTTCAGGGAAGTTAGTCATTACCAAGTCCAGAAGAGAAGATGCTCCGTTGACTGATATCCGGGTCGGGAAATTGACAGATTGTGTCAGTCCAGTGAGTCACAGAAGTGAGCTGGAGTTGGCAGAATACATCAGTTGAGTTCCCACCTGGAGTTGAGCGCTGAGTGATGAGCTGAAGTTACAAGAGGAGATGCGCGTATACGAACTTGCCCTGCTCCCCGCGCTCTGCGCAGTTTTAATCGCGTTGTAAAGACGACCTGCGCCGGGCCACAGACACGCATATTTTCCCGCCTGCCTGCCTTTGCCGATATACGCGCCGCAAGGATTTTCCCACCTGCCTGCCTTCGTCGGGACACGTGCTGTGACCGCCAGAGGGCCACGCCGGGTGAGCTGTTCCTGGAGCGACCAAAGCAGGCGCGTTCGGCGCTGCGAACATTCTTCCTCCATCTCCCTGTGTGTGTAAGTGGGCCCTTTGTCTGGGGAAAATAAGTAAGACTGATTAAGACTGCCCTGTGTCTCTTCTTATACCGAATCATTGCACATTGTGTAAATAATAAATAAATCGTGTTATTCCTTTGATTCGACCGTCTTGTGTTTTCCATTATTGGCTTAGCATGGTACGAATTAGATTGCTCTAATCGGGTTCAATAAGAAAGGTAACAGCAATGGTCACGTGGTACGCCATCCGCTCGGGTGCACTCAATTACACGTGGTTCATGCGAGACTCGATCCCCGCTTCCGCTGCGGCGTTGGTACTCAAGGTACGTGCGAAATTGTCCCGAGACCCTTTTCCACGTCTGCCCGGAAGTGGCGACACAGTCTCGCGGTTTCGAAGACCCAGGGAGAAAAAGGGGCTTAATCTCCCCTTTGTAAGGGAACACGCTTCGGAAAACCGCAACAATATATATATATATATATATATATGTATGTGTATATATATATATATTTGTGCAGCATCTGTCCTGTGTTGTGTTGTGTTGTCACTGAACTACTTTCTCAAACTTTTGTGAAATCGTACCAAACTTCTGGAATGCACATATCTCTCCCGTCGGTATGTCCTAAGGCTATTTTGTTTGAAAAAGTTTCCTTTTTTTGGGGGGGGGGGGGGGGGGGGAATTGTTTGGGAATTTTTTTTTTTTCAACTTCAACTGTTTATAAAATGTGATATCACGTATATTACAAATACATTTGTGCAAAATAATTGTTTGAATTATGATTGGTTTAAACCATGACAAAACAGAAACTCAGGTATAGTCATTTATCTATATATCTACACATCTGGGCAGTGTCTGTGTTGTCACTTAACGACTCCCTCAAACTTTTGTTTCCGTGGTTGTGAAGTGTTTTTAATAACGATGTGGTGGTTTTGAATCACGTGATGGTGAGGTATTTTGAATTATGTGGTGGTGAGGTGTTTTAAAATCACATGGTGGTGAGGTGTTTTTAAATCACGTGGTGGTGAGGTGTTTTGAATTACGTGGTGGTGAGGTATTTATAATTACGTGGTGGTGAGGTGTTTTTAATTATGTGGTGGTGAGGTGTTTTTAATTACGTGGTTTGTGAGGTGTTTTGAATTACTTGGTGGTGAGGTGTTTTTAAATGATGTGGTGTGAGGTGTTTTTAATTTTGTGGTGGTGAGGTGTTTTTATTACGTGTTTTATGGCTGTGAGGTGTTTTTAATTTTGTGGTGGTGTGTTTTTATTACGTGTTTTATGGCTGTGAGGTGTTTTTATTACGTGTTTTATAGCTGTGAGGTGTTTTTATTACGTGTTTTATGGCTGTGAGGTGTTTTTATTACGTGTTTTATGGCTGTGAGGTG
Source organism: Myxine glutinosa (assembly GCF_964187855.1). Classification (NCBI taxonomy): domain Eukaryota; kingdom Metazoa; phylum Chordata; class Myxini; order Myxiniformes; family Myxinidae; genus Myxine; species Myxine glutinosa. Next base: position 173,612,938 of record NC_136266.1, on the reverse strand, counting down.
TTTTCAATTTCGTGGTGGTGAGGTATTTTTATTACGTGTTTGATGGCTGTGAGGTGTTTTCAATTTCGTGGTGGTGAGGTATTTTTATTACGTGTTTGATGGCTGTGAGGTGTTTTCAATTTCGTGGTGGTGACATGTTTTTAATTTCGTGGTGGTGAGGTGTTTTCATTACGTGTTTTATGGCTGTGAGGTGTTTTTATTACGTGTTTTATGGCTGTGAGGTGTTTAAATTACTTGGTGTTGAGGTGTTTTTAATTACGTGGTGGTGAGGTGTAATCGTCCCAAACTTCAAGTCTGCACCTACCCCTCCCCTATGTGTGTGCTGAGGGGTTCTTTCTTGAAAAAATAACATTCAACCTAAATCTTCAACCTAAATTGCCTATAAAAATGTAATATCACAAACACAACAAATACATTTGTGCAAAGTAATTGTTTGTATTATGATTGGTGTAAATCATAACAACACAGCAACTCAGGTACAGTCATTAGCCTCAGCTAAAATAAGCCCGTTCCTCAGTAACGACGCTCGCAAGCCGAGCCAAGCTTGTACATATATATATATACTGTGTATATATATATATATATATATATATATATATATATATATATATATATATATATATATATATATATATGTATGTATATATATATATATGTATATATATATATATATATATATATGTATATATATATGTATGTATATATATATATGTATATATATATATATATATATATGTATATATATATATATATATATATATATAAATATATATATATATGTATATATATATATATATATATATTGTTACGGATCTCGGACGTCGGCTCTCCCCTTATCAAGGGGGGGGGGGGGTTAATCCCCTTGTCTTTTTATCTGGCCGACCCGAGTCCTGGAAGTTATACGCTGGAAGTTAATTAGTCTTCCGGTATGTATTAGGTAGGGTTATTGGTCAATTTAGTCCGAATACCTAATTACTAACCCCGACCGTGAAGCAGGGAAATAACTACCGCCCGAACCACGGCGTTAGTGGACACGCCGAGCGAAGCGAGCCGCGATTCGGGCCGTTAACAGGGACTAAACCCGATTATGGCGGTTCCGGTCGTGCCACGTTTACCCACTGGAGAAAAGACGGATGCGATCGAATTAGAGGAAATCCAGAAAATAGGAAGAACAGATTGGTTTATTAATTATGTACAAAGAAAGAGGAAGAGGAAACGAAAGAAATGTACAGGATAGGAAGAGGAAGAAGAAGAACACAGGGCAGCCTTAGACAGTCTTATTCTTAATACCCCAAGACAAACGGGCCCGTCTCAGACACTCACACGGGGATTGTAGATGGTTGATGGTCACCAACGCGTCCAGGCTCCAGCCCGGCTCCGGTCCAGGCTCCGGTCCAACGGACGAAACCCGGCAGGCAGCTTCGCGTATAGTGGAACGCGAATGGACAATTTATATAGCGGGGGGAAGGCTGGTGTGCTGCGTACATAAAATGCGTACTATTCGTGCCAAACGCCCCCCTCTCCAATGTCCTCTTAATCAGCGCGCTTCCTTGCAGTCCTTACAGGCCTCCCTTCTGAGCACTCTCCCAACCAGTTCTCTTGTAATCACGACAGTCCTCTACGCACAGTCCTGTAAAAAGGGCTTTGCGCTCGCTTTTATAACTCAACCAAGCGATCGCTCCATGAGTCCCAAAGCCACGCCTGTCGGCGATGTCAATTCAGCCCTAGTTGGCTGGTTATCGCTTACCGGCCACGCCCTGATGGTGGGTTGACGTGGCCACACCTTCTTCCTGGCATTCCGCTCCCTTTCTCGGGCCTCACCTCGTGGCTTATGGCGGCGTTTGGGCGGAAGCCCAGCGAGGTTGCGAGCAGCTAAGGCTGCTGCTGCTGGCGGAGGCGCGTAACAATTTGGGAGGGCCATGGGGCACAGACAGGAGGGCGCGCTTATTGGCGTCGCTTGGAGAGGGAGGCTTTCAAAATGGACGAATGGGGCCCTACTCCTTATTTGATTGACACCGCAGATTCAACTATTGGAAACACGGCCTTATCTAAACACATACTAATGAAATAACTGAAGTCCTATGGTGGCCTACGTGTTGCTTGTGGCCTAACTATGGGGTGCAACCTTTAACCCTTTAATGTCATATTTAAAAGTGTGGGTTCTCAAAACCGCAACACTGCACCCCCCCTTATCCAAGCCCCGAGCCGAGCCGAAACAATAGGACTATCTTTTAATTAGTGTGACACTTAGGTGTGGTTACTCTACATTTAACCTACTACCCTGAGTGTGACAGTTTTAACACTCGATATGTCCCCCCCTGCTGCGTTGCATCCTACCTAACTGACTCACGCCCACAATTAACCAAATTACGGAATGGTTCTCAAACTACACATAAAGCCAGTGGGGAGCATTATTTACAAGACTACTATTATTTACACTGCAACCCAGGACCTGTCCTTTGTTGGAAAAAGCAGAGAGAATTTGAAAAGAGGAAATGCCACTGGCATGCACTGCACCGATACACCATACCCATATATACCAATAAAATGCACCCTAATAAAAAGATGCACCAAAAAGCACCAGCACCAATATGCACAGCCATCACATTTCAAAAATAAAAAAAGGATGTCGTCTTCTTGCGCTCCTCTGCTGGGCCGATGTATCTTGGCTTCTGGCTTCATCTTCTTACTTGATGTTAATTAAGAAAAAGGGCACACACCGCATCCGCTTTTTTTTTTTTCATGGCCAGCAGGGCCAACGTAGGTGGTCCGACTGCTGGGCATTGATGCCACTTAAAACAGTGGTCCACAAGCCAGATACTGCTGGCAGCAAAGGTCTGTCCCAGCAGAGATGCCAGGCCACAGAACGTGTGGTCCATAGGTGCCAGGCCACAGAACGTGTGGTTCATAGGGTGTACTGGTGCAGGCGGGAATGCAGGCAGCAAGGTGCAGGCAGCTAAATTCAGGGCACCTGCACACTCCCCTCGGACAAAAGACCATGGTCCATGAGTGGGGAGGCGGATTGAATTTTCTTTGAAAAAAAATTGAAAAAAATTGAAAAGAATTTCATCGGATGAAAATTGAGGATTTTAGAAATGTGAAAAAAGTGGTTGACCTTTGGCCTATATTGACCTTTTCGCCTACGCTGATCTCAAAATAGTTAGTGGTTCAATTCAGTTAGCCGATGTGTAAATCCTCTTCAAATTTCAAGTCGATCTGACTAAAATTGAGGATTTTAGATATTTGAAATTGTTGTTGACCTTTGGCCTATGTTGACCTTTTGGCCTATGTTGATCTCAAAAATATTTTTGTTGAATTCAGTTTGCTGACATGAAAATCCCATTCAAATTCCAAGTCAATCGGATGAAAATTGAGGATTTTAGAAAAATTTAAATTGTTGTTGACCTTTTGGCCTATGTTGACCTTTTGGCCTATGCTGATCTCAAAAGTAATTGGTGGTTGAATTCAGTTAGCCAAAATGTAAATCCTCTCCAAATTTCAAGTCAATCGGATGAAAATTGAGGATTTTAGAAATTTGGAATAGTTGTTGACCTTTGGCCTATGTTGACCTTTTGACCCTAAAAACAATAGGCTTCTTGCTTTTGACCTATAGTGAGTATGTCTATATAGTATGTATAATATTAGATAGTGAGTACGTCTATAAAGTATGTACAATATTAGATAGTGAGTACGTCTATAAAGTATTGTTATGTCGGGGGGTAAAGGAATATCTAGAGTCAGGTAGATCTGTATAGGTATTGTTGCGGATATGAGATTGGCCTCCATCCATATCCGCTTGTAAATATTCCCCTATTTCCCCAATACTTCCCAACTATCCCCAATCCCCCATTCCCTAGTCCCATTTTCTGTAAACAACACTCTGTAGCCCCGATCTTCCCCTATTTCCCCCATTAAATGTCGCATCCAGGTCCACCGCATCTCACGTAGACAACTATAGGACATCTTGCTAGTTATTCTTAGTCTATGTCAGTTAAGGACTCGTTTCCATTAATTCTGACTCTTCGTTGCACCAGGATGTGATTGTATGGCACCGTTAGAAAGTTTAGGACCTCCCAATACCTCCCCGCAGCTCTTCCTCATGGTACAACAACAACAACAACAACAACAGTGGCGGCGGCGCGGGGAGTGTGCGTCCTCACTCCGGCTTGGTTAGCCGCCATTGAACATGTGCTCCGACGGGGTTACCACGCAGGGGCTCGCTGTCAGCTCCTCGTCAAGGGCGGAGCCCGGTAACCCCCCGCACCCAATAGAAGCGGCGGACCGATTCCATCTGGGGCGGAGCTAACGAGCCGAGGGCGTGTAACTCCCCGCTGAGCATGCGCAGGAAGAGGGAGGTGACATCAGATGCGCCCTCAGCTTGGAGAGAGAAGACGCCACCTCCGAGCGCTGAAATACCTCCCCGCATCTCTGGACTGGACCGAGCTGTATCCTGTCCCTGAGCCAAGGTGCACCTTGTGCTATCGACTGCCTGTCCTTCCCTGCCATCAATCCCCGTGTAAGTCAGTCTTGTCCCGTTTGTCTGTGGTCTGTCGGGGTTAGATAAGACTGTGTCTAAGTGCCCATCTTTTCTGTGCTTTACCTCTTACCCTGTAATCTACCCCTTTTCTGCATCACCAATTATATCCTCCTCCGGAGGTCTTGAGAACTGTACCCCTTGTGTCGTGTCATTTATCCCAGCCGTTGTGTCCTTTCCTTCATTGATTTAGCATAGCGCGATTTGGCCAACGTTCGAGTGGAATCGGGCGGGATCGGGTTCTAATCGGGGAGTAACTGTGCGGACGCGGTAATACCAAACCGCTCGGTAAACTAACATCTAAAACCGCGTCTGTAACAGTATCATGCTTCGTCTGTCGTGATAGGGAATCTACCTGTAATAAGTTATATGTTAGTCCTCTTTATCGGGATAAGCTGTATTGATGTCCCTACTACGAAGGAGCAGGGCGTGCTAAATAGTGCTGGGATTATGAATAAGATTCCTTTGTTCGTCGTCCCCCATGTCACCAAACCTTTGTCCCTTATGGCAATGCATACTCATATAAACACTTAGATAGACCCTTAGTGCAACACTAAATAATTCCCCTTCCCTTACAATGACCTTGGAAGAAGACAGGCAGGAAGCCAGATCGGGGCACCGCCGGATGACCGTAACTAGCCACACAACCAGCTGGCCTAGCAACATCACGTGAGACGAGCTGTAACCACGCCCAGGAGGACTGTGATTGGTTGGCACGGAAGGCGCGAACCTGGAGCGAATCGGCGCGAGGAGGTTCGGCAAACGGCGGGAAGCTACGAGGCCCTGGTTGGTAATGCGCCAGAACTGACGTGACATACCAAGTGACAAAAGGGCAGGCTGACGTGCTTCACGCTTGTCTCTGTGCTTCTTTCTGCTCTTCATGCTACGCTTCACTCAGGGGGATTGAGTCGTGCTGAGGCTTTGCTCTGGGTGATTGAGTCGTGCTGGTCCTTTGCTCTTCGTTGTTCGTTCTTGGCTCTTGGCTCTTCGTATTGAGAGGTCCTGGTGGTCGTGGGTTCGCCATCTTCGTGGTGCTTGGAGTGGTGCTCGGTGCTTTTGGTGCTGTGAGCGAACGGACCTCGTGGGCGGTCGACGAGGAGCCTGGAGTGGGGCGTTGGCTCGGGCCTGGCGGAGCGCGTGGGTGAAGCGGACGGAGGGCTTCCTCGCGCCGGAGCTTGGAGCCGCGTTGGACTGTGGACAAGACTGCAGACAGTTAAGACGCACCACATTTCACACGTACACGACGGACAGTTATTTTTGCAATTCATTCCCCTGTCTTGTATTTGGAAGTCGGTGTGCGGGATCCTGATTTAGGACATTTTAGTACCAGCGAGTATTTCCCTGTCCCGCAATTCCTTGTAAATAAACCCTTGCATTATTTTCCCTTTCCATTCAAAATCTTGTGTCTGTTTTGAGTTAATTCCCCTGCAGGATCGGAGCTGCGGTTGGATCGCTATCGGTAAGCGCTTCCGCCTCTTCTTCTTCACTTCTTCCTCCTGCGTTGTATAGCCGAATCCGAGTTGGTCGTCGCCTCAATTAAATCCGTTTGGTCATTCGCGAGCCCTGGTATTAACCGGAGGGTATTTGCATGACAGTATGCACAATATTAGATAGTGAATATGTCTATAAAGTTGTACAATTAGAATGCGAGTACATCTATAAAGTATGTTCAATTAGAATGTGATTACGTCTATAAAGTAAATACAATTGGAATGTGAGTACATCGATAAAGTATCTACAATTAGAATGTGAGTACGTCTATAAAGTATGTACAATGAGAATGTGTCTATAAAGTTGTACAATGTACAAATATGCATATATACGCACACTAATGTCCTCCTAATTAATGCGAACACTATTCACTCTTCCTGTGACTCATACACTTCATGTGACTTCATGTGACCCAAAACACCACGAAGAACCAAAAAAAACCAAAGACCCCATGAAGACCCCAAATACCCAAAAAGATTGATCTCGCGAGATCTTGCCGGCGACGGCACGATTTTTTGAAGCTGTACACGTTCTCCACGTTTTCGAAGTTAAGTAATTGTTCACAATTTTATTCTTGCCGAAACTGTATTTATCTTTCGGTGTGTGTAGCTATAGTGTGTCCCTAGGAAGATTATCAGTGTTAATCTTTCATAAATTAATCGTTTCTGTGTGCCCCGCGTGTGCAGCCTTGTAGCCTGAGGCTTCCCCCATTGAAGTTTGTTCACTTAAGTTTCTTCACTTCGCTGTTTTTGCTTAGTTCTTAGATTTTTGCCTTCTCCCCCGAACTTTCTCGAACATCTACTCTTTGTCTAACGTTTTAACCCGCCCCCCACCAAAAAAAAACAACAACAAAAACGACAACAACATTTATTTCCTTTTCTCCACGTGTGCTGTTTGTTGTACAATCGTGTGCTTCTGTCCACGTGTGCTCTCTCGCCCGCCCCCATTATCTCCTTGCCTTCCACATTTTGCCCTGTTCACGTGACTCGTGGTTGTCCCTCTAGGCCCTCTCCCCATTGGTATTTTGTGAATATAAGATTGTTCTTCACGGTTCTGTTTAAATGTTTAAACTTTCCTCTGCAATGTTTTATTCAGTAGTATATTACATGATGAAGTTTTTCCTTCTATTTAAAAGTCTCCTTTCAATTTCCTCTTCAACTCATTCCACTTCAAAAAAAAATTCAATCTCTTATAATTCTTCTTCACTACATGCTCTAAATTCACATTCATTTCACCCCTCCTCCATCGTTCTTAAACGGATCGCTAACTTGAAAATCACAATGAACCCAATTTGTTATAAATGTTTGTCTTTCATTAAACATCCACTTTCTAAACTCCCCCCTTGCCCCTCCCCTCCAAATCTCCCCCTTTCCCCTCTCCTCCGAAACTCCCCCCTTGCCCCTCCCCTTCAAATCTCCCCCCCCCCCTACCATCCCTCTCCAATTCTCCCTCCTCCCCCCTCCTACTCAAAGCTGCATCCTCCCCACTTCATCTCCCTTCTATCTCATACCTCCACCTCCCCCAACCTTCTACTTTCCTCTGCCCCCCCCGCTCAAACAACCCCTCACTGTGCCTCATCCCATCACCCTCAAACTTTTTGTCCTCCTCATCCTTCCCTTTCTCCTAACTCTTCTGAAATTTCCGACACACCATCAACAGCTCTCCATACCTCCTCCTCCTCTTTCTCATCTTACCCGACCATCCCCTCCCCTGTATCCGATGCTCCCCCTACCTCTTCTTTAAAGGTATGGACCTCAAACATCCGGGTCCTTCGCTCAAACCTGATTGATCTCTCCATTCAGGTTGCTTCTGACAATCCAGACTTGATCTGCTCAACAGAAACTTTCCTCCTTCAAGATGTCTCTGATTCCTTAATATCTCTTCCTGGTTACTCCCTCCTCCGGTATGATAGACCTGAGCCTCGTTCTGGTGGAGGGGTGGCTATCTTTATCAAAAACTCTCTTCCTCACTCTCCTTGCACTGCCCTCTCTCCACCCCACCACCAGGAGTACCTCTGGCTACGGCTTCCTCTCCGCTCCCACCTTTTGTTCATATGTGTTCTGTACCGTCCTCCAAACAGTGATGACTCATTTTATATTTCGCTGTGTGACAACATGGACCAACTTCTATCAACTCATCCAAACTCTCTCTTCCTCATATGTGGCGACTTTCAACTGTCATCATGCCAGCTGGCTGGGTGTGGGTTCCTCTCTCACCAGCAATGGCAACTCAGCAAAGGACTTCTGCAACTCATTGGGACTGACACAATCTGTCAATTTCCCGACCTGGATCTCAGTCAATGGAGTATCTTCTCTTCTAGACTTGGTTATGACAAACTTCCCTGCAAATGTCTGTTACTCTTCTTCTGCTCCAATCGGTTCTTCTGATCATGTGCTTGTTAAAGTGGACATCTCTCTGGCCATTCTCAGAGAGCCTCCTCAGCGCCGACGAGTCTGGCATTTCACTCAGGCTGACTGGCACGGTCTGTAAGCAGCCATCAATCATCTGGACTGGTCTCCCATCTCCACTGCCTCGTGACATCAATTCTTCCTGGGAATTCTTCCAAAGCAAACTGCTCTCTCTCATGCACAGATTTATCCCATCTCGTCTTCAGTTGTCTTACCCTTCCTCCCGTCCATGGTACACTGAATCTTGTGGTGAGGCAGTTGCCCTGAAACAACTTGCCTTTGCCTCTTGGAAGGCTAATCCAACTGAAGGCAATCTCAATTCCTTCCACCAAGCTCGGAACAAGTGTGTGTCTACCCTCAGGAGTGCCAGGAAGCACTATCTCTCCACACTCAAGAATGAACTCTCAAACCTGTCCCCTTCCTCCAAATCCTGGTGGCGTCTGGTCAAATCCGTTTCTGGTGTTTGTTCCCCCTCCATCCCCTCCCTTACCTCAAATGGCTGCACAGTTGACACCGCACGTGACAAAGCCGAATGCCTCAACTCTGTGTTTGCCTCAAAATCTTGTGTCCCAAACCCATCTCTCTCTGTTCCCACCTTACCCAGTCGAACCCAACTGCTCCTGGACTCTGTGTCCTTCTCTCCTGACAAGGTGGAGGAGTTTTTGTCAAACCTCGACTCTGATTCTGCAACTGGACCAGACGGCATCAGCCCACGGGTCCTAAAATCCTGCTCTTACGCTCTATCTCACCCTCTCTCTGTTCTTTTCACCCTTTCTTTTGCTCAAGGTCATCTGCCAGCAACTTGGAAATCAGCAAACATTACCAATTTACACAAAAAGGTGCAAAAACAGATCCTTGCAACTGCAGACCAATCAGCCTGCTCCCAATCATCAGCAAAGTCATGGAATCCATCATTGCTTTGGATATCAAATCCTTCCTCTTTTCCAATGGCTTGATCTCGGATCATCAATTTGGTTTCAGACCAGGTCATTCTACTCTGGACATGTTGCTTCTGCTGTCTCAACAATGGATGGAGGTCCTCAATGCCAAACAGGAAATTAGAGCTGTCTCCCTTGACATATCACGTGCCTTCGATACGGTCTGGCACCCAGCTCTGCTCACCAAACTCTCCTCCTATGGCATCCATGGAAATCTCCACGCATGGCTTGTGGACTTCCTCTCTGGTCGTAGTCAACGTGTGGCCCTGAATGGATTTCTCTCATCTCCCCCTTCCTGTTCTGACTGGAGTTCCCCAAGGTAGTGTTCTGGGCCCTGTGCTATTTCTGGTCTTCATCAATGATTTCCCCGACTCTCTGGAAAATCCTCTCTATCTCTTTGCTGACGACTCCACTCTCTGCCGCTCCATGCCTCATCCCTCATATCGGCAGTCTGCAGCCTCCTCACTCTCTGCAGACCTGGACAAAATCACAGACTGATCAAACAAGTGGAACATGTCTTTCAATCCTGACAAATCTCACACTCTTACTATGTCTCTCTGAAAATACCGACTGGAAAACCCTCCCATCTACTTTCTCAACAATCCTCTCCAAGAAGTTCTGTCACTCAAGCTTTTGGGTCTCACTATCTGCCATGATCTTTCTTGGGAAAACCACATTTCTAAGCTGGCCTCCAAAGCCGGTCGCCGACTGGGCATCCTCCATCGTGCGAAGTCCTTCCTTGGCACACTTGAGCTCCTCACCACATACAAGGCTTTCATCCGCAGCTCAATGGAATACTGTTCCCCCCTCTGGGCCGGTGCTCCTGCATCACACCTAGCTCGGCTTCACGCTGTTGAAACCAAAGCTTTCAGAATCATTGGAATCTCCTGTGATGAAGCTAACTCCGAGAGCCTTTCACACACTCACCACAGGCAGGTTGGTGTTCTTTCTGTCTTCTACCGACTCCTCTCCGGCCTTGCTCCCCCAGCTCTCTCTGTGCTCTGTCCCCCAAATATTCCTGCAGGTCTCACAAAATCTGCCAGCAATCCTTTTATGGTTAAACTGCCAAAATCTAGGCTCTCTGCTCACCTTCACCCTTTCCTTCCCATTTTTTCCCGCCTCTGGAACAAATTCCCCCACTCCCTTCAATCCCACTTCTCCCTCCGGGTCTTTAAGACAGCTGTTCACCAACATCTCTTATCTTCCCCCATCCAAAAGCTTGATCTTTTCTTCCCCCCGCTAATTCACCCCAGATACACTTTTTTGAAATTCTAAATTCTTTCCTGGAAGTCCTTGCAGTGTCCATATGTTTTATACCTCTCCCACCTCCCCCCAAGCCCTCTCCCTCCCACAGTTCTCTCGTTGTCCCTGCTCTCAAATGTTGTGTTTGTGTCCTGCCCCCTCTCTCCCAATCTTGTCTACTGCTCCCCTTATTTTGTGTTTTATGTGTCGGTTTGACTTTTTGTGTGATTAATGTTAGCTCTTTCACGAGCCTCGATCTTGTTTACCAAAAAAAATAAAAATAATTAGAATGTCAGTATGTCTATAAAGTTGAACAATTAGAATGCGAGTACATCTATAAAGTATGTGCAATTAGAATGTGAGTACGTCTATAAAGTATCTACAAATAGAATGTGAGTACGTCTATAAAGTATGTACTATTAGAATGCGAGTACATCTATAAAGTATGTGCAATTAGAATGTGAGTATGTCTATAAAGTATCTACAATTATAATGTGAGTACGTCTATAAAGTATCTACAATTATAATGTGAGTACGTCTATAAAGTACGTACAATTAGAATGTGAGTACGTCTATAAAGTATGTACAATTAGAATGCGAGTACATCTCTAAAGTATGTCCAATTAGAATGTGAGTGCATCCATAAGGTACATACAATTACAATACGAGTGCATCTATTGGTTCACGAGTTATCAAGTGGCCACCATATTCGTCATGGGTGTGCGTCTGTCTGTCTGTTTGTCTGTCCGTCCGCAGCATAACTACCCGATGATATCATCCGATCTTGATGAAACTTGGGTGGGAGGTTGATATCATGATCTAGTTGTGTCCTTCGTATAGTGGGCGTATTGCGCCCATTGTGGGCTGAGCCACGCCCGAAAAAGATGTCTTTTTAGGGGGTAATCGAGTTCAAGCTACACCTTCTCCGAGGGAGTTGGTGGAATCTGACAGGGGTTTCGGTATTTGGTTAGGCCAATGACATGTGTCTAGCCCCACCGAGCTCGATTTTTCATTTTCGCCCCAAGGTCAAGGTCACAAGGTCACGAAATTTAGAAAAGTTGATTTTGATGGTTTTATTACATTGTTCGCTTCCTGATCGGGTGAAATGTCGTACATGATCTTATATTATCACATACATCATGAAATACAAGTTTTCCAACAAATTTCAGAATCTTCGACTTTTGACCTTTGAAGGTCACACAGGTCAAATTTTCAAAGTTGTTGGAATCGAACCGAATTTTCGGTATTGTGTAGCCAACTAACCTCAACATTGCTCATTGAGCATTGTCATTGAATACCGCTCGCTCGTGAACCATCGTCGTCTCCTGACTTGTAAAGTACATACGATTAGAATGTGAGTACGTCTATAAAATACGTACTATAACACCACACAAAACAAGTATGGGAGGAGGTATGCAAGCTTTGATTGCTCGTTCTACTTCATTTATTCTTTTTCTTCTGGAGTTTTTTTGGTCCATGAAGTTGCTTGGTTAATAATTTGCTTTCATGGCATCTGGAGGAGAATTCAAGCCTTTGCTGTTTTTCATACCTCATTAATATGTTTACATGTCATCTTCATGTGTCACTGTTATTGTTTTAGCAAATGGCCATTGTGACGTTCACAAAAAAAAAATTCTTTGCAATTTTGCATTTTGAGTGCACACTTTGATTTGTCTTTTTAACCATTTGAATATACTTTCAGTGCTTCCAAATATTCGTGGCACAAAGTAAATAATACTCTCGAGTTTTCCAGCCTGATAATGCCCTTCCATGCAGGTCTAATCATTTAGGAAGCAAAACAGCAGGAATTGCTAACATCAAATCACACTTTGGAGCTGAAACTTTAAACATGGTTTCCATCCTGACTTTATTCCCATAATGGAAGAAAGTATCAACAGTAAATGTAGAGAACATAGTATTCAAGTTTCTGCCTTTAATGCAATGCATTACTTACAATGTGTAATGGCCATTAGGATGTGCACACTCGAAGTACTTGTTCAGCACTATGTCGATGCAGTTTGTGGATGCGGATGTGAAATTGTGGTGGCTGTGGCAAACATTGCACGAATGTGACATTGTTGTAGGAAAAAAGCATTTCTCTGGGCCTGGCGCCGAGGATGGTCGGCTCCGCACTTTGAAATGGAGAGTTAAACAGGCGATTGATTTTTTTTTTTTCCTGGAATTGGAACAATGGAGTCGTGTGGTCACCTTTTGCACTTAGGAGCTGAGCTTCAATTTGCTGTGCACACACACACACTCACACATTTACTCATCTTTTCCCAATGGAGGCAAAAGGAAAATAAGAGAGGGAGACTTGTCTGGAATTTCAGTGACATCAAAACCCAAAATGATTTTATCTTTGTATGCATAGTTGGAAAGTTTTTACTCGCATATCACTGGAGTTTTTTTGAAGCTAAGTTGGAATGGGATGATTGTGAATGGGATGATGGTGGCAGTTAAATTATGTTGTGGCATTTGATGGCTAATAAGAGATATGGAGCTTTGAGGGAGAGAAATGGTAACAGGATGTTGGAAATCGCTGAATACAATATTATTTCTGCAGCATGCACAATGGCAACCATTGCTGTTTTGGTAGAATGTGTGTGTTTGTGTGACCAATTGATGGAAATTGTGTTGGTTGTTCATCTCATTGTGCGAAAGGCATCGGCTTGCAGGAGTAGGTGATTTTCATAAAGCCATATTCATTGAATCAAAATATTCTCCAGGGAATGGAATTTTAAATGATTCCCAAAAGCATAAAGGTAATTTGAAAGTAAAATTGTGACGCATCTCTGACAGATCAGCTATGCCTGTATACTGCGCTATCTCATGTATTATGTGGCCATTCAATTACCCAATAGTGTGCTGGCAATGAAGGAGATATATGAGAAGGCAAATGGTTACACCTGAGCTAATTTACAATTGTTATTATAAGGGGGGTGGACACTTATCCAACCAACATATTATAGTTTTGTATTTTTAATTGATTTTTTGAAATTTGTAGAATTTGTTTTTCACTTGGAAGTTGTGGGTTACGATGTGTAAGTAAAGGTGGAAAAAGTCTGCTTAATGCAACTTAATTCCACGCTATAAGGCAAGAAAAGGTGAAAATTTTCAAAGGGATTGTAAACTTTCTATAGGCACTGTACATATATACATATATATATATATATAGATATATACTGTATTATATATATATATATATATATAATTATATATATATATTGTTATGAATTTGGGTAGAGCAATATCTAGAGCCAGATAGATCTGAACAGGTAACATGCTTCGACTGTCGTGATAGGGAATCTACCTTGCAATCAGTTCTGTGTTTTTTAGGTGGTTTGTCGGGGTAAGTGTATACCTGTGAACATACAAGGATGTTCGTGTGTTAAATAGTTGTAGGGATTAAGATTAGACCCCTGTGTGTCAGACCTGGTAATCATTCCTTTGTCCCTTATGGCAACGCACTCATATAAACACTTAAGATAGGTCTTTAGTGCACTCATTAAATAATTCCCCTCCCTTACCACAACGACTTTGGGAAACGGGCAGGAAGCCAGGCCGGGGCAACGCCAATGGGGCCGCAACCATCCACACCACCAGCTGGCCTAGCAACATCACGTGAGACAAGCTGTAACCACGCCACAGGGAACGTGTGATTGGTTGGTGTGGAAGGTGTGAGGAGGTTCGGCAGACGGCGGGAAGCTACGAGGCTCTGGTTGGTAACGCTCCAGAACTGACGTCACAGGCCAAGTGACAAAAGGGCACGCTGACGTGCTTCGCGCTTGTCTCTGCGCTTCTTTCTGCTCTTCACGCTACGCTTCACTCTGGGGGATTGAGTCGTGCTGGTCCTTCGCTCTTCATCGTTCGTTCTTGGCTCTTGGCTCTTCGTATTGAGAGGTCCTGGTGGTCGTTGGTTCACCATCTTCGTGGTGCTTGGAGCGGTGCTCGGTGCTTTTGGTGCTGTGAGCGAACGGACCTCGTGGGCGGTTGACGAGGAGCCTGGAGTGGGGCGTTGGCTCGGGCCTGGAGTAGAGCGTGGGCGAAGCAGGCGGAGGGCTTCCTCGCGCCGGAGCTTGGAGCCACGTTGGATGGTGGACAAGACTGCAGACAGATAAGCTCGCACCCACGAACCATTACACGACGGAGAGTTATTTTTATTAATTCATTTCCCCTGTGCTGTTGTCGAAGTGGGAGTGCGGGATCCTGATTTAGGAACATTATTTATCTTCCGTCGCGTTCCATTGTTTCAGGTTCCGTCAAATAAATCATTTTTTTTGTACATTTTAACCTGGATTTTCGGTTGAGTTCATCCCACTTTACAGATACGCGTTTCTGCCTCTTCCTCTTCCTCTTCACTTCGTCCTCCCGCATTTTATAGCCGAATCCGAGTTGGTCGTCGCCTCAATTAAAGCCGTTTGGTCATTCGTGAGCCCTGGTATTAACCGGAGGGTATTCGCACGACAATATATATTGTTGCGGATATGAGGATTGCATTTTTTTGATTGTGTGTATTGTAGTGGTAAATTGTTGTGTAACCTTTGTTGAATATGGCGCCTCCTGCCTCCAGTGTTGTGTAAAAGTAAAAAGGGCGTCCCGGTAGTTATTCCATGAAACACCACATTGCAGGACCCGATAAAACCCTTGTTCAGTAGCTTATATCTTATTATGTGTTTAGAGTAAGGCCTTGTCTTCCATTAGAATAATACTCCATTGCACCGAATCAATTAAGAATAGCTTCCCTTCAATAATTCCATTTCCCAGCCAAACTCTCCATCTGCAGGTAAAGCAGTTCACAAGCGTGGGGTGCACGCCCTCTCATTTCGCTGCTATAGTGAATATGTGCTCCGTGCTCTGTTTGAACAGGAGGGGCGGGGTCGCCCGGGAGAGGCAAGCCCAGGGCGCGCCACGAAGGGCGGGGCTGTTCAGCCCCATGCCCAAATAAGGAGACAAGCCCGTGGGATTACCATACAAGGTCACGAAACAGAGCACGGGGGGGGGGGGGGCGGTACCGAAACCGAGGGGGGCGTGACAGTCCCGCGCTGGAGAGAAGTGAGAGGAAGGGAATACGAGCTGAGCTGCGTGGAGAGGTACACGACAAAGAAATGGTCCAAGAGAAAGCAGAGGAACTTTTACGAATGAGTTGCAAAGAGATACGGCAGATGAGTCCAGCCCCGTTTCAACCAGCTGCGTGAAGCCCTGACGGGGCAGCGAGTGACCCTGCCAGCGTGCGCTGTAAAGCCGAATACCAGGAGCTGCCGGCGTGCACTGTAAAGCGGGATACAAGGAGCTGCCGGCTCCCCGCTTCCCGCCCGGAGTGGACCTGCTCGCTGTGCCCTGTGATCCCACCTGCTCATCCTTTCCAGCCATTCCTGCCTGCAAGTTCCCCATTTGCGTACGTGAGTTTGTTTTGTTCGTGCTGTCCTGGGTAGTAACTAAGTCTGTATAAGCTAGTAATTTTCACTGTGTCACCTGCATTTTCATGTCCGCTGTAAATACCCGTGACTGCTCTTTTTGCTTATGTGTGTAAATAATAATAAACCCCGTTACTCTTCTGTACGTCTTCTTCTTCTTCCTCTTTGCATTCGTCGTCTTAGTCTTTTCCACATTGAGTATCTGTGGCGCGATACGGCCAACGTTTGGGTGAATCGGGTTTAGACGGGGAACAACTGTTCGGTCACGGAGCCTCCGCTCGGCAAACAACATCCAATCCGCGTACCGTAACAATATATATATATATCTATATATATATATATATATATATATATATATATATACATACATACATACATACATACATACATATATATATATATATATATATATATATATATATGTATATTTGTATATGTATGTATGAATGTATGTGTATATTTATATACATATATGCCTATGGCTTTATATACATACATATTGTTATGAATATTGGGGCAGTGATATATAGATCAGTTAGATCTGTGTAGGTATCATGCTCCGGTTGTCGTGATAGGTAACCCCACATGTAATAAGTTTGTCTAGCCCGGATGTCGAATTAAGTGTATCTTTGTGGTCATACGAGGATGGCTTTGTGATAAATAGAGTAGGGATTATGCTAATTCCCTTGTGTGTGAAACCTGTGATCTATCCATTGTCCCGTATGGCACTACACCATAGACATTAGCTAGGCCCGTTAGCACACACTAATTAAATTCCCCCCCCCCCCCCCCCCCACAATAATAATAAAACTCACCGGAAGCCAGTTCTGGGCAATGCCGATGGAGCCGCAGCCAGCTACAGCACTAGCTGCCATAGCAACGCTCATCACATGAGGCAGGACGAAGGCCGCTGATTGGCAGAGAAAAGAAGGACTGGTGATTGGCCAAGGGACGGGCAAGAAGCTTCCCTCGGATTGGTGGAAGGAAGGAAGCAGGGATCAGCATACTGGTTGGCCACCGTCCGATGACGTGAGAAAGAGAGCGTGAAGTGCTCGGCCAATGGTAAAGGACTAACGGGGGAAGAACATTCGAGAGGCGACGGATTGATTGGTAGGGTGGACCGGTGACTTTAGACCATGGCTGATAAAACAGACCGGTGACATGGCCGACATTTTCCCTCTTACGCTGGACCTTCTTCTTGACCTGGACTCTCTCTCTCTCTCTGCTCTCTTGCCTTCTCTCTCGCTTGGCCCTCACGTATTCCTCTGCCATCGACTCACTCCTCTTGGTATCGGACATTGGTGAGCGACGGTGTGCAGGACGTGACCTGTGGTTGTGTACCGAGGAGTGATTGCATGCGGGGTGTTCGTAAAAAGGCAGATCACCAAGAACGGAGAGCCACGGTTTCCATGCTGCATTCGTGAGGAGGGGCACGGCTGGGGAGCGGGCTGCATGATCATTCGCCTCACGCGGGAGGCCTTCATCGGGGCCGAGCGAACAAGAGTGCATCTAGGCCTTCTTCCCACCAACCGGAGCCGTGTTCAGACGATGAGCCTGGGGCCTGACGATCCTTGACACACCTCAGCTGAGTAGAGCTAAGCCCAGCACAAACACAACATTTCTTTTCATTTATTTTCCCCTTGTTTGTGTGTTAAACGTCTGTGTGTAGGAGCGCTCATTAGGGGGTTTTAGTTACCGGCGCGTGTCATTGTTATTGGCATCCGTGGCAATAAAGCCTTATTTATTTTCACTGTACATTTTAACCTGAATTCCCGTTTGAGTTTATTTCCTGCAGGCTTTGAAAACTGCCCGGCGAGGTCGTTACAGGTAAAAGCTTTCCACTTCATCTTCTTCTCTTTTTCCCCCGTGCTTGTCGAGTGAAATCCGTATTTGATCGTCGCCTCAAATTAACGCTCGAATTGCCATCCGTGATTTCCCGGTCTTCACTGAGAGGAATCACACGACAATATGTATACATACATATGTATGTCTATAAATATATACATACTGTGTGTGTGTGTGTATGTATATATATATATATATATATATATATATATATATATATATATATATATATATATATATACACACACACAGATTGAACCATTCCCAGAGGTATAATTTATGCACATGACGTCAGCGTCATGTCATAGGGTCAGTGTGATTCTTTGGTTAAATATCATCGGCGGAGTTTGGGGGGGGCAGGAGGGGCAATGCAATACATATATATTTTACCAAAGCAGCACACTGACCCTATGACATGATGCGGATGTCATGTGCATATATATATATATATATATATATATATATATATATATATATATATATATATATATATATATATATATATATATTCATATACAGTATATATACACAACCTTGTCATGCTCTTCTAGCTGAAGCAGGTTGCATAAAACAACTTTGAAGAGCTGCACAAGGTAAGCCCTTAGCTGTTTCAAACCATTCCCAGAGTTTCTCCACAGCTGTAGTGCTATTCACACATAGTACATACATGAGATTCCCAATGCTGCACACCCTCTCAGCCCCTGGAACTGTTTCTTCGTAAAATGGGGAATCATCAATAACAGCGCAGACAGAAACCATATACCATTGAGGCTCTCCCTCTTTTATTGTGCTTACCATCTTACCAAATAACTTATCTCACACTATTCCCTCAGGACTTCAAATCTGCTGCGCATCACCACCTTATGATCTCCTCCATTTCTGAACTTTAATCCACCCATTGAGACCTTGTCCCCTTTTCATCTACAACTCTTATCCTGATCCTGTGGTGAATCCAAATGTTCCTGTCTTCCTGGTTCTCCCTTCACTCCAGTTTTCTTCCTTTTTTTTGCATACATAGTTAATGCTTGTGGAAGAGGTAGAACGCTGAACACATATCTATAAAAAGCCATGAGTCTTCCCTTTCCTATATTTTGCAGGAACTTGAATTATATTTCTGGTATTGAAGTGATACTACATAAACCATTATAGCAACAGCTTCAAAATGTTGCATTTTTAATAGCTCTTTAAATAATAGACCTGGTCTAGTGGTCTACAAATAAATAAGGAAGACCAAGGCAAGTGTTTCATACACTAAGATCGCAAAAGCCATTTCCAGGTGAGTAACGCAACAGAATAGGCATGATCAAACATTTGAAATATAAATTAGATTCCTCTGACAGACAGCGAACACGGGCAACTGGGAGACATTGGCAACCTACACAAATCCCACATGATGAAATGTTTTTCCTTTTGTTCCGCCAGCATTTATAAGAGGATATCCCCTCCCATCTTTTTCATATCAGAGTATTGTAGAAGACTCAAGAGCGACCTATGATGCACTTTATTGCTCCCGACCTTCGCTATTATTGTGGTTTTGACTGATTTATATTGTGCGGACAACTCATGTACAACTAGAAGTGCACTCGGTAGAACGCATATACACCGCCAGGCTGAACAGTTCATGGTTTCTATCGCACTTACCCAAAAACTGGAATCTGGATTTGGACCTAAACCAAAATCAAATGGGCTTGTTTTTGTCACCTAAGCAGCTCGTCCACCAAGTTTTGTCATAATTCGTGCGCAACGTTTTAAAATATCATCTTATATATTGCTTTTCACCCGATCTCTCAATGGTGAAGAACAACTGACAAAATTAAATAATTTTCATATCGGAATCCATATTCAGCTCTTCACCAAAATCTAATTGATTAGTATTTGTCACACACCCAACGTTTATATATATATATATATAAATGTGTCACACACCCAAAAATGGCCTCTAAACGGTTATTTTTTTTATTTTTTTTATTTTTTTTTAACACACCCAACCTGTCCACCAACTTTCGTCCGAATCCGTCCAAAACTTTTTGAGATATCTTCTTCACAAACAGCCAAACAGACAGGGTGAAAACATAACCTCCAGCCACCTTCGGTGGCGGAGGTAATAATGAGTGTCTGATTCTTACCACTGAACTGAGCAACTGAACTGAGCAATGCAGAAAAATGACAAGAATCAAGTTGAGGTTTGAGATGTAAAAAAAAGTAAGAGATAAACATTCATTTATCTAATTCACCGAATTGCGTAATTTTTTTTCCAAACTTAAAAATGAGTAAAAGTAGAGAATTGTTAATAACCTGATTCCAGCAAACAGTGCATCTGCACACCGGATTTAGAGGGTGGACTGTACCAGTATTTGAACTGATAATAGTATAGATTCTGGCACTATCTGCAGAACACCAACAGAGCTCAGAAGAACTTGTGATAGCTCTTACCAAGTGTACTGCAATAGCTTCTGTGTGCTGAGAGTGAAGAACAAACATTTGCCCGCCCGAGCACTATTTAAGGTTGGACTTATCTGCAGTTCCTGCGGAGACACAGCCTTGGCCCTTAAATTTTACTTCCACGATCCTGCCAGACATTGTCTTACAAGATTTACCCAAATAGAATTGTTCTACAAAATGATAGGGGAAGCATGATCTGCGAGAGGACCTTTTGTGTCCAATATTCGTTTGCTACCTGTTACCTTGCACTTGAATTCAACTGGCAAAGCTGCCTCAATCATTTTCTATATTCAGACAACATCAATTTATTTTTGTTCCGCTCTTTTGGGTGCATAGTGTCGAGGCTCAATGGGAAGCTTGAACAAAGAACAGACCAGGACCTAACAGAACGAGGAGAACTTTTTTTTTCTTTTTTTTGCATACAAGATCGAGGCTCGTGTAAGCGCCAACATTAATCACAAAAAGACAAACTGACACATAAAACATAAGACAAAGGCAGCGGGAGACAAGATGGGGAGAGAGAGGGAAGCACACAAGTAAAACATTTGAGAGCAGGGACATCGGGAGATCTGTGGGAGGGAGAGGGCTTGAGGGGAGGAGGCGTGGGAAGGGGGGTGGGGGTGGGAGAGGTATAAAACACAAAGACACTGCAACGACTTCCACGAAAGAAGTTGGAATTTCAAAAAAGTGGATCTGGGGTGAATTAACGGCGGTAGAAAAGATCAAGGTTTTGGATGGGGGAAGACAAGAGATGGTGGTGAACAGCTGTTTTAAAGAACTGGAGGGAGGAGTGGGATTGAATAGAGTGCGGAAAATGTTCCAGAGGCGGGAGAAAAGAGGAATGAAAGAGTGAAGGTGAATAGAGAGTCTTGATTTTGCCAGTTTAACCATTAGAGGGTTGCTGGCAGATCTTGTGCGACCTGTAGGAATATTTGGGGGACAGAGCACAGACAGAGCTGGGGGAGCTAGGCCGGAAAGGAGTCGGTAGAAGACAGAAAGACCACCAACCTGCCTGCAGTTAGTGAGTGAAAGGCCCTCGGACTTAGCTTCTTCACGGGAGATTCCAATGATTCTGAAAGCTTTGGTTTCAACATCGTGAAACCGAGCTGGGTGTGAGGAAGGAGCACCAGCCTAGAGGGGGGAACAGTATTCCATTGAGCTGCGGATGAAAGCCTTGTATGTGGTGAGGAGCTCAGCTGTGCCAAGGATGGACTTCGCAGGATGGATGATGCCCAGTCGGCGACTGGCTTTGGAGGCCAGCTTGGAAATGTAGTTTTCCCAGGAAAGATCATGGCAGATAGTGAGACCCAAAAGCTTGAGTGACAGAACTTCTTGGAGAGGATTGTTCAGAAAGTAGATGGGAGGGTTGTCCAGACGGTTTTTTCGTAGGGATATAATAAGAGTGTGAGATTTGTCAGGATTGAAAGACATGTTCCACTTGTTTGACCAGTCTGTGATTTTGTCCAGGTCTCCAGAGAATGAGGGTACTGCAGATTGATCGGAGAGATGAGGTCTGGAGCGGCATTAGAGTGGAGTCATCAGCAAAGAGATAGAGAGCATTTTCCACAGAGTCGGCGAGATCATTGATGAAGATCAGAAAAAACACAGGCCCAGAACCCTGCCTTGGGGAACTCCAGCCTGAACAGGAAGGGGAGATGATAGAAACCCATTCAGGGGCACACGTTGATTGCGACCAGAAAGGAAGTCCGCAAGCGATGCGTGGAGATTTCCATGGATACCATAGGAGGAGGGTTTGGTGAGCAGAGCTGGGTGCCAGACCGTATCGAAGGCACATGATATGTCAAGGGAGACATCTCTGATTTCCTGTTTGGCATTGAGGACCTCCATCCATTGTTGAGACAGCAGTAGCAGCATGTCCAGAGTAGAATGACCTGGTCTGAAACCAAATTGATGATCCAAGATCAAACCATTGGAGAAGAGGAAGGATTTGATGTCAGATGCGATGATTCATTCCATGACCTTGCTGATTGAAGAAAAACATTAGATTATAACTTTAGAACATTAGCCATTAGATAACATTAGAAAGAGATGAGTATGGGAGTGGCTGCCTCACCGACAGCAGTGTTAAGAGACAAAATAGACACAGATTTGGAGGGGTAAGGGATGTTGGGAATAACTAAAGTAACGGGAAAACATAGGGGGTGGATCCAGCCATCAAAGTATCCATCACAGAAATATAAGGAAAAACTGGAAAGGTGGAGACCGGTGGTCTTGGGGAGGGTTAATGTGGGTAGAAAAGATAATGGATTTGGGTGAACCACTCTCTTGAAGCCCCTGGAGGGAAGAATGAGATTTAAGATACGGATGAAGTTACTTACACAGGTTAGAGAAAATAGACATTTGAGTGGAGGTTTAGCCTGGTTTATATTATCGACATTTAGCCTGGTGTTGGCTTAGCGGTTAGGGTGCCGGCTTGGGTTCCTAGGATCCTGTGTTCGTAATCCTGGTCGATCGCTGAATTAACAACAGGGGGGTTGACTCAGCCTGTCATCCTTCCAAGGTCGGCAAATTGAGTACCAGCTTGCTGGGATGAATGATCCTGGTGTGTACCCCGGTTTAGAATAGGTACACCATATCCCTGCACATCGTAAGAGGCGACCTAGGGTTGGCGTCAGGAAGGGCTACCGGCCATAAAAACATTGCCTCAAACAGGGAACCATGATTGTCATGGGGCCCACAAGGCTAACCCCTGCTCTAGCGGGGAAAATGGCCTTAAAACGATCATTCAAATCATTCATTCATTCATTCATTCATTCAGTGGAGGTGAGCAATGAGCCTGTATTTTGATAGTTTCACCAGAAGGGGGTTACTGCCAGATCACAACAACAAACAACAACAGGCATTTTAAGGCCATTTTCCCTGCTGGAGCAGGGGATAGCCTTGCGGGCCCGATGACAATCTTCTCCATTTTGCTCTATTTTCTGCATCTCCCCTTGTTAACTCCCTTGTTGTGGATGGATTTTTTCTTCTTCCACCACCTTTAGCCAAGTATTTCTCGGTCTTCCCCGTCCTCTACTTCCTTCTTCATTCATTTCCATCACTCTTCTCAACCAGTCACTTTCATCCTTCCTCAACACATGACCAAACCATCTCAACCCGTTTCTCTTCACAGCATCCATCACAGGCTCTATTCCCATCATCTTTCGCAATTCATCATTTGTCTTCCTCTCTCTCAACGATACTCCACACATCCATCGAACCATTCGCATTTCCACCCTTTCCAGCCTTCATTGCTGCTCTACGTTCATTACCCATGTCTCGCTCCCATAAATCATAACACTTCTCACACATGCAGCATACACCTTTCCCTTCAGCTTCAACGACACTCCCCTACTCGTCAGCACGCCACTCAGTTCCCGAAACTTCTTCCATGCATATCTCACTACAGCAACCTTTGCCGAGTCTGATACACCTTCTCCATTCAGCATGTCTCCTAGGTAGCAAAATGTTTTCACACCTTCCAGCTTCACGCCGTCTCCAAGCTCCAACTCAACATCTCCTCCATCTGCAGCTCCCACTGTGCACACCTGACACTTGAATGTAACTGCCACACTGGTTAATGACCCTCTTTGACCACTACATTTTTGATGAACCCACTCAGTGCACATTGTAAATTGAATGGAGTTCACTTCGGCACCCTTCCTGCACACAGCACACGGCCACTTCCCAGGTCTTTCCACCTCACCACATGCTTTACCACTTGCCATCACCTTCGTTTTTCCGATATTCACCTTCAGACCTTTCCATTTTTCAGATCAGATGATTCAGATCATCGGTGTCTTCATACATTCCTTCCACTTGTTCATCTTCTCCTTCAGTCCATCCATACTTTCGGCAATCAACACCAGATCATCTGCATACAACAACTCCCACGGAAACCCTCCTTTACATTCCGAGCCAGCACATCCATCACAGCTACAAATAGTAGTGGACTTAGTACCGACCCCTGATGCACTCCCACCTTCACCTCAAACTCACCACTGTTCCCATTCTTCGTCCTTACAGCTGTGCGAACTCTCTCGTACATTGCCATCACGACTCTGATCAACCATTCCTCCACTCCTAACTTCCTCAATGCCCATGTCACTCCTTCACCTGGAACCCTATCAAATGTTTTCTCCAGATCAACAAACCCAAGAAACAACTTCTTCCTCTTCTCCATGCACTTCTCCTACAACTGCTTCACAATAAAAAGCGCATCTGTCCTTCCTCTTCCTGGCATAAATCCAAACTGCATTTCGTCGATCTTCACTTTCTTCGTTATCCTCCCCTCCAACACCCTTTCCAATACCTTAATTCCATGCTCCAATAACGTTATCGCTCGGTACGAGCCACACTCCAGAGGGTCACCTTTCCTCTTGTATAGAGGGACGAGGGTACTCAGTTCCCAATCCACTGGAATGCGGCCTTCTTTCACCACCAGATTACAGATCTCTGTCATTCTCTTCACTCCCAATTTCCCGCTGCCTTCAACATATCTCCCACAACTCCCGTCGGCCCTCCCTCTTTTCTACTCTTCATTGCTTTTATCGCTTCCTCAACTTCCTTCTCGGTTATCTTCTCTGCCGGTCCTAAAACTGGGTTACTCTCGATGTTGCTGGGCCATTCATTCTCTGCATTCAACAGCATTTCCATATATCTCTTCCATCTTCCTTTAATTCCATCTGGGTCCACAACGACTTGTCCCACTTCATCCTTCAAGCAACTCACCCCCATCACATCACACCTCTCTTTCACTATCTGCTTTGCAATCCTGAATACCCCTCTCTGACCCTCTTCCGAATCCAAGCATTCTCCGAACATTTTCCTCCATGCCTCCTGTGCCTTTGGTACCTCTTTCTTTGCAGCCTTCTTGGCTGCCTTATAACTTTCATGTTCTGCCTTTTCTGCTCCCATACCCTCCGCCTTCTGCCACTCCTTGAACTTCTTCCTCTTCTCGTCAATCCTCTTTCCAACTTCATCACCCCACCACCATGTTTCCGAGTACGTCGGTGGTCCTTTAGTCCATCCAAATACCTCACCAACGGCTCCCAACAGACTATCTTTCATTGACATCCAACCACTTTCAAGCTCAACCGCATCACCCTCTGCCATACTCAGCCTCTCTTTTAACGCCTCCCTCACTGTCACCTCTTTCAACCTCCACACCTTCATTCTCGTTTGGTACTTCACCGGCCGAGCTCTCCTCGCACCTTTCACCCTTATGTCGCAGACAACCAAGTGGTGCTGTGAAACAGCCTCCTCCCCCGGGATCACCTTTGTGTCCCGGAGGTGCCCCCTATCTCGCCTACGCACCATCAGGTAGCCAAAGGTTGTCGTCGACCCACCTGGCGTGCATGTAACAAGCTTATTATCATCTTTCTGGAACTGAGTATTACAAATCAACAAATCAGCTCCATCAGCAAACTCCCAAAATCCTTTTACCCTCTCCGTTCCTCACATCATATCCGTAACCCCCATGAACTCCCTCAAAATCGTCCATATTCCTTCCCACATGTCCATTTAGGTCCCCTCCTACCACAACAACTTCCTAATCTTTCACGTTTTCCATCAGCTTCTCTATCGCACACCAGAACTTGTCCTTCTCTTCATCGCTCAGACCAACCTGCGGAGCATATCCCGAGATGATGTTCATCAAGAGCTTTCCAATCATCATTTTCACCACCATCAACCTATCACTCACTCTCGTCACACTCACCACACTGTCTACAAACTCTTCAGAAAACAGGACACCAACACCATTCACACCTTCCGGGCACCCTTGCCACACAAACTTGTATTTCTGTCCCTTCCTACCCTTCACCATTCTCACACCACTTCCCTTCCATCTCGTCTCTTGCACACAACATATGTCCACTCTTTTTCTGACCAATACTTCCACCACTTCTCCTGATCTCCCTGTCATTGTCCCTACATTCCATGTCCCAAACCTCAGAAACCGATCTCCACGTCGGGCATCAGACATTTCGTCGTCAAAAGTGGAGTGATTTCCACCCTTGCTTCCATTGGGTTCCCCACCTTGAGTTTTGACGAGAGGGAGTGAGGTCCCCCACGGGGTACTTCGGGCTGTACCCTGCCCATATGTAGTTGTAATTGTCATAGTTACCTTTTAAAGGCATTGTTTTTTATGGCCGGATGCTCTTCCTGACGCCAACCCTTTTAGTCGCCTCTTATGACACTCAAGGATACGGTGTACCTTTTTTAAACCAGGGTACACACCGGATAGGTTACTGCCAGACCGATTGCACGATATAGATACCTGGGGAAGGAGCGCAAGGACTGGGGGGGGGGGGGTGGGTGAGGGGGGGGGCTGAGTTGTGGGTCGGTGACCCAAGCTGAACTCACGGATGAGACGAAGCTAGCGGTTTCTCAACTCGCGCATCTCGCATTCTGTATATCAGCACATCTCTCAATGTGTCACGTACGCTCCGGCTGTAGCGGAGCTATGCCGGATCTCCATCAAGACTCAAAGCGTGATCATGCGGTGGGGCCATGTCGAGCAAAGGTCGCAGCTGCCCCTTGTCTGGAGTGATAGAGCCCTGGGTCACGGTGTACCCCAGGAGATCTATGGTGCGGGTGGAATAGCGACATTTGGCCTCGTTCAGAGTTAGCCAATACGTGCGCGCAACCTGGAGGAAACGCTGCAAATTAGCAGTGCACTGAAAATGGCAGAGGGTGAAACACCAGAAAAAAGCAGCAGAATACAAAGAGAACAGTGACCTATCTGGGATGTGAAAGAGATAGGTTCAGAGACTCACCTTGATTAGGGAAGATACCCATGATCTTGCAGGCTTTGCTTTCCACCGAATCAAGCACAGCAAAGGGTGAGACAGAGTTTCAGGTTCTCCCATCACAGCAAAGGAACTCCGTAGTTCTGTCAGAATGGTGAGTGGGTTATTGGTCACCTGCCTGATCAAGGTCCTTCTTGCCTGGTTGCTCAGTTTGGACGGATGCTCCATCATTAGGAAATGGAAAGAATATGGAACTACCCAGGCACTTCCCAAAACGCAGCTCTAGGAAGAGTCTGGCTAGTTCCATATTCTTTCTATTTCCTAATGATGGAGCTCACTGTGCTCTTGGGAACTTTCAACACTCTAGAAATTGTTTTATACCCTTCCCAAGATCTACGCCTCCTCACAATGCTATCTAGGAGTTCTACGGACAGTTCCTTGTACTTGGTAGAGTTTCTGCTCTGATATGCACTGTCACATGTGGGACCTTGTGTAGAAAGGTGTGTTTCTTTGTAAATTATGTCCAGTCAATCAAATTGTCTGCAGGTGGACTCTAATCAAGTTGTAGACATCTCAAGGATGATGAAAGGAAATTGCATGCACCTGAGATCAATTTGGAGCGTCATAGCAAAGGGGTTCAACACTTATTGACTCAAGACATTTCAGCTTTTCATTTATTAATTTGTAAAAATTTCTAACAAATAAATTCCACTTTGACAATATGGGGTATTAAGTGGAGATCAGTGTCCAAAAAATTCTCACTTTAATTTATTTTAAATTCAGGCTGGAACAAAACAATATGTGACAAAAGATAAATGTGGAGGGGAGGGGATACTTTCTGATGGTACTGCAGTAGGATTTGCTAGGCGGTCCTTTCATAGAGACATAGTGAGGGTGTGAGATTTGTCAGGATTGAAAGACATATTCCCAGTGTTTGACCAGTTTGTCATTTTGTCAAGTTCTGAAGAGAGGCTGCAGACTACCTGTCTGAAGGATGAGGATTGTCACGGCAGAGGGTGGAGTCATCAGCAAATAGATAAAGGAAGACTTTCCTGGGGAAAACCCACATTTTACAGATACGGCCAGTTCCAAAGAATCCAACAGAGGTGAGACAGTTACTTTACTTGGGTAATGGGCTACTACTATGGATTTGTCCCATGGTTTGCCCAAAATAACAGCCTCGCTGCACAGGTTAGTGGGGAAAGGGAAGAAAGGTAAAACTCCTACTGCCAAACAATGTCAAGATTCATTTGATCAATTACATGATGGAATGTGTAATCCGCCAGTCCTGGCATATCCTGACTTTGCAGAATCTTTTATTGTCACAAGTCACAACCCATGCCAGTTTCAGAGTTGGGTGCAGTGCTGTCGCAGTGCGAGGATGGTCGAGAACAGCCAGTGGCATTTTGTGACCTGAGGTCTCCGGCCTGCAGAGCATAACAATAGGTTTCTACGTGTATTCAAGTTGGAATCACTTTTTTTTTCTTTTTTTTGTATACAAGATCGAGGCTCGTGTACGAGCTAACATTAATGACCAAAAAAAAAAACGGACACATAAAACATAGAATACAGGGAGCTGGAGCCAAGATAGGGAGAGAGGGGGAAGCACACAAGTACAACATTTGAGACCAGGGACATCGGAAGATCTGTGGGAGGGAGAGGGCTTGGGGGGAGGAGGCGTGGGAAGGAGGTTGGGTGGGGGGGGGGGGTGAGAGGTAAAACAAAACAAAACACGTGGACACAACTAGGACTTCTAGGAAAGAAGTCGGTATTTCAAAAAAGTGGATCTGGGGTGAATTAACAGGGGTAGAAGAGAGTGAGGGAGTTTGTTCCAGAGGCGGGAGAAAAGAGGAATGAAAGAGTGGAGGTCGTCATAAATTCAGGGAGTAATGGGTTTCTCACATCTCCCCTTCCAGTTCAGGCTGGAGTTCCCCAAGGCAGTGTTCTGGGCTCTGAGCTTTTTCTGGTCTTCATCAATGATCTCTCTGAATCTCTTGAAAATCCTCTCCATCTCTTTTCTGATGACTCCACTCTCTGCCGCTCCATTCCTCATCCCTCAGATCGGCAGTCTGCAGCCTCCTCACTCTCTGCAGATATGGACAAAATCACAGACTGGTCAAACAAGTGGAACATGTCTTTCAATCCTGACAAATCTCACACTCTTACGATGTCTCTCCGAAAAGACCGACTGGACAACCCTCCCATCCACTTTCTGAATAATCCTCTCCAAGAAGTTCTGTCACTCAAGCTTTTGGGTCTCACTATCTGCCATGATCTTTCCTGGGAAAACCACATTTCCAAGCTGGCCTCGAAAGCCAGTCGCCGACTGGGCATCCTCCGTCGTGCGAAGTCCTTCCTCGGCACACCTGAGCTCCTCACCACATACAAGGCTTTCATCCGCAGCTCAATGGAATACTGTTCTCCCCTCTGGGTCGGTGCTCCTGCCTCACACCTAGCTCGTCTTCACGCTGTTGAAACCAAAGCGTTCCGAATCATTGGAATCTCCTGTGATGAAGCTAACTCTGAGGGCCTTTCACTTACTCACAGCAGGCAGGTTGGTGGTCTTTCTGTCTTCTACCGACTCCTCTCCGGCCTTGTTCCCCCAGCTCTCTCTGGGGTCTGTACCCCAAATATTCCTACAGGTCGCACAAGATCTGCCTGAAACCCTCTTATGGTTAAACTGCCAAAATCAAGACTCTCTGCTCACCTTCACTCCTTCATTCCTCTTTTCTCCCGCCTCTGGAACAAAGTCCCTCACTCTCTTTAATCCCACTCCTCCCTCCAGGTCTTTAAAACCGCTGTTCACCACCATCTCTTATCTTCCCCCATCCAAAACCTTGATCTTTTCTACCCCTGCTAATTTCACCCCAGATCCACTTTTTTGAAATACCGACGTTTTTCCTGGAAGTCCTGGCAGTGTCCATATGTTTTATACTTCTCCCACCCCTACCCCCTTTCCCACGCCTCCTCCCCCCAAGCCCTCCCACAGATCTCCCGATGTCCGTGCTCTCAAATGTTGTGTTTGTGTGCTTCCCCTTCTCTCCCCATCTTGTCTACCGCTGCCCTTATTATATACTTTTTGTGTCTGTTTGATTTTTTGTGTGATAAATGTTAGCTCTTTCACGAGCCTCGATTCTGTATCCAAAAAAAAAAAAAAGTGAGCAGAGAGTCTTGATTTTGGCAATTTCACCATAAGAGGGTTGCTGGCAGATCTTGTGCCACCTGTGGGAATATTTTTGGGACAGAGCACAGACACAGCTCGGGGAGCTAGGCCGGAGAGGAGTCGGTAGAAGACAAAGAACACCTGCCTGCCTGCGGTGAGTGAGATTAGTCCACTTGCGCTTAAATGGGATTTTTGTGAGAAATTCAGGGAGTATTTGCTGCGTTCCAAGTTTGTGGTTCACACAGATCACCACACTTTGAAGTATGTATAGCAGTACAGATGACCTCTGGGCTACCTAACAAAGGTGTATGGCATAGTCGGCAGATTTTGCCTTTGGGGTGGTGCACAAAAGAGTAAGGGCCAATGGGGGATGAATTGTCCCGGCTACCCCATTCTGACAATGAGGCAAGTGAAGTTATTGTAACTACAGCTGAAGTTAAGCGAGCACTGTGGTTTCATTGGAATGCTCTGGGCCTTGTATTCAACAAAATAAGGACATCAGCATTGGGTACACCCCAGAGGAGACACCTGCTGTGTCATGTGTGTGGCCTCCTTGGAACCTCAAGGGACACATTATAAATGAACATGGAACTCAAGGAACTCAATGAACACATTGAAATCATTGGTAAGGTTCTGCACGATGTAAAAAAGTCATCGGAAGCCAAGACGAGGTGAAAGCAAGTGTCAGTCAAGGGAGGTACCGGTACATAAAATGATAGCACAGTGGTGTAGGTAGAAGGTAGATGGAGTAATATACCGGTACAGACTATTCAGGATCCGAAAGATTGCTCCGAGCATTAACATTTGGTGCTACCTTGAGGTTTGCGGAGAGAAGCATTCCAAGCAAAGCACGACCAGGTGGGGCATTTTGGTGATCATAGGATATTGGAATCCATGATTGATTATATTATTGGCAATCAATCACCGCTGATGTTCAACAATGGATTCAGAGTTGTAAAAAATGGGCTTTAGCAAGGGACACCTTACCACCATATTGTACACCCATGGTCTGCATTGAACTGTCGGCCCGAATCAAAGCCGTGGCGATGGACTTGTGTTCAAAAATGTTCATCAGATGGGCTGGAGGGAGTACCATAGGTCAACTGTATCACGTGCAAAATTTGGTGGAGATTGGCCTGGCCTTACAGGTGAAAAATCACAGGTTGGCTCTCCACCCGTGGGGGCTAAGCAGATTTAGTTTTGGGGATCTTCTTGGGCTGAACTTCCTTTTGGTGATATGTATCAATGGTAAGGCTTTCTAACTGTGTATAGCAAGTACAAGACAAACGGTGTCCTTCAGGACAACCCCTCCCACTAAAGGATTTTAAAGCCTTCAGGATGACTGACACAGTGCAATGCAGTGTAGCAGATGATACCTGCTTTTATCAGTGGGTGCTTCTGTTTCTTTCACAAACTGCGACTCTGCACAATTGCACTTTAACATTAATATAATATTTTGCGCTACAATTTGAAAACCACGCTCACTATGTTTTGAATGCTGGTCCTGGATGGATGTTGCTCCTGGTGATCCTGGATGGATGTTGCTCCTGGGGATACTGGATGGATGTTGCTCCTGGTGATCTTGGTGGAGGTTGCTCCTGGTGATCCTGGATGGATGTTGCTCCTGGTGATACTGGATGGATGTTGCTCCTGGTGATCCTGGTGGAGGTTGCTCCTGGTGATCCTGGATGGATGTTGCTCCTGGTGATCCTGGTGGAGGTTGCTCCTGGTGATCCTGGATGGATGTTGCTCCTGGTGATCCTGGATGGATGTTGCTCCTGGTGATCCTGGTGGAGGTTGCTCCTAGTGATCCTGGATGGATGTTGCTCCTAGTGATCCTGGATGGATGTTGATCCTGGTGGAGGTTTCTCCTGGTGATCCTGGATGGATGTTGCTCCTGGTGATCCTGGATGGATGTTGATCCTGGTGGAGGTTGCTCCTGACCCCTGCAGCAGGTAAACCTGTGGTACAAATCACCATAACATGACCTTCTACATGTTCACCATAACATTAGTTGAGAGGTGCTATTTGAATCCTTCATTTAATGTGCCTACATATGCAGTACATACACATACATGCTTCTTAACAACAAATGTGATATAAAATTATTGTAAATACTGATGAAATTAGACAAAAGGTGAAAACAACCTTTGCTCAACTATCAAATAAATCATCATAAGTCTTAGCTCAGGGAAGAGCATGCATGTAAACTCAAAAGCAAACAAGAAAAAGAGCAATCAGAGATTGCAAACCCTCGCCAGGATGTATTTTCAGTGGTTTTTGAGGCTTTTGTGTTAAAACAAATATGGCGGCCGAACAACGTGACCGATGACGTTATCATTATTTTTTTCTAAACTAATTTATTCCTAGATTATACTCAAGAAATTTCATCTTGATCGGATGAAGTTTTGTGCTTGTCAAATTATGATGTCATAATGGAGGCACCTATGACATCATCATTAACAGATGTTATTTCACATGCAGGGTTCTTTACAATGAGCCATTTCTCAATTTTTTCTATGCAGCGCTTTCGGAGATGTCGAGGTGCAAATGTTTTCAGTTTTTCCAAGATGGCGGCCAAACAACGTGACCGATGGCATCATCATTGTTTTTTTTCTCCACAAATTTATGCACACATGACGCTCAAGAAATTTCATCTTGATCTGATGAAGTTTTGTACTTATCCAATTATGACGTCATAATGGAGGCACCTATGACATCATCATTAACGTATTTTATTCCCCTTGGAGTTCTTTACATTGAGCCATTTCTCAATTTTTTTCATTCAGCACTTTCGGAGATATAGAGGTGCAATTCTTTTTCGTTTTTTTCCAAGATGGCGGCCGAACCACGTGACCTATGACGTCATAATTATCATAAAAAAATTATACAGGTAGATTTGCACCTTTGGTAAAAAATTTCCTGTCGATTGGACCGACGGTTGCAGAGAAAATCAAATTTATTCTGTGCGGACAAACAGACAGAAACAAACAAACAGACAGACAAACGGACTCAAATGCAATTACCTCTCCTCAGGTGAGGGCTTACTAGAACATCACTCAGTAGAGAGCATACCTCCACCTGGTGAACAGTTTATGTTTTGTATTGTAGCGGTTACCGCTGGATGCACACAATCGGCACGGCCAGATGTCCAGAACACGGCCAGACGCGCCTCTCCCGGGCATGCCCGGACTCACTGTTCCCGGGCACGCCCGAACCTCCCGGGCACGCCCGGTCTCGTCTTTCCCGGGCATGCCCGCTCTCGCCTTTCCAGGGCTCGCCCAGAGCGTCCGGGCATGCCCGCTATCGCCTTTTCAGGGCTCGCCCAGAGCGTCCGGGCATGCCCGCTATCGCCTTTCCAGGGCTCGCCCAGAGCGTCCGGGCATGCCCGCTATCGCCTTTCCAGGGCTCATCCAGAGCGCCCGGGCACGCCCAGCCTCGACTTGCCAGGCCGCAGCCAAACACGCCCGGGCAGGTCCAGACTCGCCTTTCCAAGGCTCGCCCTTGACACCCGGGCATGCCCGGTATAGCTTTTGCCGGGCAAACTTCCCGACATAAATGTGTATATATATTGCTGCCCGATAAACGGGCTTGGGAGAATACCTGAGCTGTTTTGTTTCAATAAAGCAACTCGGACGAATTCCGTCTTTGGTCGCGTCAATTCTTTCGACTCGCGTTGGAGCGCAGTTCCTTCATTGGTGACCTACCGACATGGATACGGCAGTGACGCTTAAACTGCCTACCTTCTGGGAGGCTCACGCGGCTGTTTGGTTCGCTCAGGCGGACTCTCAGTTCGCCCTGCGAGGCATCACCGCGGACGACACCCGCTTCCACCATGTTGTGGCGGCGCTCTGTTCCGCCACCGCGGCCCGCGCCTTGAGCCTCCTCGAGCACCCGCCGGCTGCTGACAAATACGACGCGCTGAAGACACTCCTCCTCGACGCTTTTGCCCTCTCACCGGCAGCACGCGCACGGCGCCTGCTCGCTCTGCCCGAGCTCGGCGACATGCGCCCGTCCGAGCGCATGGACTATATGCTCTCGTTGCTCGGTGAGCACTCTCCGGATTTTCTGTTCCGCGAGCTGTTCCTTCGCCAGCTGCCTCACCCGATACGCCTCACCCTGGCTGGCACGTTGATCACGGATTCCCGCGCCCTCGCCAGGGAAGCCGATAAGATCTCCTCGGTGGGCCAGCACATCGGCGCGGTTACCTGGAGCCCGCCGCCGTCCGAGGCGACGCCCACGACACCCGAGCGCCCTGCGCGGTTGGAGGCCGAACTGCCGGTGCAACTGGCGGCCGCCACGCCGCACCGCCCGCTTCCGACACGACGGCCGGGGCCTCCACCTGACCGGGCATGGTGTTATTACCACGCCAGGTTCGGACACAAGGCTCGGACGTGCCGGCCCCCGTGCACTTTCGGCAGGTCGGGAAACGGCCGGGCCGGCGTTCATTCCCAGCCATGAGCGCCGGCCACTCGGGCAACTTGCTGTTTATTCGGGACAAAGCGTCTGGGCGGCGTTTCCTGTGTGACACCGTCGCCCAACTGAGCGTCATACCCGCCTCCGAGCAGGACAGGCGGGACGCCGTTTGCGGCCCCTCTTTGGTCGCTGCTAATGGCTCGGCCATACGCACTTTCGGCCCACGCGTCGTCACCCTCTGCTTCGGCAGCCAGCGTTTTCAATGGACTTTTGTGATCGCCTGCGTCCCCATGGCTTTGCTGGGCGCCGACTTCCTCTGCGCGCACGGGCTGCTGGTCGACGTCAAACGTCGTCGCCTTGTCAACGCCGAGACCTTCAGCTCCCTGGCGTGCACGATGAGCAGCTCCGCGCCGACCGAACTGGCGTGCGCCCTCCCGGCAGCGAACGAGTTCGCTCGCCTGCTCGCGGAATTCCCGGCCCTCACGCGGCCGACGTTTTCGGCCGTCGCGGTGCGGCACGGGATCGAGCACCACATACCCACTACGGGCCCGCCGGTCTACGCCAGGGCCCGCCGCCTCGACCCGGCCAAGCTCGCCGTGGCGAAGGCCGAGTTCGACGCGTTGGAGCACCTCGGCATCGTGCGGCGCTCCGATAGCGCGTGGGCCTCGCCACTGCACATCGTGCCAAAGCCGGGGGGTGGATGGCGCCCGTGTGGCGACTACCACCGTCTCAACCACGCTACCACCCCCGACAGGTACCCGATCCCGCATATTCAGGACTTTTCCGCCCGTTTGGCGGGACGGGTCATCTTTTCGAAAATTGACCTGATACGGGGCTACCACCAGGTACCTGTCCGGGCGGCCGACGTCCCGAAGACGGCCGTCATCACGCCGTTCGGCCTGTTCGAATTTTTGCGGATGCCGTTTGGCCTCAAGAACGCGGCCCAGGCGTTCCAGCGCTTGATGGACGGCGTGCTGCACGACCTGCCGTTTCTTTTCATCTATCTGGACGATATCCTCGTCGCCAGCACGTCCCGCGCCGAGCACCTCCTCCACCTCCGAACACTGTTCGGTCGCTTCAGCGAGCACGGCTTAATTGTCAACCCAGTCAAATGCCACTTCGGCGCGACGACCGTTGACTTTTTGGGCCACCGCATCACCAAGACCGGGGCCGTGCCGCTGCCGACCAAGGTCGAGGCCATCACCACATTCCCGCGTCCCCGTTCCATCAAGGCCCTCCAAGAGTTCCTCGGCATGGTGAATTTTTATCACCGATTCGTGCCCCGCGCTGCTCAGCTCATGCGGCCCCTTTACGAGGCCCTCCGGGGCAAGCCGGCCAAGCATGACATTGTTTGGTCCGCGGCCATGGACGCGGCCTTCGCCAGCACCAAACGGGCCCTCGCCGACGCAATGCTGCTGGCTCACCCGGTGCTCAACGCGCCCATCACCCTCACTACGGACGCCTCCAACTACGCGGTGGGCGCCGTCCATGAGCAATGGGTGAACGGGGTTTGGTAGCCACTAGCTTTTTTCAGCCGGCAACACCGGCCGAACGAGTTAAACTACAGCACGTTCGACCGCGATCTGCTCGGGCTATTCCTGGCCGTTCGCCATTTCCGACACCTCCTGGAGGGCCGCCCGTTCACGGCTTTCGTCGACCACAAGCCGTTGGTCTACGCAATGGCTAAGGTCACGGAGCCGTGGTCGGCCCGCCAGCAGCGCCACCTCTCTGCCGTGTCGGAGTTCACCACGGACATCCGGCACGTCGCCGGCAAAGACAACGCCGTGGCCGACTGTCTTTCTCGGGCCAGCGTGAATGCGGTCCACCTCGGCGTGGACTTCGCGCTCATGGCGGCCGACCAGACCACCGACGCCTCAGTGCAGGCACTCCGTGCGGCGGACACGGGCCTCCGCCTGGCCGACATTCCCTTCGCGGGCACCGTCCTGCTCTGCGACGTCTCCCAGGGCCAGCCTCGCCCCATCGTGCCCGTTTCCTGGCAGCGCCGCATCTTCGCCTCCATCCACGCCTTTCTCACCCGGGCCAGAAAGCTTCTCAGAAGCTGGTGTCGGCGCGTTTCGTCTGGCACGGCCTTCGACGAAACATCCGCGACTGGGCCAACGCCTGCACGGCCTGCCAGCGGGTCAAGGTCCACCGCCACACCCAGGCCCCGCTGACACCTTTCGCCGTGCCTGAACGGCGTTTCGACCACGTCCACGTGGACCTGGTGGGTCCCCTGCCCCCCTCGCAGGGGTTCACCCACCTGCTCACCATGGTGGACAGGACCACCAGGTGGCCGGAGGCCGTGCCCCTCGCCTCCACCACCACCGCCGACGTGGCGCAGGCGTTCATCGCGCGCTTCGGCGCACCAGCGGACATCTCGTCCGACCGCGGCCCACAGTTCACGTCTGAGCTTTGGGGCGCGGTTGCCCGTTCGTTGGGGGTCACGCTGCACCGCACCACGGCCTACCACCCCCAAGCCAACGGGTTGTGCGAGCGGTTTCACCGCTCCATGAAGGCCGCACTCATGGCCGGCCTTCAGGACGACGGTTGGGCCGACCGGCTGCCGTGGGTCCTTTTGGGCCTTCGCACGGCCCCCAAGGAAGACCTCCAGGCATCCGCCGCCGAGCTCGTCTACGGCCAGCCGCTCCACGTCCCGGGCGAATTCGTGCCCGATGCTACCAGTCCCTGGTCCGCCGCTCGCCAGCGCTCGGACCTCCAGGAGGCCGCCCGACGATTTGCCCCCGTGCCGACGTCCCGCCATGGTGGCCCCCAGTCCTACGTCCCCCCGGCGCTTCGCACAGCGGAGTACGTCTTTGTGCGTCATGACGCGCACCGGGGGCCACTCCGGCCGCCGTACGACGGGCCCTTCCGGGTCCTGCGACGGGGCGACAAGTCTTTCATCGTCGACTTCGGCGGCCGGCCGGACCGGATTTCTGTGGACCGCCTCAAACCGGCGCACATGGACGTCGACCGACCACCACGGTTGGCCCTTCCTCCGCGGCGAGGCCGCCCCCCGTCCACAGTTCCCCCCGCTCGACCACCCACCACCACGTCGGATCCCTCCCCACGACCCTCCAGGGGTCGCTTCGGCCGGGTCATCCGGACCCCCCTTAAATTGACCCTGCCGGTGCAGGTCGATTCTGGAGGGGCGTGTGTAGCGGTTACCGCTGGATGCACACAATCGCCTTGCACCGGCCAGAACACGGCCAGACGCGCCTCTCCCGGGCATGCCCGGACTCACCGTTCCCGGGCACGCCCGAACCTCCCGGGCACGCCCGGTCTCGCCTTTCCCGGGCATGCCCGCTCTCGCCTTTCCAGGGCTCGCCCAGAGCGTCCGGGCATGCCCGCTATCGCCTTTCCAGGGCACGCCCAGAGCGTCCGGGCATGCCCGCTATCGCCTTTCCAGGGCTCGCCCAGAGCGTCCGGGCATGCCCGCTATCGCCTTTCCAGGGCTCGTCCAGAGCGCCCGGGCACGCCCAGCCTCGACTTGCCAGGCCGCAGCCAAACACGCCCGGGCAGGTCCAGACTCGCCTTTCCAAGGCTCGCCCTTGACACCCGGGCATGCCCGGTATAGCTTTTGCCGGGCAAACTTCCCGACATAAATGTGTATATATATATTGTTGCCCGATAAACGGGCTTGTCAGAATACCTGAGCTGTTTTGTTTCAATAAAGCAACTCGGACGAATTCCGTCTTTGGTCGCGTCAATTCTTTCGACTCGCGTTGGAGCGCAGTTCCTTCAGTATCCCACTTATAGGCCGGATCTGGATTCGAACCTGAACCAAACTCTAATCGGCTTGTTCTTGCCAAGTACCCAACTCATCCACCAAGTTTAGTCATGACTCGTCCATAACGTTTTTAAATATCATGTTATATATCGCTTTTTACCCGATCTCTCTCTGTCCCAATGGTGAAGAATCACTTAAGTATTAAATAATTATTGTAGCCGAATCCATATTCAGATCCTCACCAAAATCGAAACGATTAGTCCTTTCACACACACAACATCTCAACCAAGTTTCGTCCAAATCCGTCCACAACCTTTTGAGATATCCTGCTGTACATCATTTTTGGCCAGATCACTAAATGGTGAAGAACCACTTTAAATATTCTACTAGCTGGATCCGGATCTGGATCTTCACGAAAATTGAACCGAATCGTCCTTGTCACACACACAACCTGTCCAACAAGTTTCGTCCAAATCCGTCCACAACCTTTTGAGATATCCTGCTGTACATCGTTTTTGGCCAGATCACTAAATGGTGAAGAATCACTTTAAAAATTCTACTAGCCGGATCCGAATCTAGATCTTCACGAAAATTGAATCGAATCGTCCTTGTCACACACACAACCTGTCCAACAAGTTCCGTCAAAATCCGTCCACAACTTTTTGAGATATCCTGCTATGTATCATTTTTGGCCAGATCACTAAATGGTGAAGAACCACTTTAAATATTCTCCGAGCTGGATCCGGATGTGGATCTTCACGAAAATTGAATCGAATCGTCCTTGTCACACACACAACCTGTCCAACAAGTTCCGTCAAAATCCATCCACAACTTTTTGAGATATCCTGCTATGTATCGTTTTTGGCCCGATCTCCCAATGGTGAAGAATCACTTAAACATTAAATAATTATTGTATCCGAATCCTTATTGAGATCTTCACCAAAATCGAATCCGTTTGTCCTCATCACACACCCAACCTGTCCACGAAGTTTCGTCCAAATCCATCCACAACTTTTTGACATATCCTGCTATGTATCGTTTTTGGCCCGATCTCCCAATGGTGAAGAATCACTTAAAAATTAAATAATTATTATATCTGAATCCTTATTCAGATCTTCACCAAAATCGAATCCGTTTGTCCTCATCACACACCCAACCTGTCCACGAAGTTTCGTCCAAATCCATCCACAACTTTTTGAGATATCCTGCTATGTATCGTTTTTGGCCCGATCTCCCAATGGTGAAGAATCGCTTAAAATTTTATAGCCGCCGAATCCGGATCTCCACCAAAATCTAATCATTTGGTCCTTGTCACATACGCTACGTCTCTGCCAAATTTCGTCCGAATCCGTCCAAACGTTTTGAGATATTTTGTTCACAAACGGACGACAGACAAACCCACGGGTGAAAACATAACCTCCATACACCTTTGCTGGCGGAGGTACAAGTGAATGACAAAATGTTGTTGTCTTATTTTGTTAACATCGTTAACAATGGTTCCTCTGACTTCTATTTCCATTTTTCTGCAAGGGCATGGCAGGAAGCCGGTTGCAAGCTTCCACGTGGAATCTGATGGCGATCACATATTTTCACACTCGATGGCAGGTGTTGCTGGCCTGACTGTTACTGTGGTCCATCACACAAACTCACTGCCACTCAAATGGACACGTGTCCGAGGGCCTGGCACCGAGACCCTCTATGCTGCTTGGACAGATATCTTATTCCTAACTCCTTGGCAGTTATCGTTACCGCTAATTGATGTCTTCTGGGGTTTCGCAATTGGTCGGCTGCTACATCCTTCATGATGTTGAGAAATTATCGAGCTGCACAAAGATGACATGATCTGCTGCTGTAATTGTGCACAATATTAATGCAATTTTCCTGATAACTTCATGCTACATTCAGCGCTGGTAGACCGTCACTGTCTAATGGAAGTGTTATCCTTTCGACACATGTCATTATATCTGGAGAGGTTGACTGACGAGCCCAGATTAATTGTCTGCATTGCCCCTTTTGTTGTCTCTCGGCATTAATCAACCAGCATCAGGAGCTATGTATCCACGTGCAAGTTGTGCTGAGACATCGCCCCCATTGCAATCAAAACTTCCAGAGCTAAAACTCTCCCTCCACATATATACATTTTTTAAATTCACGATGGCAATAAGAACATGTAATTCCCTACAAAGCACACACATTATAATGTTATTAGCCCGGCCCCGTGCGCAGCAGGACATGGGGTTTTGCCATCACCTCTGTGTGTCTCTGTGTGTCTGTCTGTGTGTGTGTCTATGTGTGTCTGTGTGTATGTGTCTATCTGTGTCTGTGTGTGTGTGTGTGTGTGTGTCTGTGTGTGTGTGTGTGTGTGTGTTTGTTGTGTCTGTGTGTCTGTGTATGTGTCTGTGTGTGTCTGTGCATGTGTCTGTGCATGTGCATGTGTCTGTGCATGTGCATGTGTCTGTGCGTGTGTGTCTGTGCGTGTGTGTCTGTGTGTGTGTCTGTGTGTCTGTGCGTGTGTTTTTGTGCGTGTGTGTCTGTGCATGTGTCTGTGCGTGTGTGTCTGTGCGTGTGTGTCTGTGCGTGTGTGTGTCTGTGCGTGTGTGTGTCTGTGCGTGTGTGTGTCTGTGCGTGTGTGTCTGTGCGTGTGTGTCTGTGCGTGTGTGTCTGTGCGTGTGTGTCTCTGCGTGTGTGTCTGTGCGTGTGTGTCTGTGCGTGTGTGTCTGTGCGTGTGTCTGTGCGTGTGTGTCTGTGTGTATGTGTCTGTGTGTGCGTGTGTGTCTGTGCGTGTGTGTCTGTGCATGTGTGTGTGTGTCTGTGTGTATATGTCTGTGTGTATGTCTGTGTGTGTGTGTTTGTGTGTGCGTGTGTGTCTGTCGGGGCCGTAACTTTATTACCATTTGAGTTTTGTCATCAAATGTTCACCAACGCTTTATTATGATAATATGGAGAAGGCAAATTAATAATTTTGTCAAAAGGTCAAAGGTCAGCGTTACCTAAAATCATCAATTTTCATCCATTTGACCTGAAATATAAATTTATCATTTGAGATTTATCATCAAATTTTCAACAAAGCATTATTATGAGAATATGGAGAAGGCAAATTAATAATTTGGTCACAAGGTTAGATGGCAGGTCAAGGTTGCGTAGCATCACCAATTTTCATCCAGTTGACCTGAAATTTTAAGAATTTGCATATTATAGCACATAATTGGTTCACCAATCAAAATCTAGAAGCTGATAATTCTTTTAGATCTAAAGCTCAAATGTGAAGGCTGCATAAAATCATCAATTTTCATTTTGTATTTTTTTAAAACGGTTTTCCTTATTTTGACAATTTCGAAGAAGAAGAAGAAGACATCTGGATGCAAATGGGCGCAGACAGGCTTTGCATTTTCAGATGCTTTTCTAGTTTTTGACGTGATGTTAAAAAGATTCAAGCTATGTCCATAATTGCATGGGATTTCTGAGGACGTTAGGCCTGCAATATCTCTCTTCGGTCTGAACTAAACATGAAATAGATATCCAAATCAACATGAACCGTTGGCAGAATATCCAGATGCAGACCCAACATCTCACCTTTATCTGTAAGAGCTTTGTGCTCCACACTCTGCGCAGTGACCATTATCAGCAATGCAGGTGCCGCCTACAGGGAAGTATGATCGATGACAAGATGTTGAGAATTTCATTTCTCAAGTTCGGCCATCTGCCCTGACCTTTTCGTCCGGGTGACATGTTCTTCCAATGACACAACCTGCCGAACCACTTTTTGTACACATCCTCTAGCATTGTGGTGATGGAATGGCTGACCCTGAGCTGCAGTTAATAATTGGATACGTGTGTGAAGGAGACATTTGAAGAACTCATGTCAAGGAGTGTTGAGCGATGAGGAATTGACAGCTCTATTTTGCTGAGACTAAAGAGCCAGGGCCTGCGGTGTGTGAAACTTCATACACCATGTAATTTGAAAGGCAAATCAATTATCCAGTTGTAAAAGTGCTGTTTGCCTCTTACTCTTTTGCTGTAAGCTATAATTCCCTATGGAGAGAGTTAAAGATGTTGGGTGGGATTTTCCAGTATGCACTTGGAAGAATTTTATCATTACGGTTACCGCACCTCCATCCCACCTCCTTCCACTGTCCACTCTCCAGAGTGGGGTGTGAGGTTTGGGAAGGGAAGGGGTGTAGAGGGGGGGCTTGCTAGAGAGTGGCCTAAAACTCAGGAGAATAATGCCTTTCCAATCCCCTTCCTGGCACAAATCCAGACTGTGAAATGGCTCATTAGCTTAAGTGTGTTTAATCCAGGTGCAGAGGAGCGTTAGATTTGAATCGTGATTTATTTCATTCTAGTTTCATGAATAGAACACTATTCACCCTTACTCTATTGCTTTTATATATGCTCATATTTCTCCATCCTTAATGTAGTTGGCAGTGGAACGTGATGTTCTGTGATTTATAATTATAATATATCCGCTGCTTCTCAAGATGGTATAATCAGAGGATTTATTGGCCTGTGTGGAATTGATAGTACCTTTTGATGACTGATTCGGTGCCATAATGCCTTCCCAGACAACTACTCGCAATCATATTGCAGATTTAGAAATTTAGTCATTTTTTGTGCACATAGTGAAGACTCATGGAAGAGTGAGAACACAGAATGGATTAGTATGCGACATTCCAAAAGGAACATCAGAAGGAGAAGGGTGATTCTCAATGGCAGGGCGGAGGGAGAAAATAGTCGCGGACAGACGCACAGGGGATGTCGGCAGCAATGAGGGGTAGGGGAGAATGCAAGGGGCGGACAAGATGTACACAGAAACAAAAAAATAATTGGGCAGGGGGAGGGAGGTGGTGTGGTTTAACGGATGTGGAAATGATGATGGTTTTGGATAAGGGATGTTTTGAGATGCTGGTGAACAGCTACCTTGAAAAACCGGACAAAATATTCAGATCGAAGAGAGCGTGGAAGTTGAATTCCACAAGCGAGAAAAAGGTGGAACAAATGAGTGGACGTAAGTTGTGGTTCTGGATTTTGGAAAGAGAAGAGGATTGCTGGTGCACTGGTTGTGTCCTGCAGATGCCTGAGGGGTGGGGCCAAAGCAAGGAAAGGGCAGAGGGTGCAAGACCAGAGAGGAGGCGGAAAAATACAGAGACCACCGACCTGTTGGCAATGGCAAAGTGATAGGTCCATAGACTCAAATTCATCACGAGAGATTCCAATGATCTTAAAAGGTAAGAAAAGATCTTTCATCCATCTGCCACCTGTGTGTGTGCCGTCAATTTCGGTTCATTTTGGGTGACCTTGGGGAGGGTGAAGTTGCTGATTAATTAAAGAGAACGCAGTAATTAGAAACCGTTCGGCCGTTTCCGAGACAAATGATCCCGGTGCAGACACCCAATGTTAACGAAAGCTGTCTGACATGACACTATAAATATATATGAGGGTGTCTTGAAAAGTAATGCCTCCTATTCTTTTTCTCCAAAACAGGTAAAGATATTCAAATTAAAGAAAGCGCAGTCCGCATATTGGTCCTTCCCGGCATTGGGTGTGAATTTTCGTGATTCCTACATTTGATGTCTCAGTGGATTCCAAAGTTAGATGTCTCAGTGAATCGCCAATTTAGATATTCCAGAGAGCATCACTAGAGATTTATTCACAATTTATTTATTCAAAAGCACGTTGGCATTCGGATCAAGTGGGGAATCATTTGAAAAATTTCAAACGAATGAAAGGCAGTCAGCATGGATTTACAAAAGGGTGATCATGTTTATCAAACCTATTGGAGTTCGATGAAGCAGTTTCTGATTGGGTCGATGAGGGAAGTGCAGTGGATGTGGTATATTTGGACTTCCTAAGGGCATTTGATAAGGTGTCACATAGAAGGCTGTTAGCTAAAGTTAGGGAATGTGAAGTGTCAGTGCTGTGAAGCACTAGAAATGAGAGTTGGGATGAGTGACTGTAGATGAGATGACTGGATATGAGAGATGGGTGCACCATTACATTCCTCAGGGTGAGACGGTCAATGGAGTATTGCCACAAAGGATCACCAGTCCTGACTTGGTTCCATCAGATTTTCATCTCTTCCCCAAACTTATGGAAGACCTTCGTGGAGAATATTGTTCTTCTGATGATGATGTGATGGCTGCTGTGAAGTGCTGGTTAAGTCGAGTTAAGTCAGCAGGATGCACAGTTCTATCGTCACAGCATCACAAAACTTTTGAAAGTTGGTAGAAATGTGTGGACCGTAGCAGTGATATGTTTTTTTTGATATTATTATCTTATTATACATATTATATTTTATATTGGTGATATTATCCTCTTTTTTTGAAATACCGACATCTTTCCTGGAAGTCCGAGCAGTGGCCATGTGTTTTTTTTACCTCTTCCCCTCCCCCACCCCCCCCCAATGAATGAATTCATTTCATTCAATCATTCATTCATTCCACCCCCCCCCCTTCCCTTGCCTCCTCCCCCCGAGCCCTCTCCCTCCCACAGATATCCCGATGTTCCTGCTCTCCATCTTGTCTCCC
Organism: Myxine glutinosa; assembly: GCF_964187855.1. Taxonomy (NCBI): domain Eukaryota; kingdom Metazoa; phylum Chordata; class Myxini; order Myxiniformes; family Myxinidae; genus Myxine; species Myxine glutinosa. Next base: position 173,568,042 of record NC_136266.1, on the reverse strand, counting down.
GCTCCCTTTATCATATGTTTTATGTTTTATGTGTCAGTTTGTTTTTTTTATGATCAATGTTAGCTCTTACATGAGCCTCGATCTTGCATACAAAAAAAGAAAGAAAAAAAGATGGTTGAGAGGGAGGTGAGAAGAAAGGAGGAGGAGAGGAGATAAGTGAAAGCATTAAGACAGGCACACAAAGGTGCTTGGACTAGGTGAGAAGGTGCACAGGTGAGGACATTGAAGTGACAGATTTTGAGGATGGAGCCAATATTGTTGAGTTTACTGTTGCAGGCAACGTATGATGTGCTTCCGTCACCAGTAAACTTGAGATTGTGGGGGTTGTTGCAGGAGGAGAGATGTTCTTTGTGTGGAGGTTTGGGAACGGTGCATCATGCACTGAGTGCATGCTCGGTAGCATTGGCAATGCAAGTGGCGGCACAATCAGGTACTGGCGGTGGTAGATATTGCAGATGGTGCAACAAGAGGTGCTGAGCCCAAGACAGAGAAGAGTGGAGAAGGAGACCGATGGGGGAGAGGTGTTGTTTGTCAAAGAGGGCCAAGTGGTAAGAGGTGGAAAGAGAAGGAGGTGGAAAGCAAGAGGGCTGTCAGATGCTTGTGATTGGCAGGTGGTGGCAGACCTAAAGCCACAATTGGTATTCCCAGAGGAGATCTGTGTGACAAGGTTGCAGCCTGACATTGTCATCTGGTCAGGTGCAACAAGACAGGTCATCTTAGGGGAATTGTCTGTACCTTGGGAAGAGAACATGGAGGAAATGCACGAGAGGAAGAGAGGAAAGTACAGTGACCTGGAGGCAGAGTGTCGGGAGAAGGATTGGCGAGTTTCTTGTCAGCCATTTGAGGTGGGGTGTAGAGGGTATATTGGCAATTTCTTTTCTGCATTTCATGCTCAGCTTTGAGTACGTGGTACAGAAAGACGGGGGGATGGCAGTTTGTGTGTGGGACATGGCAGTGTGTGTGACAGAAAGCAGGAGGATGTGTGACAAAGTGGCCCAAGTTGCCTTGAAAGGATCACATTGGATATGGATGAAGTTTATGGAGGCACGTCGAACGGTGTAAGTTGAGGTTGTGGGTGGTGGTTCATTTCAGCTTAAAAGGGTAGTGACTGAGCGCAGAAGAGAAATGGAGGTGTGTGTGTTTGTGTGTGTATGTGTGTGTGTGTGTGTGTGTGTGTGTGTGTGTGTGTGTGTGTGTGTGTGTGTGTGTGTGTGTGTGTGTGTGTGTGTGTGTGTGTGTGTGTGTGTTGCAGGAGTGGGTGTGGTTTTGCATGAATGTGTTTTTGTTTGAGTGGTGCATGATGTAAGGGTAGGTGGTCAGTTGTTGTTTTTTGGTGTGTGAGTTAATGGATGAGGCGTTGTGTATTCTGGGAGTGGGGGCGGTTTTGTTGTTGTCGTCTGTGTTCTCACTGGCTGGGGGGTGGGGGTTTATACGCATATTGGTGTAGCTGCAGCATGTGGAGGTTTATGTGCCCCTGATGGCCCATCTTAGCTGACCGTATCGAGGTTGAAGGGCTGAAACTGGATGATACTGAGGACCTCGACTGAGGACCTGGTCAGTGAGGCACACTTGTGACCAGGTGTTTTTTTAATTATATATCTATATATATTCCGTATATACACGTGATATGAAAAGTCGACATGAGCATGTTATTGGCATGATACACATTATTGTCTGATGGGGGTGGTCCCTGTGGCGATCGGCGTATTGCATAATTATGTAACCTGCTGTGAGAATGACAGAAGGACCCTCGATGCCTTGAATCTATGAGAGCTAGGTAAGGACTTGCTGTTTAGTAGTAGTTGCTTCATTCAAATGTATTGCAATGTATTCCTTGTATCATGTCGACTAATGTTATGTTTGTAGATGCACCAGGTCGATTGTGCATTAAAGCCTCACTACTTCTATGAGTGGTTTTTTTGGCTCCATTTTTACTACAATTTAATGCAATCTACCTTCCTTGAGACGACCTCTGAAGGATGGAGAAGGTGATCCGCCTAGAGAGATTTTCGGGAGATCCGAACGCAGTGGCCTCAGTGGATCATCTCAATCATTGGTTGAACTCGCTATGACTCTTCACTGAACTGTTCCCGGAAATTACAGATGCGGAGAGATTCAATGTATTATTCAGCAACGTCTCATGTAATCTACAGATACATCACTTGAAGCCCGACATACGACGAAGCAATTACTACCCTGAAGGCACTCTTCATAAAACCGCACAGCACGATATATGCTAGAGTCTAGACATTTGCTGGCGAGGACGGCTCCGAGTACTTGCATCCATATGGCCAGGCTATACGCCAGCTGGCCCAGCATTGCACTATTCAAGACTGTACGGCTCTGCAGTACACAGACGATCTGCTCCGTGACGCCTTCATAACGGGTCTGTAATATTCTACCATTGGACAACGTTTGCTCGAGAAAGAAATGCTGGCCTACCAAGAAGCCTTCGACCAGGCTAGGGTGAGCCTGCAGTCGGCTCAAGCCATATCCAACACCTATGGACGACTCTTCACGGCTGCTGGTGCTACTGCTCATGGCACGACTCGAATGCACTATCACGGCGACCCGGAAGCTGACGCCGGGTGAGTGCCTGCTCGAGCAGCTGCTCGACGCACGGTACGCGAGAAGAGCTCTGATGATGAAATACACGAGCAACACAAGCACCATACAGCTGCCGTGACCTCGCCTGCTGGTCAGACTGGCAAATGTTTTTTTTTTTTTGCGGCAATTGCCACCATCCTTGCACGAATTGCCCTGCCAGGGATTCGGTGTGCCATAATTATCGGAAGCGCAGACATTTTGCTGAAGTATGTTGCGCACCCAAGACCAAGCGAGTGACGCTCGCTGGTGCGCGCTTGTCTACGGGAACCAGGCAAGCTCCGAGCGGACTCATTCGTACCTTGGTGCCGGTTGAAATCAACGGGCAGACAGTGGAAGCGCTGGTTGATATGGGGAGCGACAGAAGTTAACATCAGCCCTCGACTCGTGGTTCGGGTGGACTCCGGCCGCCTCGACTCAGCACATGTACATGACCTCGGGGGCCTTATGGCAGCGAGGATGCGGAGTATGTGTGGTTGAGCTGGTTGCTAATGATGTTACTTATCGTGATATTAAATTGCTCGTGCTCCCTAACCTTTGTTCCGACATCCTCCTGGGTCACGATTTTCTGAATCGGCACAAATGTCTAGAAATGCAGTTCGGTGGCACACACACGCTATCCATGGGCTCAGAACCACGCCCGATTTTCACCCTCATCGAAATAGCTGTCGAACTGCCTCGACTATTTCTGAGCTTGACTGCCGATTATCATCCAGTTGCTGTGAAATCTAGAAGGTATTCCCAGCTGGATGCTATCTTTATAGCCGCTGAAACAAATGGCCTTTAGCACAAAGGCATTATCGAACCTAGTCGGTCGCCGAGGTGTGCACAAGTCTTGGTCATCGACACCCCAGGCCATCGAAAACGCTTGGTAATAGATTACTCCCAAACCATTAATCAGTTCACCCAGCGTGACGCGTATCCTTTACCCAGAATGGAGGACATGGTAAGAGCGGTATCTAAGTATAGAGTCTTCAGCATGGTCGACCTCCAAAGTGCATATCATCGGATTCCTATACGAGCTGCCGACCGACCTTACACGACTTTCAAATCAGGACAGAGGCTGTATCAATTCCGTCCGATCCCGTTCGGAGTTACTAATGGAGTAACGTGTTTCCAGAGGGTGATAGACGAGATTTTTGCAAAAGAACATGTGAAAGATGTTTTCGTTTACATTGATAACATGACCGTTTGCGGCTGGAATCAAACAGGCCACAATGTGAACTTGCGTCGGTTTTTGGATGTCCCTCATAAATACTTATTGACCTTCAATGAATATAAATGTAGCTATTCTGTGGGAACCATAAATCTGTTGGGGTACACGGTGTCTGGAGGAGAGATAAGGCCCGATCCCGCTCGCCTCCAGCCCCTACTCGACCTTGCCCCTCCCAACGACCATGTGACTCTCCATCGAACAATGGGCCTTCTCGCTCATTAAAGCATGTGGGTCCCATGCTTCTCAGAAAAAATTAGGCCGCTTGTGGAATGCAAAACGTTTCCCTTGCCCTTGGCCGCGCTGACGGCATTTCAACAACTAAAGGGTGATGTCGCCAACTCGGTCGTGACTTCAATTGATGAGACAATTCCTTTCGTGAGAGAAACAGATGCGTCTGATTGTGAAATAGCAGCGACACTGAGCCAGCGAGACCGCCCAGTAACATTCTACTCACGGACTCCAACTGATAGTGAACAACGCCACTCCTGCATCAAAAAGGAAGCATATGCCGTGATAGTCGATCCGCCAATGGAGGCATCTCCTTCTTGGACGTCATTTTACCGTCATAACCGATTAACAGTCTGTTCCGTTCATGTATGACCGGAAGCATTCTCAAAAGATAAAGAACGAGAAGATTGCTTGCTGGCACATATAACTAGCTGACTACCACGTTATAATTAAGTACAGGCCGGGTATGCTCAACCTTGCTGCTGATGCGCTATCTAGCCCGGCTGTGCTGGGATGACCGTCGGCAACCTTCGTGATAACCACGCGTCGCTCTGCCACCCTGGCGTGACGCGGATGGTTCACTTCGTTAGGAGCAAGAACTTACCTTTCTCCGTGGAGGAGATACGCCATTTATGCAAGACCTGTAGGGTTTGCACAGAACTAAAACCGAGCTTCTACCAGCCGGTGGTGGGTACTCTCATACACGCTGGTAAACCATGGGAGTGGCTGAATGTCGATTTCAAGGGGCCCCTGCCCGGTAATCGGTACATGATGACTATAGTGGACGAGTACTCTCGGATCCCATTTGCATTTCCATGTGCTGACACGTCTGCCCAGACAGTGATTCATTGCTTTAGGCAGCTTTTCCTGATTTTCAGATATCCTGCCTTCATACACAGTGACCGAGGGACTGCTTTTATGTCACGGGAGCTTCAGCAGTTTCTCCTCGAATGTGGCATCGCTTCCAGTCATACCACCGCCTATAACCCCTGAGGGAACGGACAAATCGAGGAATATAACAGTGTAATCTGGAGGGCGGTCATGATGGCCTTGCGGACCCGTGGCTTAGCCCCGACCATGTGGGAAAGGGTGCTCCCGGAGGCTATGCACGCGATCCGCTCCCTGCTGTGCACCACCACTAATTCCATGCCTCATGAAAGACTGTTCCGATACCAACATCGAGGTTCTAGTGCTCACCCCTTACCTGTGTGGCTAGCTGAGCCTGGACCTGCGCTTCTCAAACGTGTGGTTCGTCACAGCAAATATAAGCCGCTTGCTGACTGGGTAGACATACTGGAAGCAAATCTGCAGTACACACATGTTCGACTTTCAGATGGTAGGCAAACTACGGTTCCGCTGTGGCACTTAGCACCTTGTGGTGATATGGATAAAACAGAAGCGACTACCCCCGTCGTGCCCGACTCTAGCCCTACCGAGGCTTTGGGGGATGACACTGCCTCGCCGTACGGAATCGTGTCTCCCTTGCCTCTGGCTGTGGACTCGCCCGGTTCTGATAGGAGATCGCAGGGTGATGGCGAGCGGTCGAAGCCCAGCGCCGGGGCTTATGGGGACGACGGTGTGTATCGCACTTGCGGCGGTCGACTGTGTCAACCACCGACCCGCTTCGGTTTCGACTACTCCTATTAGTGGTGTTCTTAAGACAGGGAGAATGATATGAAAAGTCGACATAAAGGCAGTTGTTGGCATGATGCACAGTATTGTCTGATGGAGGCGGTCCCTGTGGAGATCGGCGTATTGCATATGTAACCTGTTGTGAGAATGACAGAAGGACACTCGATGCCTTGATTCTATGAGAGATAGGTAAGGACTTGCTGTTTAGTAGTAGTTGCTTCATTCAAATGTGTTGCAATGTATTCCTTGTATCATGTAGACTAATTTTATGCTTATGATGTTGTGTTTGTAGATGCACCAGGTCGATTGCATTAAAGCCTCACTACTTCTATGAGAGGTTTTTTTGGCTCCATTTTTACTACAACACATACAAATATAAAGAGTAAAGAATGGCATATTAAACATGACATTCATAGGTAGGGTCCATTGTATCTGGCCGGGTGCTTGATGTGCTATAACATTTTTATTTCGATATATATTTGCATGCCCTTTCATTTCTTGCTCAAGTCGAATGTTTGCAACATTTGTCTCGTATAATTTTTTTTTATTCCGTTCAATCTTCACGGTAATTATTTATTTACATTGAATAAATACTCTACTTAAGAAAATAAATTGGCAAGCCAAAAGACAATATGGAAAGGATATGGCAAAGAATATGAAGTGTATTAACAGGGCAATCTTTATGTCCATAAAGGGCAAAGAGCTGGTTGAGACTAGTGTGTGCCCACTGAAGGATGGCACGGGGAGATGGTTGGTGATGAAAGTGAGATGGCAGGCTTATTCAATAGTTATTTTGCTTCAACAAGAACACAAGAATACAAGTTCTTAGCTTTAATACAAGAACATTTCGGGGAATTCCCAAAGCTGAGTATATCTATTTCAGAGATTAGGAATGGCTTATAGAGGAGTTCCAGATCAGAGTAGAGGAAGTAAATAAACATTTCGGAAATCTAAGAAGAGATAAAACCTCAGGGTCAGATAATATGGCTTCAAGAGTAGTGAATGAGGTGGCACAAGCGCAGTCGACCAGTGTGATGTTAACTGATGTCTCCAGCAGCTCTTTGAGAGTCAGGAATGGTACCGGAGGATTGGAGAGTGGCAAAGAAAGGATCCAGAGGGGCATTCGGATCAAGTGGGGAATCATTTGAAAAAATTCAAAATGATGAAAGGCAGTCAGCATGGATTTACAAAAGCGTGATCATGTTTATCAAACCTATTGGAGTTCGCCGAAGCAGTTTCTGATTGGGTCGATGAGGGAAGTGCAGTGGATGTGGTATATTTAGCCTTCCTAAGGGCATTTGATAAGGTATCACATAGAATGCTGTTAGCTAAAGTTAGGGATTGTGAAGTGGCTGGTGGAGTAGGTAACTGGATTGAAAATTTGGTGAAAGGAAACAAAGTGTGGCACTGACAGTTGGCTGGGCTGGGTGATTGTTGGTGAGGTATCTAAGACATGAGCATTAAAATCGATAATATTTATAATTTACATCGATCATTTCAATGAAGAGTTGGCTTTCCAAATTGGAAGATGACACAAAGCTCGGAGGTAAGATAGATGGCAAAGAGGATGGTGGTCATCTTACTATAATTCACCAAATGTCTGTCTGTCTGTCTGTTCCCAGGTATCGCAAAAACGGCTGAACCGATTGCAACTAAATTTTGGGTGGGTAATCCTGGGACCCCTTGGAGTAAAATAGGCTCTATTGTTTTTTCCAATGTTTATTCCCAATTTTCCAATTTTTCCAATTTTCCAGTTTTTCCAAACACGATGGAATAATATTTACCGATATGAACAGTGATGTGGCTTTTATTGAAATTCTTCAAATACTGTTTAGATTTTGATGATTTGCGTGTGATATGATTCAACGGATGTTTATATAAATCGTTTAAAATAAAAAAGCCTTCAATTTCTGATATTTGGCCTTTTCATTGGGACCTCCCAATTGAAGCCCCGCCCATAGGGCAGGTACCGTTGCTTGTATTCAAGAATGTTGAGATACTTTAATGGATTGACCGTGATTGGCAGATTCAGTTTACCATTGAGAAGTGCAATATGCTGGGGATGGGAAAGGTAATGAAAATAGGGACTACATGATACAATGAGAAATCATCGAGCATATGAACGAGGTGAGAGGTCTGGGGGTGGTAATGGATAATGGGGGAATGGGTGGGGTAAGCAGTTGGCACAGGTGTGATCACTTTATAACTTCTTGAAAATCAAAACTGTCACGACGCAGGAAGAGTATAAGATCTTATGAGTCATCCTCACAATGTCACTTCCTACCCAAGGGCCAGAAAACGGATCCTGTGAGTCGTCCTCATGTGAAACTAGAGCAACATTCGGTAGGGAGCAAACCTCCACCAGGCTGAACAGTTTATGTTTTCTATCCCACTGATAGGTCGGATCTGGATTCGGACCTGAACCAAACTCGAATCTGCTTGTTCTTGTCACCTAACCAACTCATCCACCAAGTTTTGTCATAACTCGTCCTTAACTTTTTGAAATATCGTGTCATATATGGTTTTTGGCCCCTTCTCTCAATGGTGAAGAATCACTTTAAAAATTAAATAATTCTCACATCCGAATCCATATTCAGATCTTCACCAAAATCGAATCGATTTGCCCTTGCCTCACACCCAACCGGTCCAGCAAGTTTTGTCCGAAATCGTCCATAATTTTTTCAGATATCCTGGTCAAAGACAAACAAACAGCTTTGGTGGCGGAGGTACAAAGTGTGGTCAGCACCTCAAGAAACTATATTGGGACTAGGTTGTTGTTGTTGTTGTTGTTGTTATATAGCCCCGGACAGTTCTCTCGAACAAGCCCGTGGCACGGAGACAGCCGATCGATCTCCCAGGAGCGACCCAGAGATCCCCAACATCCAGGAAGGTGTACCCCCTCCTTCACCAATGATCAGTCGGGCAACCATGAGGGAAACGAGGAGTTTCAGGGTTCCAGGGGGAGTATGGGTGCAAGTTGAAACTTGAAGGAATTGATGTAAGGGCACCACCAGAAGTGGAGCCTGCTACTCAATTTCCTTCAACACAGGAAGCTCACCTGGGCTAGACATGAGAGGGATTGACCGACCGAGATATACTTCACAATAATGTGCATGAGAGTAATTAGTTTGGTGGAGAGATTTGTCTGGTTGATTGTGTGATGTGTGATGTGTGAGATGTGAGATGGAGACCTTGTGAGATGGAGCAATAACAGGTGTGTGATGCCCTTTGATGCCCGGGGCCACGCATGCGTCATTCCCGACCCAAGGGCCATACAAATTCATAGTTCAGCATTTGTAACATGTGTGTTCATCTGGGGCCACGCATGCGTCATTCCCCACCCAAGGGCCATACAAATTCATAGTTCAGCATTTGTAACATGTGTGTTCATCTGGGGCCACACATGCAGCATTCCCCACCCAAGGGCCATACAAATTCATAGCTCAGCATTTGTAACATGTGTGTGTCAAGGTTCCTTGTGGATTTCAAGGTTCCTGTGTCAAGGTTCCTTGTGGATTTCAAGGTTCCTGTGTCATGGTTCCTTGTGGATTTCAAGGTTCCTGTGTCAAGGTTCCTTGTGGATTTCAAGGTTCCTGTATCAAGGTTCCTGTGTCAAGGTTCCTTGTGGATTTAAAGGTTCCTGTGTCAAGGTTCCTTGTGGATTTCAAGGTTCCTGTGTCAAGGTTCCATTGTCATGGTTCCTTGTGGATTTCAAGGTTCCTGTGTCAAGGTTCCTTGTGGATTTCAAGGTTCCTGTGTCAAGGTTCCTGTGTCAAGGTTCCTTGTGGATTTCAAGGTTCCTGTGTCAAGGTTCCTTGTGGATTTCAAGGTTCCTGTGTCATGGTTCCTTGTGGATTTCAAGGTTCCTGTGTCAAGGTTCCTTGTGGATTTCAAGGTTCCTGTATCAAGGTTCCTGTGTCAAGGTTCCTTGTGGATTTAAAGGTTCCTGTGTCAAGGTTCCTTGTGGATTTCAAGGTTCCTGTGTCATGGTTCCATTGTCATGGTTCCTTGTGGATTTCAAGGTTCCTGTGTCAAGGTTCCTTGTGGATTTCAAGGTTCCTGTGTCAAGGTTCCTGTGTCAAGGTTCCTTGTGGATTTCAAGGTTTCTGTGTCAAGGTTCCTTGTGGATTTCAAGGTACCTGTGTCAAGGTTCCTTGTGGATTTCAAGGTTCCTGTGTCAAGGTTCCTTGTGGATTTCAAGGTTCCTTGTGGATTTCAAGGTTCCTGTGTCAAGGTTCCTTGTGGATTTCAAGGTTCCTGTGTCAAGGTTCCTTGTGGATTTCAAGGTTTCTGTGTCAAGGTTCCTTGTGGATTTCAAGGTTCCTGTTTCAAGGTTCCTTGTGGATTTCAAGGTTTCTGTGTCAAGGTTTCTTGTGGATTTCAAGGTTCCTGTGTCAAGGTTCCTTGTGGATTTCAAGGTTCCTGTGTCAAGGTTCCTTGTGGATTTCAAGGTTCCTGTGTCAAGGTTCCTTGTGGATTTCAAGGTTCCTTGTGGATTTCAAGGTTCCTGTGTCAAGGTTCTTTGTGGATTTCAAGGTTCCTGTGTCAAGGTTCCTGTGTCAAGGTTCCTGTGTCAAGGTTCCTGTGTCAAGGTTCCTGTGTCAAGGTTCCTTGTGGATTTCAAGGTTCCTGTGTCAAGGTTCCTTGTGGATTTCAAGGTTCCTGTTTCAAGGTTCCATTGTCATGGTTCCTTGTGGATTTCAAGGTTCCTGTGTCAAGGTTCCTTGTGGATTTCAAGGTTTCAGTGTCAAGATTCATTGTGGATTTCAAGGTTCCTGTTTCAAGGTTCCACTGTCATGGTTCCTTGTGGATTTCAAGGTTCCTGTTTCAAGGTTCCATTGTCATGGTTCCTTGTGGATTTCAAGGTTCCTGTGTCAAGGTTCCATTGTCATGGTTCTTTGTGGATTTCAAGGTTCCTGTTTCAAGGTTCCTTGTGGATTTCAAGGTTTCTGTGTCACGGTTCCTTGTGGATTTCAAGGTTCCTGTGTCAAGGTTCCTTGTGGATTTCAAGGTTCCTGTGTCAAGGTTCCTTGTGGATTTCAAGGTTCCTGTGTCAAGGTTCCTTGTGGATTTCAAGGTTCCTTGTGGATTTCAAGGTTCCTGTGTCAAGGTTCCTTGTGGATTTCAAGGTTCCTTGTGGATTTCAAGGTTCCTGTGTCAAGGTTCTTTGTGGATTTCAAGGTTCCTGTGTCAAGGTTCCTGTGTCAAGGTTCCTTGTGGATTTCAAGGTTCCTGTGTCAAGGTTCCATTGTCATGGTTCCTTGTGGATTTCAAGGTTCCTGTGTCAAGGTTCCTTGTGGATTTCAAGGTTCCTGTTTCAAGGTTCCATTGTCATGGTTCCTTGTGGATTTCAAGGTTCCTGTGTCAAGGTTCCTTGTGGATTTCAAGGTTCCATTGTCATGGTTCCTTGTGGATTTCAAGGTTCCTGTTTCAAGGTTCCATTGTCATGGTTCCTTGTGGATTTCAAGGTTTCTGTGTCAAGGTTCCATTGTCATGGTTCCTTGTGGATTTCAAGGTTTCTGTGTCAAGGTTCCTTGTGGATTTCAAGGTTCCTGTGTCAAGGTTCCATTGTCATGGTTGCTTGTGGATTTCAAGGTTCCTGTGTCAAGGTTCTTTGTGGATTTCAAGGTTCCTGTGTCAAGGTTCCTGTGTCAAGGTTCCTTGTGGATTTCAAGGTTCCTGTGTCAAGGTTCCATTGTCATGGTTCCTTGTGGATTTCAAGGTTCCTGTGTCAAGGTTCCTTGTGGATTTCAAGGTTTCTGTGTCACGGTTCCTTGTGGATTTCAAGGTTCCTGTTTCAAGGTTCCTTGTGGATTTCAAGGTTTCTGTGTCACGGTTCCTTGTGGATTTCAAGGTTCCTGTGTCAAGGTTCCTTGTGGATTTCAAGGTTCCTGTTTCAAGGTTCCTTGTGGATTTCAAGGTTGCTGTGTCACGGTTCGTTGTGGATTTCAAGGTTCCTGTGTCAAGGTTCCTTGTGGATTTCAAGGTTCCTGTTTCAAGGTTCCTTGTGGATTTCAAGGTTTCTGTGTCACGGTTCCTTGTGGATTTCAAGGTTTCTGTGTCACGGTTCCTTGTGGATTTCAAGGTTCCTGTGTCAAGGTTCCTTGTGGATTTCAAGGTTCCTGTGTCAAGGTTCCTTGTGGATTTCAAGGTTCCTGTGTCAAGGTTCCTTGTGGATTTCAAGGTTCCTGTGTCACGGTTCCTTGTGGAATTTCAAGGTTTCTGTGTCAAGGTTCCTTGTGGATTTCAAGGTTCCTGTGTCAAGGTTCCTTGTGGATTTCAAGGTTCCTGTGTCAAGGTTCCTTGTGGATTTCAAGGTTCCTGTGTCAAGGTTCCTTGTGGATTTCAAGGTTTCTGTGTCACGGTTCCTTGTGGATTTCAAGGTTCCTGTGTCAAGGTTCCTTGTGGATTTCAAGGTTCCTGTGTCAAGGTTCCTTGTGGAATTCAAGGTTCCTTGTGGATTTCAAGGTTCCTTGTGGATTTCAAGGTTCCTTGTGGATTTCAAGGTTCCTGTGTCAAGGTTCCTTGTGGATTTCAAGGTTCCTTGTGGATTTCAAGGTTCCTTGTGGATTTCAAGGTTCCTGTGTCAAGGTTCCTTGTGGATTTCAAGGTTCCTGTGTCAAGGTTCCTGTGTCAAGGTCCCTTGTCGATTTCAAGGTTCCTGTGTCAAGTTTCCTTGTGGATTTCAAGGTTCCTTGTGGATTTCAAGGTTCCTTGTGGATTTCAAGGTTTCTGTGTCAAGGTTCCTTGTGGATTTCAAGGTTTGTGTGTCAAGGTTCCTTGTGGATTTCAAGGTTCCTGTGTCAAGGTTCCTTGTGGATTTCAAGGTTCCTTGTGGATTTCAAGGTTCCTTGTCGATTTCAAGGTTCCTGTGTCAAGGTTCCTGTGTCAAGATTCCTTGTGGATTTCAAGGTTCCTGTGTCAAGGTTCCTGTGTCAAGGTTCCTTGTGGATTTCAAGGTTCCTGTGTCAAGGTTCCTTGTGGATTTCAAGGTTCCTGTGTCAAGGTTCCTGTGTCAAGGTTCCTTGTGGATTTCAAGGTTTCTGTGTCAAGGTTCCTTGTGGATTTCAAGGTTCCTTGTGGATTTCAAGGTTCCTGTGTCAAGGTTCCTTGTCGATTTCAAGGTTCCTGTGTCAAGGTTCTTGTGTCAAGGTTCCTGTGTCAAGGTTTCTTGTGGATTTCAAGGTTCCTGTGTCAAGGTTCCTTGTGGATTTCAAGGTTCCTGTGTCAAGGTTCCTTGTGGATTTCAAGGTTACTTGTGGATTTCAAGGTTTCTGTGTCAAGGTTCCTTGTGGATTTCAAGGTTCCTTGTGGATTTCAAGGGTCCTTGTGGATTTCAAGGTTCCTTGTGGATTTCAAGTTTCCTTGTGGATTTCAAGGTTCCTGTGGATTTCAAGGTTCCTGTGCCAAGGTTCCTGTGTCAAGGTTCCTTGTCGATTTCAAGGTTCCTGTGTCAAGGTTCCTGTGTCAAGGTTCCTGTGTCAAGGTTCCTTGTGGATTTCAAGGTTCCTGTGTCAAGGTTCCTTGTGGATTTCAAGGTTCCTATGTCAAGGTTCCTTGTGGATTTCAAGGTTCCTGTGTCAAGGTTCCTTGTGGATTTCAAGGTTCCTGTGTCAAGGTTCCTTGTGGATTTCAAGGTTCCTTGTGGATTTCAAGGTTTCTGTGTCACGGTTCCTTGTGGATTTCAAGGTTCCTGTGTCAAGGTTCCTTGTGGATTTCAAGGTTCCTGTGTCAAGGTTCCTTGTGGATTTCAAGGTTCCTGTGTCAAGGTTCCTTGTGGATTTCAAGGTTCCTTGTGGATTTCAAGGTTCCTGTGTCAAGGTTCCTTGTGGATTTCAAGGTTCCTTGTGGATTTCACGGTTCCTGTGTCAAGGTTCTTTGTGGATTTCAAGGTTCCTGTGTCAAAGTTCCTGTGTCAAGGTTCCTTGTGGATTTCAAGGTTCCTGTGTCAAGGTTCCATTGTCATGGTTCCTTGTGGATTTCAAGGTTCCTGTGTCAAGGTTCTTTGTGGATTTCAAGGTTCCTGTTTCAAGGTTCCATTGTCATGGTTCCTTGTGGATTTCAAGGTTCCTGTGTCAAGGTTCCTTGTGGATTTCAAGGTTCCTGTGTCAAGGTTCCTTGTGGATTTCAAGGTTCCTTGTGGATTTCAAGGTTCCTGTGTCAAGGTTCTTTGTGGATTTCAAGGTTCCTGTGTCAAAGTTCCTGTGTCAAGGTTCCTTGTGGATTTCAAGGTTCCTGTGTCAAGGTTCCATTGTCATGGTTCCTTGTGGATTTCAAGGTTCCTGTGTCAAGGTTCCTTGTGGATTTCAAGGTTCCATTGTCATGGTTCCTTGTGGATTTCAAGGTTCCTGTTTCAAGGTTCCATTGTCATGGTTCCTTGTGGATTTCAAGGTTTCTGTGTCAAGGTTCCATTGTCATGGTTCCTTGTGGATTTCAAGGTTTCTGTGTCAAGGTTCCTTGTGGATTTCAAGGTTCCTGTGTCAAGGTTCCATTGTCATGGTTCCTTGTGGATTTCAAGGTTCCTGTGTCAAGGTTCTTTGTGGATTTCAAGGTTCCTGTGTCAAGGTTCCTTGTGGATTTCAAGGTTCCTGTGTCAAGGTTCCATTGTCATGGTTCCTTGTGGATTTCAAGGTTCCTGTGTCAAGGTTCCTTGTGGATTTCAAGGTTTCTGTGTCAAGGTTCCTTGTGGATTTCAAGGTTCCTGTTTCAAGGTTCCTTGTGGATTTCAAGGTTTCTGTGTCACGGTTCCTTGTGGATTTCAAGGTTCCTGTGTCAAGGTTCCTTGTGGATTTCAAGGTTCCTGTTTCAAGGTTCCTTGTGGATTTCAAGGTTTCTGTGTCACGGTTCCTTGTGGATTTCAAGGTTCCTGTGTCAAGGTTCCTTGTGGATTTCAAGGTTCCTGTTTCAAGGTTCCTTGTGGATTTCAAGGTTTCTGTGTCACGGTTCCTTGTGGATTTCAAGGTTTCTGTGTCACGGTTCCTTGTGGATTTCAAGGTTCCTGTGTCAAGGTTCCTTGTGGATTTCAAGGTTCCTGTGTCAAGGTTCCTTGTGGATTTCAAGGTTCCTGTGTCAAGGTTCCTTGTGGATTTCAAGGTTCCTGTGTCACGGTTCCTTGTGGAATTTCAAGGTTTCTGTGTCAAGGTTCCTTGTGGATTTCAAGGTTCCTGTGTCAAGGTTCCTTGTGGATTTCAAGGTTCCTGTGTCAAGGTTCCTTGTGGATTTCAAGGTTCCTGTGTCAAGGTTCCTTGTGGATTTCAAGGTTTCTGTGTCACGGTTCCTTGTGGATTTCAAGGTTCCTGTGTCAAGGTTCCTTGTGGATTTCAAGGTTCCTGTGTCAAGGTTCCTTGTGGAATTCAAGGTTCCTTGTGGATTTCAAGGTTCCTTGTGGATTTCAAGGTTCCTTGTGGATTTCAAGGTTCCTGTGTCAAGGTTCCTTGTGGATTTCAAGGTTCCTTGTGGATTTCAAGGTTCCTTGTGGATTTCAAGGTTCCTGTGTCAAGGTTCCTTGTGGATTTCAAGGTTCCTGTGTCAAGGTTCCTGTGTCAAGGTCCCTTGTCGATTTCAAGGTTCCTGTGTCAAGTTTCCTTGTGGATTTCAAGGTTCCTTGTGGATTTCAAGGTTCCTTGTGGATTTCAAGGTTTCTGTGTCAAGGTTCCTTGTGGATTTCAAGGTTTGTGTGTCAAGGTTCCTTGTGGATTTCAAGGTTCCTGTGTCAAGGTTCCTTGTGGATTTCAAGGTTCCTGTGTCAAGGTTCCTTGTGGATTTCAAGGTTCCTTGTCGATTTCAAGGTTCCTGTGTCAAGGTTCCTGTGTCAAGATTCCTTGTGGATTTCAAGGTTCCTGTGTCAAGGTTCCTGTGTCAAGGTTCCTTGTGGATTTCAAGGTTCCTGTGTCAAGGTTCCTTGTGGATTTCAAGGTTCCTGTGTCAAGGTTCCTGTGTCAAGGTTCCTTGTGGATTTCAAGGTTTCTGTGTCAAGGTTCCTTGTGGATTTCAAGGTTCCTTGTGGATTTCAAGGTTCCTGTGTCAAGGTTCCTTGTCGATTTCAAGGTTCCTGTGTCAAGGTTCTTGTGTCAAGGTTCCTGTGTCAAGGTTCCTTGTGGATTTCAAGGTTCCTGTGTCAAGGTTCCTTGTGGATTTCAAGGTTCCTGTGTCAAGGTTCCTTGTCGATTTCAAGGTTCCTGTGTCAAGGTTCTTGTGTCAAGGTTCCTGTGTCAAGGTTCCTTGTGGATTTCAAGGTTCCTGTGTCAAGGTTCCTTGTGGATTTCAAGGTTACTTGTGGATTTCAAGGTTCCTGTGTCAAGGTTCCTTGTGGATTTCAAGGTTTCTGTGTCAAGGTTCCTTGTGGATTTCAAGGTTCCTTGTGGATTTCAAGGGTCCTTGTGGATTTCAAGGTTCCTTGTGGATTTCAAGTTTCCTTGTGGATTTCAAGGTTCCTGTGGATTTCAAGGTTCCTGTGTCAAGGTTCCTGTGTCAAGGTTCCTTGTCGATTTCAAGGTCCCTGTGTCAAGGTTCCATTGTCATGGTTCCTTGTGGATTTCAAGGTTCCTGTGTCAAGGTTCTTTGTGGATTTCAAGGTTCCTGTGTCAAGGTTCCTTGTGGATTTCAAGGTTCCTGTGTCAAGGTTCCATTGTCATGGTTCCTTGTGGATTTCAAGGTTCCTGTGTCAAGGTTCCTTGTGGATTTCAAGGTTTCTGTGTCAAGGTTCCTTGTGGATTTCAAGGTTCCTGTTTCAAGGTTCCTTGTGGATTTCAAGGTTTCTGTGTCACGGTTCCTTGTGGATTTCAAGGTTCCTGTGTCAAGGTTCCTTGTGGATTTCAAGGTTCCTGTTTCAAGGTTCCTTGTGGATTTCAAGGTTTCTGTGTCACGGTTCCTTGTGGATTTCAAGGTTCCTGTGTCAAGGTTCCTTGTGGATTTCAAGGTTCCTGTTTCAAGGTTCCTTGTGGATTTCAAGGTTTCTGTGTCACGGTTCCTTGTGGATTTCAAGGTTTCTGTGTCACGGTTCCTTGTGGATTTCAAGGTTCCTGTGTCAAGGTTCCTTGTGGATTTCAAGGTTCCTGTGTCAAGGTTCCTTGTGGATTTCAAGGTTCCTGTGTCAAGGTTCCTTGTGGATTTCAAGGTTCCTGTGTCACGGTTCCTTGTGGAATTTCAAGGTTTCTGTGTCAAGGTTCCTTGTGGATTTCAAGGTTCCTGTGTCAAGGTTCCTTGTGGATTTCAAGGTTCCTGTGTCAAGGTTCCTTGTGGATTTCAAGGTTCCTGTGTCAAGGTTCCTTGTGGATTTAAAGGTTTCTGTGTCACGGTTCCTTGTGGATTTCAAGGTTCCTGTGTCAAGGTTCCTTGTGGATTTCAAGGTTCCTGTGTCAAGGTTCCTTGTGGAATTCAAGGTTCCTTGTGGATTTCAAGGTTCCTTGTGGATTTCAAGGTTCCTGTGTCAAGGTTCCTTGTGGATTTCAAGGTTCCTTGTGGATTTCAAGGTTCCTTGTGGATTTCAAGGTTCCTGTGTCAAGGTTCCTTGTGGATTTCAAGGTTCCTGTGTCAAGGTTCCTGTGTCAAGGTCCCTTGTCGATTTCAAGGTTCCTGTGTCAAGTTTCCTTGTGGATTTCAAGGTTCCTTTTGGATTTCAAGGTTCCTTGTGGATTTCAAGGTTTCTGTGTCAAGGTTCCTTGTGGATTTCAAGGTTTGTGTGTCAAGGTTCCTTGTGGATTTCAAGGTTCCTGTGTCAAGGTTCCTTGTGGATTTCAAGGTTCCTGTGTCAAGGTTCCTTGTGGATTTCAAGGTTCCTTGTCGATTTCAAGGTTCCTGTGTCAAGGTTCCTGTGTCAAGATTCCTTGTGGATTTCAAGGTTCCTGTGTCAAGGTTCCTGTGTCAAGGTTCCTGTGTCAAGGTTCCTTGTGGATTTCAAGGTTCCTGTGTCAAGGTTCCTTGTGGATTTCAAGGTTCCTGTGTCAAGGTTCCTGTGTCAAGGTTCCTTGTGGATTTCAAGGTTCCTGTGTCAAGGTTCCTTGTCGATTTCAAGGTTCCTGTGTCAAGGTTCTTGTGTCAAGATTCCTGTGTCAAGGTTCCTTGTGGATTTCAAGGTTCCTGTGTCAAGGTTCCTTGTGGATTTCAAGGTTCCTGTGTCAAGGTTCCTTGTGGATTTCAAGGTTACTTGTGGATTTCAAGGTTCCTGTGTCAAGGTTCCTTGTGGATTTCAAGGTTCCTGTGTCAAGGTTCCTTGTGGATTTCAAGGGTCCTTGTGGATTTCAAGGTTCCTTGTGGATTTCAAGTTTCCTTGTGGATTTCAAGGTTCCTGTGGATTTCAAGGTTCCTGTGTCAAGGTTCCTGTGTCAAGGTTCCTTGTCGATTTCAAGGTTCCTGTGTCAAGGTTCCTGTGTCAAGGTTCCTGTGTCAAGGTTCCTTGTGGATTTCAAGGTTCCTGTGTCAAGGTTCCTTGTGGATTTCAAGGTTCCTGTGTCAAGGTTCCTTGTGGATTTCAAGGTTCCTGTGTCAAGGTTCCTTGTGGATTTCAAGGTTCCTGTGTCAAGGTTCCTGTGTCAAGGTTCCTTGTGGATTTCAAGGTTCCTGTGTCAAGGTTCCTTGTGGATTTCAAGGTTCCTATGTCAAGGTTCCTTGTGGATTTCAAGGTTCCTGTGTCAAGGTTCCTTGTGGATTTCAAGGTTCCTGTGTCAAGGTTCCTTGTGGATTTCAAGGTTCCTTGTGGATTTCAAGGTTCCTTGTGGATTTCAAGGTTCGTGTGTCAAGGTTCCTTGTCGATTTCAAGGTTCCTGTGTCAAGGTTCCGGTGTGAAGGTTCCTTGTGGATTTCAAGGTTCCTGTGTCAAGGTTCCTTGTGGATTTCAAGGTTCCTGTGTCAAGGTTCCTTGTGGATTTCAAGGTTCCTGTGTCAAGGTTCCTTGTGGATTTCAAGGTTCCTTGTGGATTTCAAGGTTCCTGTGTCAAGGTTCCTGTGTCAAGGTTCCTTGTGGATTTCAAGGTTTGTGTGTCAAGGTTCTTTGTGGATTTCAAGGTTCCTGTGTCAAGGTTCCTTGTGGATTTCAAGGTTCCTTGTGGATTTCAAGGTTCCTTGTGGATTTCAAGGTTCCTTGTGGATTTCAAGGTTCCTGTGCCAAGGTTCCTTGTGGATTTCAAGGTTCCTTGTGGATATCAAGTTTCCTTGTGGATTTCAAGGTTCCTTGTGGATTTCAAGGTTCCTTGTGGATTTCAAGGTTCCTTGTGGATTTCAAGGTTCCTGTGGATTTCAAGGTTCCTTGTGGATTTCAAGGTTCCTGTGCCAAGGTTCTTTGTGGATTTCAAGGTTCCTGTGTCAAGGTTCCTTGTGGATTTCAAGGTTCCTTGTGGATTTCAAGGTTCCTTGTGGATTTCAAGGTTCCTTGTGGAATTCAAGGTTCCTTGTGGATTTCTAGGTTCCTTGTGGATTTCAAGGTTCCTGTGTCAAGTTTCCTTGTGGATTTCAAGGTTCCTTGTGGATTTCAAGGTTCCTTGTGGATTTCAAGGTTCCTGTGGATTTCAAGGTTCCTTGTGGATTTCAAGGTTCCTGTGTCAAGGTTCCTTGTGGATTTCAAGGTTCCTTGTGGATTTCAAGGTTCCTTGTGGATTTCAAGGTTCCTTGTGGATTTCAAGGTTCCTTGTGGATTTCAAGGTTCCTGTGGATTTCAAGGTTCCTGTGTCAAGGTTCCTGTGTCAAGGTTCCTTGTCGATTTCAAGGTTCCTGTGTCAAGGTTCCTGTGTCAAGGTTCCTGTGTCAAGGTTCCTTGTGGATTTCAAGTTTCCTGTGACAAGGTTCCTTGTGGATTTCGAGGTTCCTGTGTCAAGGTTCCTTGTGGATTTCAAGGTTCCTGTGTCAAGGTTCCTTGTGGGTTTCAAGGTTCCTGTGTCAAGGTTCCTGTGTCAAGGTTCCTTGTGGATTTCAAGGTTCCTGTGTCAAGGTTCCTTGTGGATTTCAAGGTTCGTGTGTCAAGGTTCCTTGTGGATTTCAAGGTTCGTGTGTCAAGGTTCCTTGTGGATTTCAAGGTTTCTGTGTCAAGGTTCCATTGTCATGGTTCCTTGTGGATTTCAAGGTTTCTGTGTCAAGGTTCCTTGTGGATTTCAAGGTTCCTGTGTCAAGGTTCCTTGTGGGTTTCAAGGTTCCTGTGTCAAGGTTCCTGTGTCAAGGTTCCTTGTGGATTTCAAGGTTCCTGTGTCAAGGTTCCTTGTGGATTTCAAGGTTCCTGTGTCAAGGTTCCTTGTGGATTTCAAGGTTCCTGTGTCAAGGTTCCTTGTGGATTTCAAGGTTCCTGTGTCACGGTTCCTTGTGGAATTTCAAGGTTTCTGTGTCAAGGTTCCTTGTGGATTTCAAGGTTCCTGTGTCAAGGTTCCTTGTGGATTTCAAGGTTCCTGTGTCAAGGTTCCTTGTGGATTTCAAGGTTCGTTCCTTGTGGATTTCAAGGTTTCTGTGTCACGGTTCCTTGTGGATTTCAAGGTTCCTGTGTCAAGGTTCCTTGTGGATTTCAAGGTTCATGTGTCAAGGTTCCTTGTGGAATTCAAGGTTCCTTGTGGATTTCAAGGTTCCTTGTGGATTTCAAGGTTCCTTGTGGATTTCAAGGTTCCTGTGTCAAGGTTCCTTGTGGATTTCAAGGTTCCTTGTGGATTTCAAGGTTCCTTGTGGATTTCAAGGTTCCTGTGTCAAGGTTCCTTGTGGATTTCAAGGTTCCTGTGTCAAGGTTCCTGTGTCAAGGTCCCTTGTCGATTTCAAGGTTCCTGTGTCAAGTTTCCTTGTGGATTTCAAGGTTCCTTGTGGATTTCAAGGTTCCTTGTGGATTTCAAGGTTTCTGTGTCAAGGTTCCTTGTGGATTTCAAGGTTTGTGTGTCAAGGTTCCTTGTGGATTTCAAGGTTCCTGTGTCAAGGTTCCTTGTGGATTTCAAGGTTCCTGTGTCAAGGTTCCTTGTGGATTTCAAGGTTCCTTGTCGATTTCAAGGTTCCTGTGTCAAGGTTCCTGTGTCAAGATTCCTTGTGGATTTCAAGGTTCCTGTGTCAAGGTTCCTGTGTCAAGGTTCCTTGTGGATTTCAAGGTTCCTGTGTCAAGGTTCCTTGTGGATTTCAAGGTTCCTTGTGGATTTCAAGGGTCCTTGTGGATTTCAAGGTTCCTTGTGGATTTCAAGTTTCCTTGTGGATTTCAAGGTTCCTGTGGATTTCAAGGTTCCTGTGTCAAGGTTCCTGTGTCAAGGTTCCTTGTCGATTTCAAGGTCCCTGTGTCAAGGTTCCATTGTCATGGTTCCTTGTGGATTTCAAGGTTCCTGTGTCAAGGTTCTTTGTGGATTTCAAGGTTCCTGTGTCAAGGTTCCTTGTGGATTTCAAGGTTCCTGTGTCAAGGTTCCATTGTCATGGTTCCTTGTGGATTTCAAGGTTCCTGTGTCAAGGTTCCTTGTGGATTTCAAGGTTTCTGTGTCACGGTTCCTTGTGGATTTCAAGGTTCCTGTGTCAAGGTTCCATTGTCATGGTTCCTTGTGGATTTCAAGGTTCCTGTGTCAAGGTTCCTTGTGGATTTCAAGGTTCCTGTGTCAAGGTTCCATTGTCATGGTTCCTTGTGGATTTCAAGGTTCCTGTTTCAAGGTTCCTTGTGGATTTCAAGGTTTCTGTGTCACGGTTCCTTGTGGATTTCAAGGTTCCTGTGTCAAGGTTCCTTGTGGATTTCAAGGTTCCTGTTTCAAGGTTCCTTGTGGATTTCAAGGTTTCTGTGTCACGGTTCCTTGTGGATTTCAAGGTTCCTGTGTCAAGGTTCCTTGTGGATTTCAAGGTTCCTGTTTCAAGGTTCCTTGTGGATTTCAAGGTTTCTGTGTCACGGTTCCTTGTGGATTTCAAGGTTTCTGTGTCACGGTTCCTTGTGGATTTCAAGGTTCCTGTGTCAAGGTTCCTTGTGGATTTCAAGGTTCCTGTGTCAAGGTTCCTTGTGGATTTCAAGGTTCCTGTGTCAAGGTTCCTTGTGGATTTCAAGGTTCCTGTGTCACGGTTCCTTGTGGAATTTCAAGGTTTCTGTGTCAAGGTTCCTTGTGGATTTCAAGGTTCCTGTGTCAAGGTTCCTTGTGGATTTCAAGGTTCCTGTGTCAAGGTTCCTTGTGGATTTCAAGGTTCCTGTGTCAAGGTTCCTTGTGGATTTAAAGGTTTCTGTGTCACGGTTCCTTGTGGATTTCAAGGTTCCTGTGTCAAGGTTCCTTGTGGATTTCAAGGTTCCTGTGTCAAGGTTCCTTGTGGAATTCAAGGTTCCTTGTGGATTTCAAGGTTCCTTGTGGATTTCAAGGTTCCTGTGTCAAGGTTCCTTGTGGATTTCAAGGTTCCTTGTGGATTTCAAGGTTCCTTGTGGATTTCAAGGTTCCTGTGTCAAGGTTCCTTGTGGATTTCAAGGTTCCTGTGTCAAGGTTCCTGTGTCAAGGTCCCTTGTCGATTTCAAGGTTCCTGTGTCAAGTTTCCTTGTGGATTTCAAGGTTCCTTGTGGATTTCAAGGTTCCTTGTGGATTTCAAGGTTTCTGTGTCAAGGTTCCTTGTGGATTTCAAGGTTTGTGTGTCAAGGTTCCTTGTGGATTTCAAGGTTCCTGTGTCAAGGTTCCTTGTGGATTTCAAGGTTCCTGTGTCAAGGTTCCTTGTGGATTTCAAGGTTCCTTGTCGATTTCAAGGTTCCTGTGTCAAGGTTCCTGTGTCAAGATTCCTTGTGGATTTCAAGGTTCCTGTGTCAAGGTTCCTGTGTCAAGGTTCCTGTGTCAAGGTTCCTTGTGGATTTCAAGGTTCCTGTGTCAAGGTTCCTTGTGGATTTCAAGGTTCCTGTGTCAAGGTTCCTGTGTCAAGGTTCCTTGTGGATTTCAAGGTTCCTGTGTCAAGGTTCCTTGTCGATTTCAAGGTTCCTGTGTCAAGGTTCTTGTGTCAAGATTCCTGTGTCAAGGTTCCTTGTGGATTTCAAGGTTCCTGTGTCAAGGTTCCTTGTGGATTTCAAGGTTCCTGTGTCAAGGTTCCTTGTGGATTTCAAGGTTACTTGTGGATTTCAAGGTTCCTGTGTCAAGGTTCCTTGTGGATTTCAAGGTTCCTGTGTCAAGGTTCCTTGTGGATTTCAAGGGTCCTTGTGGATTTCAAGGTTCCTTGTGGATTTCAAGTTTCCTTGTGGATTTCAAGGTTCCTGTGGATTTCAAGGTTCCTGTGTCAAGGTTCCTGTGTCAAGGTTCCTGTGTCAAGGTTCCTTGTGGATTTCAAGGTTCCTGTGTCAAGGTTCCTTGTGGATTTCAAGGTTCCTGTGTCAAGGTTCCTTGTGGATTTCAAGGTTCCTGTGTCAAGGTTCCTTGTGGATTTCAAGGTTCCTGTGTCAAGGTTCCTGTGTCAAGGTTCCTTGTGGATTTCAAGGTTCCTGTGTCAAGGTTCCTTGTGGATTTCAAGGTTCCTATGTCAAGGTTCCTTGTGGATTTCAAGGTTCCTGTGTCAAGGTTCCTTGTGGATTTCAAGGTTCCTGTGTCAAGGTTCCTTGTGGATTTCAAGGTTCCTTGTGGATTTCAAGGTTCCTTGTGGATTTCAAGGTTCGTGTGTCAAGGTTCCTTGTCGATTTCAAGGTTCCTGTGTCAAGGTTCCGGTGTGAAGGTTCCTTGTGGATTTCAAGGTTCCTGTGTCAAGGTTCCTTGTGGATTTCAAGGTTCCTGTGTCAAGGTTCCTTGTGGATTTCAAGGTTCCTGTGTCAAGGTTCCTTGTGGATTTCAAGGTTCCTTGTGGATTTCAAGGTTCCTGTGTCAAGGTTCCTGTGTCAAGGTTCCTTGTGGATTTCAAGGTTTCTGTGTCAAGGTTCTTTGTGGATTTCAAGGTTCCTGTGTCAAGGTTCCTTGTGGATTTCAAGGTTCCTTGTGGATTTCAAGGTTCCTTGTGGATTTCAAGGTTCCTTGTGGATTTCAAGGTTCCTGTGCCAAGGTTCCTTGTGGATTTCAAGGTTCCTTGTGGATATCAAGTTTCCTTGTGGATTTCAAGGTTCCTTGTGGATTTCAAGGTTCCTTGTGGATTTCAAGGTTCCTTGTGGATTTCAAGGTTCCTGTGGATTTCAAGGTTCCTTGTGGATTTCAAGGTTCCTGTGCCAAGGTTCTTTGTGGATTTCAAGGTTCCTGTGTCAAGGTTCCTTGTGGATTTCAAGGTTCCTTGTGGATTTCAAGGTTCCTTGTGGATTTCAAGGTTCCTTGTGGATTTCAAGGTTCCTTGTGGATTTCAAGGTTCCTTGTGGAATTCAAGGTTCCTTGTGGATTTCTAGGTTCCTTGTGGATTTCAAGGTTCCTGTGTCAAGTTTCCTTGTGGATTTCAAGGTTCCTTGTGGATTTCAAGGTTCCTTGTGGATTTCAAGGTTCCTGTGGATTTCAAGGTTCCTTGTGGATTTCAAGGTTCCTGTGTCAAGGTTCCTTGTGGATTTCAAGGTTCCTTGTGGATTTCAAGGTTCCTTGTGGATTTCAAGGTTCCTTGTGGATTTCAAGGTTCCTTGTGGATTTCAAGGTTCCTGTGGATTTCAAGGTTCCTGTGTCAAGGTTCCTGTGTCAAGGTTCCTTGTCGATTTCAAGGTTCCTGTGTCAAGGTTCCTGTGTCAAGGTTCCTGTGTCAAGGTTCCTTGTGTATTTCAAGTTTCCTGTGACAAGGTTCCTTGTGGATTTCGAGGTTCCTGTGTCAAGGTTCCTTGTGGATTTCAAGGTTCCTGTGTCAAGGTTCCTTGTGGGTTTCAAGGTTCCTGTGTCAAGGTTCCTGTGTCAAGGTTCCTTGTGGATTTCAAGGTTCCTGTGTCAAGGTTCCTTGTGGATTTCAAGGTTCGTGTGTCAAGGTTCCTTGTGGATTTCAAGGTTCGTGTGTCAAGGTTCCTTGTGGATTTCAAGGTTTCTGTGTCAAGGTTCCATTGTCATGGTTCCTTGTGGATTTCAAGGTTTCTGTGTCAAGGTTCCTTGTGGATTTCAAGGTTCCTGTGTCAAGGTTCCATTGTCATGGTTCCTTGTGGATTTCAAGGTTCCTGTGTCAAGGTTCCTGTGTCAAGGTTCCTTGTGGATTTCAAGTTTCCTGTGTCAAGGTTCCTTGTGGATTTCGAGGTTCCTGTGTCAAGGTTCCTTGTGGATTTCAAGGTTCCTGTGTCAAGGTTCCTTGTGGGTTTCAAGGTTCCTGTGTCAAGGTTCCTGTGTCAAGGTTCCTTGTGGATTTCAAGGTTCCTGTGTCAAGGTTCCTTGTGGATTTCAAGGTTCGTGTGTCAAGGTTCCTTGTGGATTTCAAGGTTCGTGTGTCAAGGTTCCTTGTGGATTTCAAGGTTTCTGTGTCAAGGTTCCATTGTCATGGTTCCTTGTGGATTTCAAGGTTTCTGTGTCAAGGTTCCTTGTGGATTTCAAGGTTCCTGTGTCAAGGTTCCATTGTCATGGTTCCTTGTGGATTTCAAGGTTCCTGTGTCAAGGTTCTTTGTGGATTTCAAGGTTCCTGTGTCAAGGTTCCTGTGTCAAGGTTCCTTGTGGATTTCAAGGTTCCTGTGTCAAGGTTCCATTGTCATGGTTCCTTGTGGATTTCAAGGTTCCTGTGTCAAGGTTCCTTGTGGATTTCAAGGTTTCTGTGTCAAGGTTCCTTGTGGATTTCAAGGTTCCTGTTTCAAGGTTCCTTGTGGATTTCAAGGTTTCTGTGTCACGGTTCCTTGTGGATTTCAAGGTTCCTGTGTCAAGGTTCCTTGTGGATTTCAAGGTTCCTGTTTCAAGGTTCCTTGTGGATTTCAAGGTTGCTGTGTCACGGTTCCTTGTGGATTTCAAGGTTCCTGTGTCAAGGTTCCTTGTGGATTTCAAGGTTCCTGTTTCAAGGTTCCTTGTGGATTTCAAGGTTTCTGTGTCACAGTTCCTTGTGGATTTCAAGGTTTCTGTGTCACGGTTCCTTGTGGATTTCAAGGTTCCTGTGACAAGGTTCCTTGTGGATTTCAAGGTTCCTGTGTCAAGGTTCCTTGTGGATTTCAAGGTTCCTGTGTCAAGGTTCCTTGTGGATTTCAAGGTTCCTGTGTCACGGTTCCTTGTGGAATTTCAAGGTTTCTGTGTCAAGGTTCCTTGTGGATTTCAAGGTTCCTGTGTCAAGGTTCCTTGTGGATTTCAAGGTTCCTGTGTCAAGGTTCCTTGTGGATTTCAAGGTTCCTGTGTCAAGGTTCCTTGTGGATTTCAAGGTTTCTGTGTCACGGTTCCTTGTGGATTTCAAGGTTCCTGTGTCAAGGTTCCTTGTGGATTTCAAGGTTCCTGTGTCAAGGTTCCTTGTGGAATTCAAGGTTCCTTGTGGATTTCAAGGTTCCTTGTGGATTTCAAGGTTCCTTGTGGATTTCAAGGTTCCTGTGTCAAGGTTCCTTGTGGATTTCAAGGTTCCTTGTGGATTTCAAGGTTCCTTGTGGATTTCAAGGTTCCTGTGTCAAGGTTCCTTGTGGATTTCAAGGTTCCTGTGTCAAGGTTCCTGTGTCAAGGTCCCTTGTCGATTTCAAGGTTCCCGTGTCAAGTTTCCTTGTGGATTTCAAGGTTCCTTGTGGATTTCAAGGTTCCTTGTGGATTTCAAGGTTTCTGTGTCAAGGTTCCTTGTGGATTTCAAGGTTCCTGTGTCAAGGTTCCTTGTGGATTTCAAGGTTCCTTGTGGATTTCAAGGTTCCTTGTCGATTTCAAGGTTCCTGTGTCAAGGTTCCTGTGTCAAGATTCCTTGTGGATTTCAAGGTTCCTGTGTCAAGGTTCCTGTGTCAAGGTTCCTTGTGGATTTCAAGGTTCCTGTGTCAAGGTTCCTTGTGGATTTCAAGGTTCCTGTGTCAAGGTTCCTGTGTCAAGGTTCCTTGTGGATTTCAAGGTTTCTGTGTCAAGGTTCCTTGTGGATTTCAAGGTTCCTTGTGGATTTCAAGGTTCCTGTGTCAAGGTTCCTTGTCGATTTCAAGGTTCCTGTGTCAAGGTTCTTGTGTCAAGGTTCCTGTGTCAAGGTTTCTTGTGGATTTCAAGGTTCCTGTGTCAAGGTTCCTTGTGGATTTCAAGGTTCCTGTGTCAAGGTTCCTTGTGGATTTCAAGGTTACTTGTGGATTTCAAGGTTTCTGTGTCAAGGTTCCTTGTGGATTTCAAGGTTCCTTGTGGATTTCAAGGGTCCTTGTGGATTTCAAGGTTCCTTGTGGATTACAAGTTTCCTTGTGGATTTCAAGGTTCCTGTGGATTTCAAGGTTCCTGTGTCAAGGTTCCTGTGTCAAGGTTCCTTGTCGATTTCAAGGTTCCTGTGTCAAGGTTCCTGTGTCAAGGTTCCTTGTGGATTTCAAGGTTCCTGTGTCAAGGTTCCTTGTGGATTTCAAGGTTCCTGTGTCAAGGTTCCTTGTGGATTTCAAGGTTCCTATGTCAAGGTTCCTTGTGGATTTCAAGGTTCCTGTGTCAAGGTTCCTTGTGGATTTCAAGGTTCCTGTGTCAAGGTTCCTTGTGGATTTCAAGGTTCCTTGTGGATTTCAAGGTTCCTTGTGGATTTCAAGGTTTCTGTGTTACGGTTCCTTGTGGATTTCAAGGTTCCTATGTCAAGGTTCCTTGTGGATTTCAAGGTTCCTGTGTCAAGGTTCCTTGTGGATTTCAAGGTTCCTGTGTCAAGGTTCCTTGTGGATTTCAAGGTTCCTTGTGGATTTCAAGGTTCCTGTGTCAAGGTTCCTTGTGGATTTCAAGGTTCCTTGTGGATTTCAAGGTTCCTGTGTCAAGGTTCTTTGTGGATTTCAAGGTTCCTGTGTCAAAGTTCCTGTGTCAAGGTTCCTTGTGGATTTCAAGGTTCCTGTGTCAAGGTTCCATTGTCATGGTTCCTTGTGGATTTCAAGGTTCCTGTGTCAAGGTTCTTTGTGGATTTCAAGGTTCCTGTTTCAAGGTTCCATTGTCATGGTTCCTTGTGGATTTCAAGGTTCCTGTGTCAAGGTTCCTTGTGGATTTCAAGGTTCCATTGTCATGGTTCCTTGTGGATTTCAAGGTTCCTGTTTCAAGGTTCCATTGTCATGGTTCCTTGTGGATTTCAAGGTTTCTGTGTCAAGGTTCCATTGTCATGGTTCCTTGTGGATTTCAAGGTTTCTGTGTCAAGGTTCCTTGTGGATTTCAAGGTTCCTGTGTCAAGGTTCCATTGTCATGGTTCCTTGTGGATTTCAAGGTTCCTGTGTCAAGGTTCTTTGTGGATTTCAAGGTTCCTGTGTCAAGGTTCCTTGTGGATTTCAAGGTTCCTGTGTCAAGGTTCCATTGTCATGGTTCCTTGTGGATTTCAAGGTTCCTGTGTCAAGGTTCCTTGTGGATTTCAAGGTTTCTGTGTCAAGGTTCCTTGTGGATTTCAAGGTTCCTGTTTCAAGGTTCCTTGTGGATTTCAAGGTTTCTGTGTCACGGTTCCTTGTGGATTTCAAGGTTCCTGTGTCAAGGTTCCTTGTGGATTTCAAGGTTTCTGTTTCAAGGTTCCTTGTGGATTTCAAGGTTTCTGTG
Organism: Myxine glutinosa; assembly: GCF_964187855.1. Taxonomy (NCBI): domain Eukaryota; kingdom Metazoa; phylum Chordata; class Myxini; order Myxiniformes; family Myxinidae; genus Myxine; species Myxine glutinosa. Next base: position 173,539,932 of record NC_136266.1, on the reverse strand, counting down.
TCACGGTTCCTTGTGGATTTCAAGGTTTCTGTGTCACGGTTCCTTGTGGATTTCAAGGTTCCTGTGTCAAGGTTCCTTGTGGATTTCAAGGTTCCTGTGTCAAGGTTCCTTGTGGATTTCAAGGTTCCTGTGTCAAGGTTCCTTGTGGATTTCAAGGTTCCTGTGTCACGGTTCCTTGTGGAATTTCAAGGTTTCTGTGTCAAGGTTCCTTGTGGATTTCAAGGTTCCTGTGTCAAGGTTCCTTGTGGATTTCAAGGTTCCTGTGTCAAGGTTCCTTGTGGATTTCAAGGTTCCTGTGTCAAGGTTCCTTGTGGATTTCAAGGTTTCTGTGTCACGGTTGCTTGTGGATTTCAAGGTTCCTGTGTCAAGGTTGCTTGTGGATTTCAAGGTTCCTGTGTCAAGGTTCCTTGTGGAATTCAAGGTTCCTTGTGGATTTCAAGGTTCCTTGTGGATTTCAAGGTTCCTTGTGGATTTCAAGGTTCCTGTGTCAAGGTTCCTTGTGGATTTCAAGGTTCCTTGTGGATTTCAAGGTTCCTTGTGGATTTCAAGGTTCCTGTGTCAAGGTTCCTTGTGGATTTCAAGGTTCCTGTGTCAAGGTTCCTGTGTCAAGGTCCCTTGTCGATTTCAAGGTTCCTGTGTCAAGTTTCCTTGTGGATTTCAAGGTTCCTTGTGGATTTCAAGGTTCCTTGTGGATTTCAAGGTTCCTGTGTCAAGGTTCCTGTGTCAAGGTCCCTTGTCGATTTCAAGGTTCCTGTGTCAAGTTTCCTTGTGGATTTCAAGGTTCCTTGTGGATTTCAAGGTTCCTTGTGGATTTCAAGGTTTCTGTGTCAAGGTTCCTTGTGGATTTCAAGGTTTGTGTGTCAAGGTTCCTTGTCGATTTCAAGGTTCCTGTGTCAAGGTTCCTGTGTCAAGGTTCCTGTGTCAAGGTTCCTTGTGGATTTCAAGGTTCCTGTGTCAAGGTTCCTTGTGGATTTCAAGGTTCCTGTGTCAAGGTTCCTGTGTCAAGGTTCCTTGTGGATTTCAAGGTTTCTGTGTCAAGGTTCTTTGTGGATTTCAAGGTTTCTGTGTCACGGTTCCTTGTGGATTTCAAGGTTCCTGTGTCAAGGTTCCTTGTGGATTTCAAGGTTTCTGTGTCACGGTTCCTTGTGGATTTCAAGGTTTCTGTGTCACGGTTCCTTGTGGATTTCAAGGTTCCTGTGTCAAGGTTCCTTGTGGATTTCAAGGTTCCTGTGTCAAGGTTCCTTGTGGATTTCAAGGTTCCTGTGTCAAGGTTCCTTGTGGATTTCAAGGTTCCTGTGTCACGGTTCCTTGTGGAATTTCAAGGTTTCTGTGTCAAGGTTCCTTGTGGATTTCAAGGTTCCTGTGTCAAGGTTCCTTGTGGATTTCAAGGTTCCTGTGTCAAGGTTCCTTGTGGATTTCAAGGTTCCTGTGTCAAGGTTCCTTGTGGATTTAAAGGTTTCTGTGTCACGGTTCCTTGTGGATTTCAAGGTTCCTGTGTCAAGGTTCCTTGTGGATTTCAAGGTTCCTGTGTCAAGGTTCCTTGTGGAATTCAAGGTTCCTTGTGGATTTCAAGGTTCCTTGTGGATTTCAAGGTTCCTGTGTCAAGGTTCCTTGTGGATTTCAAGGTTCCTTGTGGATTTCAAGGTTCCTTGTGGATTTCAAGGTTCCTGTGTCAAGGTTCCTTGTGGATTTCAAGGTTCCTGTGTCAAGGTTCCTGTGTCAAGGTCCCTTGTCGATTTCAAGGTTCCTGTGTCAAGTTTCCTTGTGGATTTCAAGGTTCCTTGTGGATTTCAAGGTTCCTTGTGGATTTCAAGGTTTCTGTGTCAAGGTTCCTTGTGGATTTCAAGGTTTGTGTGTCAAGGTTCCTTGTGGATTTCAAGGTTCCTGTGTCAAGGTTCCTTGTGGATTTCAAGGTTCCTGTGTCAAGGTTCCTTGTGGATTTCAAGGTTCCTTGTCGATTTCAAGGTTCCTGTGTCAAGGTTCCTGTGTCAAGATTCCTTGTGGATTTCAAGGTTCCTGTGTCAAGGTTCCTGTGTCAAGGTTCCTTGTGGATTTCAAGGTTCCTGTGTCAAGGTTCCTTGTGGATTTCAAGGTTCCTGTGTCAAGGTTCCTGTGTCAAGGTTCCTTGTGGATTTCAAGGTTCCTGTGTCAAGGTTCCTTGTCGATTTCAAGGTTCCTGTGTCAAGGTTCTTGTGTCAAGATTCCTGTGTCAAGGTTCCTTGTGGATTTCAAGGTTCCTGTGTCAAGGTTCCTTGTGGATTTCAAGGTTCCTGTGTCAAGGTTCCTTGTGGATTTCAAGGTTACTTGTGGATTTCAAGGTTCCTGTGTCAAGGTTCCTTGTGGATTTCAAGGTTCCTGTGTCAAGGTTCCTTGTGGATTTCAAGGGTCCTTGTGGATTTCAAGGTTCCTTGTGGATTTCAAGTTTCCTTGTGGATTTCAAGGTTCCTGTGGATTTCAAGGTTCCTGTGTCAAGGTTCCTGTGTCAAGGTTCCTTGTCGATTTCAAGGTTCCTGTGTCAAGGTTCCTGTGTCAAGGTTCCTGTGTCAAGGTTCCTTGTGGATTTCAAGGTTCCTGTGTCAAGGTTCCTTGTGGATTTCAAGGTTCCTGTGTCAAGGTTCCTTGTGGATTTCAAGGTTCCTGTGTCAAGGTTCCTTGTGGATTTCAAGGTTCCTGTGTCAAGGTTCCTGTGTCAAGGTTCCTGTGTCAAGGTTCCTTGTGGATTTCAAGGTTCCTGTGTCAAGGTTCCTTGTGGATTTCAAGGTTCCTATGTCAAGGTTCCTTGTGGATTTCAAGGTTCCTGTGTCAAGGTTCCTTGTGGATTTCAAGGTTCCTGTGTCAAGGTTCCTTGTGGATTTCAAGGTTCCTTGTGGATTTCAAGGTTCCTTGTGGATTTCAAGGTTCGTGTGTCAAGGTTCCTTGTCGATTTCAAGGTTCCTGTGTCAAGGTTCCGGTGTGAAGGTTCCTTGTGGATTTCAAGGTTCCTGTGTCAAGGTTCCTTGTGGATTTCAAGGTTCCTGTGTCAAGGTTCCTTGTGGATTTCAAGGTTCCTGTGTCAAGGTTCCTTGTGGATTTCAAGGTTCCTTGTGGATTTCAAGGTTCCTGTGTCAAGGTTCCTGTGTCAAGGTTCCTTGTGGATTTCAAGGTTTCTGTGTCAAGGTTCTTTGTGGATTTCAAGGTTCCTGTGTCAAGGTTCCTTGTGGATTTCAAGGTTCCTTGTGGATTTCAAGGTTCCTTGTGGATTTCAAGGTTCCTTGTGGATTTCAAGGTTCCTGTGCCAAGGTTCCTTGTGGATTTCAAGGTTCCTTGTGGATATCAAGTTTCCTTGTGGATTTCAAGGTTCCTTGTGGATTTCAAGGTTCCTTGTGGATTTCAAGGTTCCTTGTGGATTTCAAGGTTCCTGTGGATTTCAAGGTTCCTTGTGGATTTCAAGGTTCCTGTGCCAAGGTTCTTTGTGGATTTCAAGGTTCCTGTGTCAAGGTTCCTTGTGGATTTCAAGGTTCCTTGTGGATTTCAAGGTTCCTTGTGGATTTCAAGGTTCCTTGTGGATTTCAAGGTTCCTTGTGGAATTCAAGGTTCCTTGTGGATTTCTAGGTTCCTTGTGGATTTCAAGGTTCCTGTGTCAAGTTTCCTTGTGGATTTCAAGGTTCCTTGTGGATTTCAAGGTTCCTTGTGGATTTCAAGGTTCCTGTGGATTTCAAGGTTCCTTGTGGATTTCAAGGTTCCTGTGTCAAGGTTCCTTGTGGATTTCAAGGTTCCTTGTGGATTTCAAGGTTCCTTGTGGATTTCAAGGTTCCTTGTGGATTTCAAGGTTCCTTGTGGATTTCAAGGTTCCTGTGGATTTCAAGGTTCCTGTGTCAAGGTTCCTGTGTCAAGGTTCCTTGTCGATTTCAAGGTTCCTGTGTCAAGGTTCCTGTGTCAAGGTTCCTGTGTCAAGGTTCCTGTGTCAAGGTTCCTTGTGTATTTCAAGTTTCCTGTGACAAGGTTCCTTGTGGATTTCGAGGTTCCTGTGTCAAGGTTCCTTGTGGATTTCAAGGTTCCTGTGTCAAGGTTCCTTGTGGGTTTCAAGGTTCCTGTGTCAAGGTTCCTGTGTCAAGGTTCCTTGTGGATTTCAAGGTTCCTGTGTCAAGGTTCCTTGTGGATTTCAAGGTTCGTGTGTCAAGGTTCCTTGTGGATTTCAAGGTTCGTGTGTCAAGGTTCCTTGTGGATTTCAAGGTTTCTGTGTCAAGGTTCCATTGTCATGGTTCCTTGTGGATTTCAAGGTTTCTGTGTCAAGGTTCCTTGTGGATTTCAAGGTTCCTGTGTCAAGGTTCCATTGTCATGGTTCCTTGTGGATTTCAAGGTTCCTGTGTCAAGGTTCCTGTGTCAAGGTTCCTGTGTCAAGGTTCCTTGTGGATTTCAAGTTTCCTGTGTCAAGGTTCCTTGTGGATTTCGAGGTTCCTGTGTCAAGGTTCCTTGTGGATTTCAAGGTTCCTGTGTCAAGGTTCCTTGTGGGTTTCAAGGTTCCTGTGTCAAGGTTCCTGTGTCAAGGTTCCTTGTGGATTTCAAGGTTCCTGTGTCAAGGTTCCTTGTGGATTTCAAGGTTCGTGTGTCAAGGTTCCTTGTGGATTTCAAGGTTCGTGTGTCAAGGTTCCTTGTGGATTTCAAGGTTTCTGTGTCAAGGTTCCATTGTCATGGTTCCTTGTGGATTTCAAGGTTTCTGTGTCAAGGTTCCTTGTGGATTTCAAGGTTCCTGTGTCAAGGTTCCATTGTCATGGTTCCTTGTGGATTTCAAGGTTCCTGTGTCAAGGTTCTTTGTGGATTTCAAGGTTCCTGTGTCAAGGTTCCTGTGTCAAGGTTCCTTGTGGATTTCAAGGTTCCTGTGTCAAGGTTCCATTGTCATGGTTCCTTGTGGATTTCAAGGTTCCTGTGTCAAGGTTCCTTGTGGATTTCAAGGTTTCTGTGTCAAGGTTCCTTGTGGATTTCAAGGTTCCTGTTTCAAGGTTCCTTGTGGATTTCAAGGTTTCTGTGTCACGGTTCCTTGTGGATTTCAAGGTTCCTGTGTCAAGGTTCCTTGTGGATTTCAAGGTTCCTGTTTCAAGGTTCCTTGTGGATTTCAAGGTTGCTGTGTCACGGTTCCTTGTGGATTTCAAGGTTCCTGTGTCAAGGTTCCTTGTGGATTTCAAGGTTCCTGTTTCAAGGTTCCTTGTGGATTTCAAGGTTTCTGTGTCACGGTTCCTTGTGGATTTCAAGGTTTCTGTGTCACGGTTCCTTGTGGATTTCAAGGTTCCTGTGACAAGGTTCCTTGTGGATTTCAAGGTTCCTGTGTCAAGGTTCCTTGTGGATTTCAAGGTTCCTGTGTCAAGGTTCCTTGTGGATTTCAAGGTTCCTGTGTCACGGTTCCTTGTGGAATTTCAAGGTTTCTGTGTCAAGGTTCCTTGTGGATTTCAAGGTTCCTGTGTCAAGGTTCCTTGTGGATTTCAAGGTTCCTGTGTCAAGGTTCCTTGTGGATTTCAAGGTTCCTGTGTCAAGGTTCCTTGTGGATTTCAAGGTTTCTGTGTCACGGTTCCTTGTGGATTTCAAGGTTCCTGTGTCAAGGTTCCTTGTGGATTTCAAGGTTCCTGTGTCAAGGTTCCTTGTGGAATTCAAGGTTCCTTGTGGATTTCAAGGTTCCTTGTGGATTTCAAGGTTCCTTGTGGATTTCAAGGTTCCTGTGTCAAGGTTCCTTGTGGATTTCAAGGTTCCTTGTGGATTTCAAGGTTCCTTGTGGATTTCAAGGTTCCTGTGTCAAGGTTCCTTGTGGATTTCAAGGTTCCTGTGTCAAGGTTCCTGTGTCAAGGTCCCTTGTCGATTTCAAGGTTCCTGTGTCAAGTTTCCTTGTGGATTTCAAGGTTCCTTGTGGATTTCAAGGTTCCTTGTGGATTTCAAGGTTTCTGTGTCAAGGTTCCTTGTGGATTTCAAGGTTTGTGTGTCAAGGTTCCTTGTGGATTTCAAGGTTCCTGTGTCAAGGTTCCTTGTGGATTTCAAGGTTCCTTGTGGATTTCAAGGTTCCTTGTCGATTTCAAGGTTCCTGTGTCAAGGTTCCTGTGTCAAGATTCCTTGTGGATTTCAAGGTTCCTGTGTCAAGGTTCCTGTGTCAAGGTTCCTTGTGGATTTCAAGGTTCCTGTGTCAAGGTTCCTTGTGGATTTCAAGGTTCCTGTGTCAAGGTTCCTGTGTCAAGGTTCCTTGTGGATTTCAAGGTTTCTGTGTCAAGGTTCCTTGTGGATTTCAAGGTTCCTTGTGGATTTCAAGGTTCCTGTGTCAAGGTTCCTTGTCGATTTCAAGGTTCCTGTGTCAAGGTTCTTGTGTCAAGGTTCCTGTGTCAAGGTTTCTTGTGGATTTCAAGGTTCCTGTGTCAAGGTTCCTTGTGGATTTCAAGGTTCCTGTGTCAAGGTTCCATTGTCATGGTTCCTTGTGGATTTCAAGGTTCCTGTGTCAAGGTTCCTTGTGGATTTCAAGGTTTCTGTGTCAAGGTTCCTTGTGGATTTCAAGGTTCCTGTTTCAAGGTTCCTTGTGGATTTCAAGGTTTCTGTGTCACGGTTCCTTGTGGATTTCAAGGTTCCTGTGTCAAGGTTCCTTGTGGATTTCAAGGTTCCTGTTTCAAGGTTCCTTGTGGATTTCAAGGTTTCTGTGTCACGGTTCCTTGTGGATTTCAAGGTTCCTGTGTCAAGGTTCCTTGTGGATTTCAAGGTTTCTGTTTCAAGGTTCCTTGTGGATTTCAAGGTTTCTGTGTCACGGTTCCTTGTGGATTTCAAGGTTTCTGTGTCACGGTTCCTTGTGGATTTCAAGGTTCCTGTGTCAAGGTTCCTTGTGGATTTCAAGGTTCCTGTGTCAAGGTTCCTTGTGGATTTCAAGGTTCCTGTGTCAAGGTTCCTTGTGGATTTCAAGGTTCCTGTGTCACGGTTCCTTGTGGAATTTCAAGGTTTCTGTGTCAAGGTTCCTTGTGGATTTCAAGGTTCCTGTGTCAAGGTTCCTTGTGGATTTCAAGGTTCCTGTGTCAAGGTTCCTTGTGGATTTCAAGGTTCCTGTGTCAAGGTTCCTTGTGGATTTCAAGGTTTCTGTGTCACGGTTGCTGGTGGATTTCAAGGTTCCTGTGTCAAGGTTCCTTGTGGATTTCAAGGTTCCTGTGTCAAGGTTCCTTGTGGAATTCAAGGTTCCTTGTGGATTTCAAGGTTCCTTGTGGATTTCAAGGTTCCTTGTGGATTTCAAGGTTCCTGTGTCAAGGTTCCTTGTGGATTTCAAGGTTCCTTGTGGATTTCAAGGTTCCTTGTGGATTTCAAGGTTCCTGTGTCAAGGTTCCTTGTGGATTTCAAGGTTCCTGTGTCAAGGTTCCTGTGTCAAGGTCCCTTGTCGATTTCAAGGTTCCTGTGTCAAGTTTCCTTGTGGATTTCAAGGTTCCTTGTGGATTTCAAGGTTCCTTGTGGATTTCAAGGTTTCTGTGTCAAGGTTCCTTGTGGATTTCAAGGTTTGTGTGTCAAGGTTCCTTGTCGATTTCAAGGTTCCTGTGTCAAGGTTCCTGTGTCAAGGTTCCTGTGTCAAGGTTCCTTGTGGATTTCAAGGTTCCTGTGTCAAGGTTCCTTGTGGATTTCAAGGTTCCTGTGTCAAGGTTCCTGTGTCAAGGTTCCTTGTGGATTTCAAGGTTTCTGTGTCAAGGTTCCTTGTGGATTTCAAGGTTTCTGTGTCACGGTTCCTTGTGGATTTCAAGGTTCCTGTGTCAAGGTTCCTTGTGGATTTCAAGGTTCCTGTTTCAAGGTTCCTTGTGGATTTCAAGGTTTCTGTGTCACGGTTCCTTGTGGATTTCAAGGTTTCTGTGTCACGGTTCCTTGTGGATTTCAAGGTTCCTGTGTCTAGGTTCCTTGTGGATTTCAAGGTTCCTGTGTCAAGGTTCCTTGTGGATTTCAAGGTTCCTGTGTCAAGGTTCCTTGTGGATTTCAAGGTTCCTGTGTCACGGTTCCTTGTGGAATTTCAAGGTTTCTGTGTCAAGGTTCCTTGTGGATTTCAAGGTTCCTGTGTCAAGGTTCCTTGTGGATTTCAAGGTTCCTGTGTCAAGGTTCCTTGTGGATTTCAAGGTTCCTGTGTCAAGGTTCCTTGTGGATTTAAAGGTTTCTGTGTCACGGTTCCTTGTGGATTTCAAGGTTCCTGTGTCAAGGTTCCTTGTGGATTTCAAGGTTCCTGTGTCAAGGTTCCTTGTGGAATTCAAGGTTCCTTGTGGATTTCAAGGTTCCTTGTGGATTTCAAGGTTCCTGTGTCAAGGTTCCTTGTGGATTTCAAGGTTCCTTGTGGATTTCAAGGTTCCTTGTGGATTTCAAGGTTCCTGTGTCAAGGTTCCTTGTGGATTACAAGGTTCCTGTGTCAAGGTTCCTGTGTCAAGGTCCCTTGTCGATTTCAAGGTTCCTGTGTCAAGTTTCCTTGTGGATTTCAAGGTTCCTTGTGGATTTCAAGGTTCCTTGTGGATTTCAAGGTTTCTATGTCAAGGTTCCTTGTGGATTTCAAGGTTTGTGTGTCAAGGTTCCTTATGGATTTCAAGGTTCCTGTGTCAAGGTTCCTTGTGGATTTCAAGGTTCCTGTGTCAAGGTTCCTTGTGGATTTCAAGGTTCCTTGTCGATTTCAAGGTTCCTGTGTCAAGGTTCCTGTGTCAAGATTCCTTGTGGATTTCAAGGTTCCTGTGTCAAGGTTCCTGTGTCAAGGTTCCTGTGTCAAGGTTCCTTGTGGATTTCAAGGTTCCTGTGTCAAGGTTCCTTGTGGATTTCAAGGTTCCTGTGTCAAGGTTCCTGTGTCAAGGTTCCTTGTGGATTTCAAGGTTCCTGTGTCAAGGTTCCTTGTCGATTTCAAGGTTCCTGTGTCAAGGTTCTTGTGTCAAGATTCCTGTGTCAAGGTTCCTTGTGGATTTCAAGGTTCCTGTGTCAAGGTTCCTTGTGGATTTCAAGGTTCCTGTGTCAAGGTTCCTTGTGGATTTCAAGGTTACTTGTGGATTTCAAGGTTCCTGTGTCAAGGTTCCTTGTGGATTTCAAGGTTCCTGTGTCAAGGTTCCTTGTGGATTTCAAGGGTCCTTGTGGATTTCAAGGTTCCTTGTGGATTTCAAGTTTCCTTGTGGATTTCAAGGTTCCTGTGGATTTCAAGGTTCCTGTGTCAAGGTTCCTGTGTCAAGGTTCCTTGTCGATTTCAAGGTTCCTGTGTCAAGGTTCCTGTGTCAAGGTTCCTGTGTCAAGGTTCCTTGTGGATTTCAAGGTTCCTGTGTCAAGGTTCCTTGTGGATTTCAAGGTTCCTGTGTCAAGGTTCCTTGTGGATTTCAAGGTTCCTGTGTCAAGGTTCCTGTGTCAAGGTTCCTGTGTCAAGGTTCCTTGTGGATTTCAAGGTTCCTGTGTCAAGGTTCCTTGTGGATTTCAAGGTTCCTATGTCAAGGTTCCTTGTGGATTTCAAGGTTCCTGTGTCAAGGTTCCTTGTGGATTTCAAGGTTCCTGTGTCAAGGTTCCTTGTGGATTTCAAGGTTCCTTGTGGATTTCAAGGTTCCTTGTGGATTTCAAGGTTCGTGTGTCAAGGTTCCTTGTCGATTTCAAGGTTCCTGTGTCAAGGTTCCGGTGTGAAGGTTCCTTGTGGATTTCAAGGTTCCTGTGTCAAGGTTCCTTGTGGATTTCAAGGTTCCTGTGTCAAGGTTCCTTGTGGATTTCAAGGTTCCTGTGTCAAGGTTCCTTGTGGATTTCAAGGTTCCTTGTGGATTTCAAGGTTCCTGTGTCAAGGTTCCTGTGTCAAGGTTCCTTGTGGATTTCAAGGTTTCTGTGTCAAGGTTCTTTGTGGATTTCAAGGTTCCTGTGTCAAGGTTCCTTGTGGATTTCAAGGTTCCTTGTGGATTTCAAGGTTCCTTGTGGATTTCAAGGTTCCTTGTGGATTTCAAGGTTCCTGTGCCAAGGTTCCTTGTGGATTTCAAGGTTCCTTGTGGATATCAAGTTTCCTTGTGGATTTCAAGGTTCCTTGTGGATTTCAAGGTTCCTTGTGGATTTCAAGGTTCCTTGTGGATTTCAAGGTTCCTGTGGATTTCAAGGTTCCTTGTGGATTTCAAGGTTCCTGTGCCAAGGTTCTTTGTGGATTTCAAGGTTCCTGTGTCAAGGTTCCTTGTGGATTTCAAGGTTCCTTGTGGATTTCAAGGTTCCTTGTGGATTTCAAGGTTCCTTGTGGATTTCAAGGTTCCTTGTGGAATTCAAGGTTCCTTGTGGATTTCTAGGTTCCTTGTGGATTTCAAGGTTCCTGTGTCAAGTTTCCTTGTGGATTTCAAGGTTCCTTGTGGATTTCAAGGTTCCTTGTGGATTTCAAGGTTCCTGTGGATTTCAAGGTTCCTTGTGGATTTCAAGGTTCCTGTGTCAAGGTTCCTTGTGGATTTCAAGGTTCCTTGTGGATTTCAAGGTTCCTTGTGGATTTCAAGGTTCCTTGTGGATTTCAAGGTTCCTTGTGGATTTCAAGGTTCCTGTGGATTTCAAGGTTCCTGTGTCAAGGTTCCTGTGTCAAGGTTCCTTGTCGATTTCAAGGTTCCTGTGTCAAGGTTCCTGTGTCAAGGTTCCTGTGTCAAGGTTCCTTGTGTATTTCAAGTTTCCTGTGACAAGGTTCCTTGTGGATTTCGAGGTTCCTGTGTCAAGGTTCCTTGTGGATTTCAAGGTTCCTGTGTCAAGGTTCCTTGTGGGTTTCAAGGTTCCTGTGTCAAGGTTCCTGTGTCAAGGTTCCTTGTGGATTTCAAGGTTCCTGTGTCAAGGTTCCTTGTGGATTTCAAGGTTCGTGTGTCAAGGTTCCTTGTGGATTTCAAGGTTCGTGTGTCAAGGTTCCTTGTGGATTTCAAGGTTTCTGTGTCAAGGTTCCATTGTCATGGTTCCTTGTGGATTTCAAGGTTTCTGTGTCAAGGTTCCTTGTGGATTTCAAGGTTCCTGTGTCAAGGTTCCATTGTCATGGTTCCTTGTGGATTTCAAGGTTCCTGTGTCAAGGTTCCTGTGTCAAGGTTCCTGTGTCAAGGTTCCTTGTGGATTTCAAGTTTCCTGTGTCAAGGTTCCTTGTGGATTTCGAGGTTCCTGTGTCAAGGTTCCTTGTGGATTTCAAGGTTCCTGTGTCAAGGTTCCTTGTGGGTTTCAAGGTTCCTGTGTCAAGGTTCCTGTGTCAAGGTTCCTTGTGGATTTCAAGGTTCCTGTGTCAAGGTTCCTTGTGGATTTCAAGGTTCGTGTGTCAAGGTTCCTTGTGGATTTCAAGGTTCGTGTGTCAAGGTTCCTTGTGGATTTCAAGGTTTCTGTGTCAAGGTTCCATTGTCATGGTTCCTTGTGGATTTCAAGGTTTCTGTGTCAAGGTTCCTTGTGGATTTCAAGGTTCCTGTGTCAAGGTTCCATTGTCATGGTTCCTTGTGGATTTCAAGGTTCCTGTGTCAAGGTTCTTTGTGGATTTCAAGGTTCCTGTGTCAAGGTTCCTGTGTCAAGGTTCCTTGTGGATTTCAAGGTTCCTGTGTCAAGGTTCCATTGTCATGGTTCCTTGTGGATTTCAAGGTTCCTGTGTCAAGGTTCCTTGTGGATTTCAAGGTTTCTGTGTCAAGGTTCCTTGTGGATTTCAAGGTTCCTGTTTCAAGGTTCCTTGTGGATTTCAAGGTTTCTGTGTCACGGTTCCTTGTGGATTTCAAGGTTCCTGTGTCAAGGTTCCTTGTGGATTTCAAGGTTCCTGTTTCAAGGTTCCTTGTGGATTTCAAGGTTGCTGTGTCACGGTTCCTTGTGGATTTCAAGGTTCCTGTGTCAAGGTTCCTTGTGGATTTCAAGGTTCCTGTTTCAAGGTTCCTTGTGGATTTCAAGGTTTCTGTGTCACGGTTCCTTGTGGATTTCAAGGTTTCTGTGTCACGGTTCCTTGTGGATTTCAAGGTTCCTGTGACAAGGTTCCTTGTGGATTTCAAGGTTCCTGTGTCAAGGTTCCTTGTGGATTTCAAGGTTCCTGTGTCAAGGTTCCTTGTGGATTTCAAGGTTCCTGTGTCACGGTTCCTTGTGGAATTTCAAGGTTTCTGTGTCAAGGTTCCTTGTGGATTTCAAGGTTCCTGTGTCAAGGTTCCTTGTGGATTTCAAGGTTCCTGTGTCAAGGTTCCTTGTGGATTTCAAGGTTCCTGTGTCAAGGTTCCTTGTGGATTTCAAGGTTTCTGTGTCACGGTTCCTTGTGGATTTCAAGGTTCCTGTGTCAAGGTTCCTTGTGGATTTCAAGGTTCCTGTGTCAAGGTTCCTTGTGGAATTCAAGGTTCCTTGTGGATTTCAAGGTTCCTTGTGGATTTCAAGGTTCCTGTGTCAAGGTTCCTTGTGGATTTCAAGGTTCCTTGTGGATTTCAAGGTTCCTTGTGGATTTCAAGGTTCCTGTGTCAAGGTTCCTTGTGGATTTCAAGGTTCCTGTGTCAAGGTTCCTGTGTCAAGGTCCCTTGTCGATTTCAAGGTTCCTGTGTCAAGTTTCCTTGTGGATTTCAAGGTTCCTTGTGGATTTCAAGGTTCCTTGTGGATTTCAAGGTTTCTGTGTCAAGGTTCCTTGTGGATTTCAAGGTTTGTGTGTCAAGGTTCCTTGTGGATTTCAAGGTTCCTGTGTCAAGGTTCCTTGTGGATTTCAAGGTTCCTTGTGGATTTCAAGGTTCCTTGTCGATTTCAAGGTTCCTGTGTCAAGGTTCCTGTGTCAAGATTCCTTGTGGATTTCAAGGTTCCTGTGTCAAGGTTCCTGTGTCAAGGTTCCTTGTGGATTTCAAGGTTCCTGTGTCAAGGTTCCTTGTGGATTTCAAGGTTCCTGTGTCAAGGTTCCTGTGTCAAGGTTCCTTGTGGATTTCAAGGTTTCTGTGTCAAGGTTCCTTGTGGATTTCAAGGTTCCTTGTGGATTTCAAGGTTCCTGTGTCAAGGTTCCTTGTCGATTTCAAGGTTCCTGTGTCAAGGTTCTTGTGTCAAGGTTCCTGTGTCAAGGTTTCTTGTGGATTTCAAGGTTCCTGTGTCAAGGTTCCTTGTGGATTTCAAGGTTCCTGTGTCAAGGTTCCTTGTGGATTTCAAGGTTACTTGTGGATTTCAAGGTTTCTGTGTCAAGGTTCCTTGTGGATTTCAAGGTTCCTTGTGGATTTCAAGGGTCCTTGTGGATTTCAAGGTTCCTTGTGGATTACAAGTTTCCTTGTGGATTTCAAGGTTCCTGTGGATTTCAAGGTTCCTGTGTCAAGGTTCCTGTGTCAAGGTTCCTTGTCGATTTCAAGGTTCCTGTGTCAAGGTTCCTGTGTCAAGGTTCATTGTGGATTTCTCTATGTTCCTGTGTCAAGGTTCCTTGTGGATTTCAAGGTTCCTGTGTCAAGGTTCCTTGTGGATTTCAAGGTTCCTATGTCAAGGTTCCTTGTGGATTTCAAGGTTCCTGTGTCAAGGTTCCTTGTGGATTTCAAGGTTCCTGTGTCAAGGTTCCTTGTGGATTTCAAGGTTCCTTGTGGATTTCAAGGTTCCTTGTGGATTTCAAGGTTTCTGTGTCACGGTTCCTTGTGGATTTCAAGGTTCCTGTGTCAAGGTTCCTTGTGGATTTCAAGGTTCCTGTGTCAAGGTTCCTTGTGGATTTCAAGGTTCCTGTGTCAAGGTTCCTTGTGGATTTCAAGGTTCCTTGTGGATTTCAAGGTTCCTGTGTCAAGGTTCCTTGTGGATTTCAAGGTTCCTTGTGGATTTCAAGGTTCCTGTGTCAAGGTTCTTTGTGGATTTCAAGGTTCCTGTGTCAAAGTTCCTGTGTCAAGGTTCCTTGTGGATTTCAAGGTTCCTGTGTCAAGGTTCCATTGTCATGGTTCCTTGTGGATTTCAAGGTTCCTGTGTCAAGGTTCTTTGTGGATTTCAAGGTTCCTGTTTCAAGGTTCCGTTGTCATGGTTCCTTGTGGATTTCAAGGTTCCTGTGTCAAGGTTCCTTGTGGATTTCAAGGTTCCATTGTCATGGTTCCTTGTGGATTTCAAGGTTCCTGTTTCAAGGTTCCATTGTCATGGTTCCTTGTGGATTTCAAGGTTTCTGTGTCAAGGTTCCATTGTCATGGTTCCTTGTGGATTTCAAGGTTTCTGTGTCAAGGTTCCTTGTGGATTTCAAGGTTCCTGTGTCAAGGTTCCATTGTCATGGTTCCTTGTGGATTTCAAGGTTCCTGTGTCAAGGTTCCTTGTGGATTTCAAGGTTCCTGTGTCAAGGTTCCTGTGTCAAGGTTCCTTGTGGATTTCAAGGTTCCTGTGTCAAGGTTCCATTGTCATGGTTCCTTGTGGATTTCAAGGTTCCTGTGTCAAGGTTCCTTGTGGATTTCAAGGTTTCTGTGTCAAGGTTCCTTGTGGATTTCAAGGTTCCTGTTTCAAGGTTCCTTGTGGATTTCAAGGTTTCTGTGTCACGGTTCCTTGTGGATTTCAAGGTTCCTGTGTCAAGGTTCCTTGTGGATTTCAAGGTTCCTGTTTCAAGGTTCCTTGTGGATTTCAAGGTTGCTGTGTCACGGTTCCTTGTGGATTTCAAGGTTCCTGTGTCAAGGTTCCTTGTGGATTTCAAGGTTCCTGTTTCAAGGTTCCTTGTGGATTTCAAGGTTTCTGTGTCACGGTTCCTTGTGGATTTCAAGGTTTCTGTGTCACGGTTCCTTGTGGATTTCAAGGTTCCTGTGACAAGGTTCCTTGTGGATTTCAAGGTTCCTGTGTCAAGGTTCCTTGTGGATTTCAAGGTTCCTGTGTCAAGGTTCCTTGTGGATTTCAAGGTTCCTGTGTCACGGTTCCTTGTGGAATTTCAAGGTTTCTGTGTCAAGGTTCCTTGTGGATTTCAAGGTTCCTGTGTCAAGGTTCCTTGTGGATTTCAAGGTTCCTGTGTCAAGGTTCCTTGTGGATTTCAAGGTTCCTGTGTCAAGGTTCCTTGTGGATTTCAAGGTTTCTGTGTCACGGTTCCTTGTGGATTTCAAGGTTCCTGTGTCAAGGTTCCTTGTGGATTTCAAGGTTCCTGTGTCAAGGTTCCTTGTGGAATTCAAGGTTCCTTGTGGATTTCAAGGTTCCTGTGTCAAGGTTCCTTGTGGATTTCAAGGTTCCTTGTGGATTTCAAGGTTCCTTGTGGATTTCAAGGTTCCTGTGTCAAGGTTCCTTGTGGATTTCAAGGTTCCTGTGTCAAGGTTCCTGTGTCAAGGTCCCTTGTCGATTTCAAGGTTCCTGTGTCAAGTTTCCTTGTGGATTTCAAGGTTCCTTGTGGATTTCAAGGTTCCTTGTGGATTTCAAGGTTTCTGTGTCAAGGTTCCTTGTGGATTTCAAGGTTTGTGTGTCAAGGTTCCTTGTGGATTTCAAGGTTCCTGTGTCAAGGTTCCTTGTGGATTTCAAGGTTCCTTGTGGATTTCAAGGTTCCTTGTCGATTTCAAGGTTCCTGTGTCAAGGTTCCTGTGTCAAGATTCCTTGTGGATTTCAAGGTTCCTGTGTCAAGGTTCCTGTGTCAAGGTTCCTTGTGGATTTCAAGGTTCCTGTGTCAAGGTTCCTTGTGGATTTCAAGGTTCCTGTGTCAAGGTTCCTGTGTCAAGGTTCCTTGTGGATTTCAAGGTTTCTGTGTCAAGGTTCCTTGTGGATTTCAAGGTTCCTTGTGGATTTCAAGGTTCCTGTGTCAAGGTTCCTTGTCGATTTCAAGGTTCCTGTGTCAAGGTTCTTGTGTCAAGGTTCCTGTGTCAAGGTTTCTTGTGGATTTCAAGGTTCCTGTGTCAAGGTTCCTTGTGGATTTCAAGGTTCCTGTGTCAAGGTTCCTTGTGGATTTCAAGGTTACTTGTGGATTTCAAGGTTTCTGTGTCAAGGTTCCTTGTGGATTTCAAGGTTCCTTGTGGATTTCAAGGGTCCTTGTGGATTTCAAGGTTCCTTGTGGATTACAAGTTTCCTTGTGGATTTCAAGGTTCCTGTGGATTTCAAGGTTCCTGTGTCAAGGTTCCTGTGTCAAGGTTCCTTGTCGATTTCAAGGTTCCTGTGTCAAGGTTCCTGTGTCAAGGTTCCTTGTGGATTTCAAGGTTCCTGTGTCAAGGTTCCTTGTGGATTTCAAGGTTCCTGTGTCAAGGTTCCTTGTGGATTTCAAGGTTCCTATGTCAAGGTTCCTTGTGGATTTCAAGGTTCCTGTGTCAAGGTTCCTTGTGGATTTCAAGGTTCCTGTGTCAAGGTTCCTTGTGGATTTCAAGGTTCCTTGTGGATTTCAAGGTTCCTTGTGGATTTCAAGGTTTCTGTGTCACGGTTCCTTGTGGATTTCAAGGTTCCTGTGTCAAGGTTCCTTGTGGATTTCAAGGTTCCTGTGTCAAGGTTCCTTGTGGATTTCAAGGTTCCTGTGTCAAGGTTCCTTGTGGATTTCAAGGTTCCTTGTGGATTTCAAGGTTCCTGTGTCAAGGTTCCTTGTGGATTTCAAGGTTCCTTGTGGATTTCAAGGTTCCTGTGTCAAGGTTCTTTGTGGATTTCAAGGTTCCTGTGTCAAAGTTCCTGTGTCAAGGTTCCTTGTGGATTTCAAGGTTCCTGTGTCAAGGTTCCATTGTCATGGTTCCTTGTGGATTTCAAGGTTCCTGTGTCAAGGTTCTTTGTGGATTTCAAGGTTCCTGTTTCAAGGTTCCGTTGTCATGGTTCCTTGTGGATTTCAAGGTTCCTGTGTCAAGGTTCCTTGTGGATTTCAAGGTTCCATTGTCATGGTTCCTTGTGGATTTCAAGGTTCCTGTTTCAAGGTTCCATTGTCATGGTTCCTTGTGGATTTCAAGGTTTCTGTGTCAAGGTTCCATTGTCATGGTTCCTTGTGGATTTCAAGGTTTCTGTGTCAAGGTTCCTTGTGGATTTCAAGGTTCCTGTGTCAAGGTTCCATTGTCATGGTTCCTTGTGGATTTCAAGGTTCCTGTGTCAAGGTTCTTTGTGGATTTCAAGGTTCCTGTGTCAAGGTTCCTTGTGGATTTCAAGGTTCCTGTGTCAAGGTTCCATTGTCATGGTTCCTTGTGGATTTCAAGGTTCCTGTGTCAAGGTTCCTTGTGGATTTCAAGGTTTCTGTGTCAAGGTTCCTTGTGGATTTCAAGGTTCCTGTTTCAAGGTTCCTTGTGGATTTCAAGGTTTCTGTGTCACGGTTCCTTGTGGATTTCAAGGTTCCTGTGTCAAGGTTCCTTGTGGATTTCAAGGTTCCTGTTTCAAGGTTCCTTGTGGATTTCAAGGTTTCTGTGTCACGGTTCCTTGTGGATTTCAAGGTTCCTGTGTCAAGGTTCCTTGTGGATTTCAAGGTTTCTGTTTCAAGGTTCCTTGTGGATTTCAAGGTTTCTGTGTCACGGTTCCTTGTGGATTTCAAGGTTTCTGTGTCACGGTTCCTTGTGGATTTCAAGGTTCCTGTGTCAAGGTTCCTTGTGGATTTCAAGGTTCCTGTGTCAAGGTTCCTTGTGGATTTCAAGGTTCCTGTGTCAAGGTTCCTTGTGGATTTCAAGGTTCCTGTGTCACGGTTCCTTGTGGAATTTCAAGGTTTCTGTGTCAAGGTTCCTTGTGGATTTCAAGGTTCCTGTGTCAAGGTTCCTTGTGGATTTCAAGGTTCCTGTGTCAAGGTTCCTTGTGGATTTCAAGGTTCCTGTGTCAAGGTTCCTTGTGGATTTCAAGGTTTCTGTGTCACGGTTGCTTGTGGATTTCAAGGTTCCTGTGTCAAGGTTCCTTGTGGATTTCAAGGTTCCTGTGTCAAGGTTCCTTGTGGAATTCAAGGTTCCTTGTGGATTTCAAGGTTCCTTGTGGATTTCAAGGTTCCTTGTGGATTTCAAGGTTCCTGTGTCAAGGTTCCTTGTGGATTTCAAGGTTCCTTGTGGATTCCAAAGTTCCTTGTGGATTTCAAGGTTCCTGTGTCAAGGTTCCTTGTGGATTTCAAGGTTCCTGTGTCAAGGTTCCTGTGTCAAGGTCCCTTGTCGATTTCAAGGTTCCTGTGTCAAGTTTCCTTGTGGATTTCAAGGTTCCTTGTGGATTTCAAGGTTCCTTGTGGATTTCAAGGTTTCTGTGTCAAGGTTCCTTGTGGATTTCAAGGTTTGTGTGTCAAGGTTCCTTGTCGATTTCAAGGTTCCTGTGTCAAGGTTCCTTGTGGATTTCAAGGTTCCTGTGTCAAGGTTCCTTGTGGATTTCAAGGTTCCTTGTCGATTTCAAGGTTCCTGTGTCAAGGTTCCTGTGTCAAGATTCCTTGTGGATTTCAAGGTTCCTGTGTCAAGGTTCCTGTGTCAAGGTTCCTGTGTCAAGGTTCCTTGTGGATTTCAAGGTTCCTGTGTCAAGGTTCCTTGTGGACTTCAAGGTTCCTGTGTCAAGGTTCCTGTGTCAAGGTTCCTTGTGGATTTCAAGGTTTCTGTGTCAAGGTTCCTTGTGGATTTCAAGGTTCCTTGTGGATTTCAAGGTTCCTGTGTCAAGGTTCTTGTGTCAAGGTTCCTGTGTCAAGGTTCCTTGTGGATTTCAAGGTTCCTGTGTCAAGGTTCCTTGTGGATTTCAAGGTTCCTTGTGGATTTCAAGGGTCCTTGTGGATTTCAAGGTTCCTTGTGGATTCCAAGTTTCCTTGTGGATTTCAAGGTTCCTGTGGATTTCAAGGTTCCTGTGTCAAGGTTCCTGTGTCAAGGTTCCTTGTCGATTTCAAGGTTCCTGTGTCAAGGTTCCATTGTCATGGTTCCTTGTGGATTTCAAGGTTCCTGTGTCAAGGTTCTTTGTGGATTTCAAGGTTCCTGTGTCATGGTTCCTTGTGGATTTCAAGGTTCCTGTGTCAAGGTTCCATTGTCATGGTTCCTTGTGGATTTCAAGGTTCCTGTGTCAAGGTTCCTTGTGGATTTCAAGGTTTCTGTGTCAAGGTTCCTTGTGGATTTCAAGGTTACTTGTGGATTTCAAGGTTCCTGTGTCAAGGTTCCTTGTGGATTTCAAGGTTTCTGTGTCAAGGTTCCTTGTGGATTTCAAGGTTCCTTGTGGATTTCAAGGGTCCTTGTGGATTTCAAGGTTCCTTGTGGATTCCAAGTTTCCTTGTGGATTTCAAGGTTCCTGTGGATTTCAAGGTTCCTGTGTCAAGGTTCCTGTGTCAAGGTTCCTTGTCGATTTCAAGGTTCCTGTGTCAAGGTTCCATTGTCATGGTTCCTTGTGGATTTCAAGGTTCCTGTGTCAAGGTTCTTTGTGGATTTCAAGGTTCCTGTGTCATGGTTCCTTGTGGATTTCAAGGTTCCTGTGTCAAGGTTCCATTGTCATGGTTCCTTGTGGATTTCAAGGTTCCTGTGTCAAGGTTCCTTGTGGATTTCAAGGTTTCTGTGTCAAGGTTCCTTGTGGATTTCAAGGTTCCTGTTTCAAGGTTCCTTGTGGATTTCAAGGTTTCTGTGTCACGGTTCCTTGTGGATTTCAAGGTTCCTGTGTCAAGGTTCCTTGTGGATTTCAAGGTTCCTGTTTCAAGGTTCCTTGTGGATTTCAAGGTTTCTGTGTCACGGTTCCTTGTGGATTTCAAGGTTCCTGTGTCAAGGTTCCTTGTGGATTTCAAGGTTCCTGTTTCAAGGTTCCTTGTGGATTTCAAGGTTTCTGTGTCACGGTTCCTTGTGGATTTCAAGGTTTCTGTGTCACGGTTCCTTGTGGATTTCAAGGTTCCTGTGTCAAGGTTCCTTGTGGATTTCAAGGTTCCTGTGTCAAGGTTCCTTGTGGATTTCAAGGTTCCTGTGTCAAGGTTCCTTGTGGATTTCAAGGTTCCTGTGTCACGGTTCCTTGTGGAATTTCAAGGTTTCTGTGTCAAGGTTCCTTGTGGATTTCAAGGTTCCTGTGTCAAGGTTCCTTGTGGATTTCAAGGTTCCTGTGTCAAGGTTCCTTGTGGATTTCAAGGTTCCTGTGTCAAGGTTCCTTGTGGATTTCAAGGTTTCTGTGTCAAGGTTCCTTGTGGATTTCAAGGTTCCTGTGTCAAGGTTCCTTGTGGATTTCAAGGTTCCTGTGTCAAGGTTCCTTGTGGATTTCAAGGTTTCTGTGTCACGGTTCCTTGTGGATTTCAAGGTTCCTGTGTCAAGGTTCCTTGTGGATTTCAAGGTTCCTGTGTCAAGGTTCCTTGTGGAATTCAAGGTTCCTTGTGGATTTCAAGGTTCCTTGTGGATTTCAAGGTTCCTGTGTCAAGGTTCCTTGTGGATTTCAAGGTTCCTTGTGGATTTCAAGGTTCCTTGTGGATTTCAAGGTTCCTGTGTCAAGGTTCCTTGTGGATTTCAAGGTTCCTGTGTCAAGGTTCCTGTGTCAAGGTCCCTTGTCGATTTCAAGGTTCCTGTGTCAAGTTTCCTTGTGGATTTCAAGGTTCCTTGTGGATTTCAAGGTTCCTTGTGGATTTCAAGGTTCCTTGTGGATTTCAAGGTTTCTGTGTCAAGGTTCCTTGTGGATTTCAAGGTTTGTGTGTCAAGGTTCCTTGTGGATTTCAAGGTTCCTGTGTCAAGGTTCCTTGTGGATTTCAAGGTTCCTGTGTCAAGGTTCCTTGTGGATTTCAAGGTTCCTTGTCGATTTCAAGGTTCCTTGTCGATTTCAAGGTTCCTGTGTCAAGGTTCCTGTGTCAAGATTCCTTGTGGATTTCAAGGTTCCTGTATCAAGGTTCCTGTGTCAAGGTTCCTGTGTCAAGGTTCCTTGTGGATTTCAAGGTTCCTGTGTCAAGGTTCCTTGTGGATTTCAAGGTTCCTGTGTCAAGGTTCCTTGTGGATTTCAAGGTTCCTGTGTCAAGGTTCCTTGTGGATTTCAAGGTTTCTGTGTCAAGGTTCCTTGTGGATTTCAATGTTCCTTGTGGATTTCAAGGTTCCTGTGTCAAGGTTCCTTGTCGATTTCAAGGTTCCTGTGTCAAGGTTCTTGTGTCAAGGTTCCTGTGTCAAGGTTCCTTGTGGATTTCAAGGTTCCTGTGTCAAGGTTCCTTGTGGATTTCAAGGTTACTTGTGGATTTCAAGGTTCCTGTGTCAAGGTTCCTTGTGGATTTCAAGGTTTCTGTGTCAAGGTTCCTTGTGGATTTCAAGGTTCCTTGTGGATTTCAAGGGTCCTTGTGGATTTCAAGGTTCCTTGTGGATTTCAAGTTTCCTTGTGGATTTCAAGGTTCCTGTGGATTTCAAGGTTCCTGTGTCAAGGTTCCTGTGTCAAGGTTCCTTGTCGATTTCAAGGTTCCTGTGTCAAGGTTCCTGTGTCAAGGTTCCTGTGTCAAGGTTCCTTGTGGATTTCAAGGTTCCTGTGTCAAGGTTCCTTGTGGATTTCAAGGTTCCTGTGTCAAGGTTCCTTGTGGATTTCAAGGTTCCTGTGTCAAGGTTCCTGTGTCAAGGTTCCTGTGTCAAGGTTCCTTGTGGATTTCAAGGTTCCTGTGTCAAGGTTCCTTGTGGATTTCAAGGTTCCTATGTCAAGGTTCCTTGTGGATTTCAAGGTTCCTGTGTCAAGGTTCCTTGTGGATTTCAAGGTTCCTGTGTCAAGGTTCCTTGTGGATTTCAAGGTTCCTTGTGGATTTCAAGGTTCCTTGTGGATTTCAAGGTTCGTGTGTCAAGGTTCCTTGTCGATTTCAAGGTTCCTGTGTCAAGGTTCCTGTGTGAAGGTTCCTTGTGGATTTCAAGGTTCCTGTGTCAAGGTTCCTTGTGGATTTCAAGGTTCCTGTGTCAAGGTTCCTTGTGGATTTCAAGGTTCCTGTGTCAAGGTTCCTTGT
This sequence comes from Myxine glutinosa, assembly GCF_964187855.1. NCBI lineage: Eukaryota > Metazoa > Chordata > Myxini > Myxiniformes > Myxinidae > Myxine > Myxine glutinosa. The sequence goes on along the minus strand of NC_136266.1, from coordinate 173,518,316 downwards.
GGATTTCAAGGTTCCTTGTGGATTTCAAGGTTCCTGTGTCAAGGTTCCTGTGTCAAGGTTCCTTGTGGATTTCAAGGTTTCTGTGTCAAGGTTCTTTGTGGATTTCAAGGTTCCTGTGTCAAGGTTCCTTGTGGATTTCAAGGTTCCTTGTGGATTTCAAGGTTCCTTGTGGATTTCAAGGTTCCTTGTGGATTTCAAGGTTCCTGTGCCAAGGTTCCTTGTGGATTTCAAGGTTCCTTGTGGATATCAAGTTTCCTTGTGGATTTCAAGGTTCCTTGTGGATTTCAAGGTTCCTTGTGGATTTCAAGGTTCCTTGTGGATTTCAAGGTTCCTTGTGGATTTCAAGGTTCCTGTGGATTTCAAGGTTCCTTGTGGATTTCAAGGTTCCTGTGCCAAGGTTCTTTGTGGATTTCAAGGTTCCTGTGTCAAGGTTCCTTGTGGATTTCAAGGTTCCTTGTGGATTTCAAGGTTCCTTGTGGATTTCAAGGTTCCTTGTGGATTTCAAGGTTCCTTGTGGAATTCAAGGTTCCTTGTGGATTTCTAGGTTCCTTGTGGATTTCAAGGTTCCTGTGTCAAGTTTCCTTGTGGATTTCAAGGTTCCTTGTGGATTTCAAGGTTCCTTGTGGATTTCAAGGTTCCTGTGGATTTCAAGGTTCCTTGTGGATTTCAAGGTTCCTGTGTCAAGGTTCCTTGTGGATTTCAAGGTTCCTTGTGGATTTCAAGGTTCCTTGTGGATTTCAAGGTTCCTTGTGGATTTCAAGGTTCCTTGTGGATTTCAAGGTTCCTGTGGATTTCAAGGTTCCTGTGTCAAGGTTCCTGTGTCAAGGTTCCTTGTCGATTTCAAGGTTCCTGTGTCAAGGTTCCTGTGTCAAGGTTCCTGTGTCAAGGTTCCTTGTGGATTTCAAGTTTCCTGTGTCAAGGTTCCTTGTGGATTTCGAGGTTCCTGTGTCAAGGTTCCTTGTGGATTTCAAGGTTCCTGTGTCAAGGTTCCTTGTGGGTTTCAAGGTTCCTGTGTCAAGGTTCCTGTGTCAAGGTTCCTTGTGGATTTCAAGGTTCCTGTGTCAAGGTTCCTTGTGGATTTCAAGGTTCGTGTGTCAAGGTTCCTTGTGGATTTCAAGGTTCGTGTGTCAAGGTTCCTTGTGGATTTCAAGGTTTCTGTGTCAAGGTTCCATTGTCATGGTTCCTTGTGGATTTCAAGGTTTCTGTGTCAAGGTTCCTTGTGGATTTCAAGGTTCCTGTGTCAAGGTTCCATTGTCATGGTTCCTTGTGGATTTCAAGGTTCCTGTGTCAAGGTTCTTTGTGGATTTCAAGGTTCCTGTGTCAAGGTTCCTGTGTCAAGGTTCCTTGTGGATTTCAAGGTTCCTGTGTCAAGGTTCCATTGTCATGGTTCCTTGTGGATTTCAAGGTTCCTGTGTCAAGGTTCCTTGTGGATTTCAAGGTTTCTGTGTCAAGGTTCCTTGTGGATTTCAAGGTTCCTGTTTCAAGGTTCCTTGTGGATTTCAAGGTTTCTGTGTCACGGTTCCTTGTGGATTTCAAGGTTCCTGTGTCAAGGTTCCTTGTGGATTTCAAGGTTCCTGTTTCAAGGTTCCTTGTGGATTTCAAGGTTGCTGTGTCACGGTTCCTTGTGGATTTCAAGGTTCCTGTGTCAAGGTTCCTTGTGGATTTCAAGGTTCCTGTTTCAAGGTTCCTTGTGGATTTCAAGGTTTCTGTGTCACGGTTCCTTGTGGATTTCAAGGTTTCTGTGTCACGGTTCCTTGTGGATTTCAAGGTTCCTGTGTCAAGGTTCCTTGTGGATTTCAAGGTTCCTGTGTCAAGGTTCCTTGTGGATTTCAAGGTTCCTGTGTCAAGGTTCCTTGTGGATTTCAAGGTTCCTGTGTCACGGTTCCTTGTGGAATTTCAAGGTTTCTGTGTCAAGGTTCCTTGTGGATTTCAAGGTTCCTGTGTCAAGGTTCCTTGTGGATTTCAAGGTTCCTGTGTCAAGGTTCCTTGTGGATTTCAAGGTTCCTGTGTCAAGGTTCCTTGTGGATTTCAAGGTTTCTGTGTCACGGTTCCTTGTGGATTTCAAGGTTCCTGTGTCAAGGTTCCTTGTGGATTTCAAGGTTCCTGTGTCAAGGTTCCTTGTGGAATTCAAGGTTCCTTGTGGATTTCAAGGTTCCTTGTGGATTTCAAGGTTCCTTGTGGATTTCAAGGTTCCTGTGTCAAGGTTCCTTGTGGATTTCAAGGTTCCTTGTGGATTTCAAGGTTCCTTGTGGATTTCAAGGTTCCTGTGTCAAGGTTCCTTGTGGATTTCAAGGTTCCTGTGTCAAGGTTCCTGTGTCAAGGTCCCTTGTCGATTTCAAGGTTCCTGTGTCAAGTTTCCTTGTGGATTTCAAGGTTCCTTGTGGATTTCAAGGTTCCTTGTGGATTTCAAGGTTTCTGTGTCAAGGTTCCTTGTGGATTTCAAGGTTTGTGTGTCAAGGTTCCTTGTGGATTTCAAGGTTCCTGTGTCAAGGTTCCTTGTGGATTTCAAGGTTCCTTGTGGATTTCAAGGTTCCTTGTCGATTTCAAGGTTCCTGTGTCAAGGTTCCTGTGTCAAGATTCCTTGTGGATTTCAAGGTTCCTGTGTCAAGGTTCCTGTGTCAAGGTTCCTTGTGGATTTCAAGGTTCCTGTGTCAAGGTTCCTTGTGGATTTCAAGGTTCCTGTGTCAAGGTTCCTTGTGGATTTCAAGGTTTCTGTGTCAAGGTTCCTTGTGGATTTCAAGGTTCCTTGTGGATTTCAAGGTTCCTGTGTCAAGGTTCCTTGTCGATTTCAAGGTTCCTGTGTCAAGGTTCTTGTGTCAAGGTTCCTGTGTCAAGGTTTCTTGTGGATTTCAAGGTTCCTGTGTCAAGGTTCCTGTGTCAAGGTTCCTTGTCGATTTCAAGGTTCCTGTGTCAAGGTTCCTGTGTCAAGGTTCCTGTGTCAAGGTTCCTTGTGGATTTCAAGGTTCCTGTGTCAAGGTTCCTGTGTCAAGGTTCCTGTGTCAAGGTTCCTGTGTCAAGGTTCCTTGTGGATTTCAAGGTTCCTGTGTCAAGGTTCCTTGTGGATTTCAAGGTTCCTATGTCAAGGTTCCTTGTGGATTTCAAGGTTCCTGTGTCAAGGTTCCTTGTGGATTTCAAGGTTCCTGTGTCAAGGTTCCTTGTGGATTTCAAGGTTCCTTGTGGATTTCAAGGTTCCTTGTGGATTTCAAGGTTTCTGTGTCACGGTTCCTTGTGGATTTCAAGGTTCCTGTGTCAAGGTTCCTTGTGGATTTCAAGGTTCCTGTGTCAAGGTTCCTTGTGGATTTCAAGGTTCCTGTGTCAAGGTTCCTTGTGGATTTCAAGGTTCCTTGTGGATTTCAAGGTTCCTGTGTCAAGGTTCCTTGTGGATTTCAAGGTTCCTTGTGGATTTCAAGGTTCCTGTGTCAAGGTTCTTTGTGGATTTCAAGGTTCCTGTGTCAAAGTTCCTGTGTCAAGGTTCCTTGTGGATTTCAAGGTTCCTGTGTCAAGGTTCCATTGTCATGGTTCCTTGTGGATTTCAAGGTTCCTGTGTCAAGGTTCTTTGTGGATTTCAAGGTTCCTGTTTCAAGGTTCCATTGTCATGGTTCCTTGTGGATTTCAAGGTTCCTGTGTCAAGGTTCCTTGTGGATTTCAAGGTTCCATTGTCATGGTTCCTTGTGGATTTCAAGGTTCCTGTTTCAAGGTTCCATTGTCATGGTTCCTTGTGGATTTCAAGGTTTCTGTGTCAAGGTTCCATTGTCATGGTTCCTTGTGGATTTCAAGGTTTCTGTGTCAAGGTTCCTTGTGGATTTTAAGGTTCCTGTGTCAAGGTTCCATTGTCATGGTTCCTTGTGGATTTCAAGGTTCCTGTGTCAAGGTTCTTTGTGGATTTCAAGGTTCCTGTGTCAAGGTTCCTTGTGGATTTCAAGGTTCCTGTGTCAAGGTTCCATTGTCATGGTTCCTTGTGGATTTCAAGGTTCCTGTGTCAAGGTTCCTTGTGGATTTCAAGGTTTCTGTGTCAAGGTTCCTTGTGGATTTCAAGGTTCCTGTTTCAAGGTTCCTTGTGGATTTCAAGGTTTCTGTGTCACGGTTCCTTGTGGATTTCAAGGTTCCTGTGTCAAGGTTCCTTGTGGATTTCAAGGTTCCTGTTTCAAGGTTCCTTGTGGATTTCAAGGTTTCTGTGTCACGGTTCCTTGTGGATTTCAAGGTTCCTGTGTCAAGGTTCCTTGTGGATTTCAAGGTTTCTGTTTCAAGGTTCCTTGTGGATTTCAAGGTTTCTGTGTCACGGTTCCTTGTGGATTTCAAGGTTTCTGTGTCACGGTTCCTTGTGGATTTCAAGGTTCCTGTGTCAAGGTTCCTTGTGGATTTCAAGGTTCCTGTGTCAAGGTTCCTTGTGGATTTCAAGGTTCCTGTGTCAAGGTTCCTGTGGATTTCAAGGTTCCTTGTGGATTTCAAGGTTCCTGTGTCAAGGTTCCTTGTGGATTTCAAGGTTCCTTGTGGATTTCAAGGTTCCTTGTGGATTTCAAGGTTCCTTGTGGATTTCAAGGTTCCTTGTGGATTTCAAGGTTCCTGTGGATTTCAAGGTTCCTGTGTCAAGGTTCCTGTGTCAAGGTTCCTTGTCGATTTCAAGGTTCCTGTGTCAAGGTTCCTGTGTCAAGGTTCCTGTGTCAAGGTTCCTTGTGGATTTCAAGTTTCCTGTGTCAAGGTTCCTTGTGGATTTCGAGGTTCCTGTGTCAAGGTTCCTTGTGGATTTCAAGGTTCCTGTGTCAAGGTTCCTTGTGGGTTTCAAGGTTCCTGTGTCAAGGTTCCTGTGTCAAGGTTCCTTGTGGATTTCAAGGTTCCTGTGTCAAGGTTCCTTGTGGATTTCAAGGTTCGTGTGTCAAGGTTCCTTGTGGATTTCAAGGTTCGTGTGTCAAGGTTCCTTGTGGATTTCAAGGTTTCTGTGTCAAGGTTCCATTGTCATGGTTCCTTGTGGATTTCAAGGTTTCTGTGTCAAGGTTCCTTGTGGATTTCAAGGTTCCTGTGTCAAGGTTCCATTGTCATGGTTCCTTGTGGATTTCAAGGTTCCTGTGTCAAGGTTCCTGTGTCAAGGTTCCTGTGTCAAGGTTCCTGTGTCAAGGTTCCTTGTGGATTTCAAGTTTCCTGTGTCAAGGTTCCTTGTGGATTTCGAGGTTCCTGTGTCAAGGTTCCTTGTGGATTTCAAGGTTCCTGTGTCAAGGTTCCTTGTGGGTTTCAAGGTTCCTGTGTCAAGGTTCCTGTGTCAAGGTTCCTTGTGGATTTCAAGGTTCCTGTGTCAAGGTTCCTTGTGGATTTCAAGGTTCGTGTGTCAAGGTTCCTTGTGGATTTCAAGGTTCGTGTGTCAAGGTTCCTTGTGGATTTCAAGGTTTCTGTGTCAAGGTTCCATTGTCATGGTTCCTTGTGGATTTCAAGGTTTCTGTGTCAAGGTTCCTTGTGGATTTCAAGGTTCCTGTGTCAAGGTTCCATTGTCATGGTTCCTTGTGGATTTCAAGGTTCCTGTGTCAAGGTTCTTTGTGGATTTCAAGGTTCCTGTGTCAAGGTTCCTGTGTCAAGGTTCCTTGTGGATTTCAAGGTTCCTGTGTCAAGGTTCCATTGTCATGGTTCCTTGTGGATTTCAAGGTTCCTGTGTCAAGGTTCCTTGTGGATTTCAAGGTTTCTGTGTCAAGGTTCCTTGTGGATTTCAAGGTTCCTGTTTCAAGGTTCCTTGTGGATTTCAAGGTTTCTGTGTCACGGTTCCTTGTGGATTTCAAGGTTCCTGTGTCAAGGTTCCTTGTGGATTTCAAGGTTCCTGTTTCAAGGTTCCTTGTGGATTTCAAGGTTGCTGTGTCATGGTTCCTTGTGGATTTCAAGGTTCCTGTGTCAAGGTTCCTTGTGGATTTCAAGGTTCCTGTTTCAAGGTTCCTTGTGGATTTCAAGGTTTCTGTGTCACGGTTCCTTGTGGATTTCAAGGTTTCTGTGTCACGGTTCCTTGTGGATTTCAAGGTTCCTGTGTCAAGGTTCCTTGTGGATTTCAAGGTTCCTGTGTCAAGGTTCCTTGTGGATTTCAAGGTTCCTGTGTCAAGGTTCCTTGTGGATTTCAAGGTTCCTGTGTCACGGTTCCTTGTGGAATTTCAAGGTTTCTGTGTCAAGGTTCCTTGTGGATTTCAAGGTTCCTGTGTCAAGGTTCCTTGTGGATTTCAAGGTTCCTGTGTCAAGGTTCCTTGTGGATTTCAAGGTTTCTGTGTCACGGTTCCTTGTGGATTTCAAGGTTCCTGTGTCAAGGTTCCTTGTGGATTTCAAGGTTTCTGTGTCACGGTTCCTTGTGGATTTCAAGGTTCCTGTGTCAAGGTTCCTTGTGGATTTCAAGGTTCCTGTGTCAAGGTTCCTTGTGGAATTCAAGGTTCCTTGTGGATTTCAAGGTTCCTTGTGGATTTCAAGGTTCCTTGTGGATTTCCTGTGTCAAGGTTCCTTGTGGATTTCAAGGTTCCTTGTGGATTTCAAGGTTCCTTGTGGATTTCAAGGTTCCTGTGTCAAGGTTCCTTGTGGATTTCAAGGTTCCTGTGTCAAGGTTCCTGTGTCAAGGTCCCTTGTCGATTTCAAGGTTCCTGTGTCAAGTTTCCTTGTGGATTTCAAGGTTCCTTGTGGATTTCAAGGTTCCTTGTGGATTTCAAGGTTTCTGTGTCAAGGTTCCTTGTGGATTTCAAGGTTTGTGTGTCAAGGTTCCTTGTGGATTTCAAGGTTCCTGTGTCAAGGTTCCTTGTGGATTTCAAGGTTCCTTGTGGATTTCAAGGTTCCTTGTCGATTTCAAGGTTCCTGTGTCAAGGTTCCTGTGTCAAGATTCCTTGTGGATTTCAAGGTTCCTGTGTCAAGGTTCCTGTGTCAAGGTTCCTTGTGGATTTCAAGGTTCCTGTGTCAAGGTTCCTTGTGGATTTCAAGGTTCCTGTGTCAAGGTTCCTGTGTCAAGGTTCCTTGTGGATTTCAAGGTTTCTGTGTCAAGGTTCCTTGTGGATTTCAAGGTTCCTTGTGGATTTCAAGGTTCCTGTGTCAAGGTTCCTTGTCGATTTCAAGGTTCCTGTGTCAAGGTTCTTGTGTCAAGGTTCCTGTGTCAAGGTTTCTTGTGGATTTCAAGGTTCCTGTGTCAAGGTTCCTTGTGGATTTCAAGGTTCCTGTGTCAAGGTTCCTTGTGGATTTCAAGGTTACTTGTGGATTTCAAGGTTTCTGTGTCAAGGTTCCTTGTGGATTTCAAGGTTCCTTGTGGATTTCAAGGGTCCTTGTGGATTTCAAGGTTCCTTGTGGATTACAAGTTTCCTTGTGGATTTCAAGGTTCCTGTGGATTTCAAGGTTCCTGTGTCAAGGTTCCTGTGTCAAGGTTCCTTGTCGATTTCAAGGTTCCTGTGTCAAGGTTCCTGTGTCAAGGTTCCTGTGTCAAGGTTCCTTGTGGATTTCAAGGTTCCTGTGTCAAGGTTCCTGTGTCAAGGTTCCTTGTGGATTTCAAGGTTCCTGTGTCAAGGTTCCTTGTGGATTTCAAGGTTCCTATGTCAAGGTTCCTTGTGGATTTCAAGGTTCCTGTGTCAAGGTTCCTTGTGGATTTCAAGGTTCCTGTGTCAAGGTTCCTTGTGGATTTCAAGGTTCCTTGTGGATTTCAAGGTTCCTTGTGGATTTCAAGGTTTCTGTGTCACGGTTCCTTGTGGATTTCAAGGTTCCTGTGTCAAGGTTCCTTGTGGATTTCAAGGTTCCTGTGTCAAGGTTCCTTGTGGATTTCAAGGTTCCTGTGTCAAGGTTCCTTGTGGATTTCAAGGTTCCTTGTGGATTTCAAGGTTCCTGTGTCAAGGTTCCTTGTGGATTTCAAGGTTCCTTGTGGATTTCAAGGTTCCTGTGTCAAGGTTCTTTGTGGATTTCAAGGTTCCTGTGTCAAAGTTCCTGTGTCAAGGTTCCTTGTGGATTTCAAGGTTCCTGTGTCAAGGTTCCATTGTCATGGTTCCTTGTGGATTTCAAGGTTCCTGTGTCAAGGTTCTTTGTGGATTTCAAGGTTCCTGTTTCAAGGTTCCATTGTCATGGTTCCTTGTGGATTTCAAGGTTCCTGTGTCAAGGTTCCTTGTGGATTTCAAGGTTCCATTGTCATGGTTCCTTGTGGATTTCAAGGTTCCTGTTTCAAGGTTCCATTGTCATGGTTCCTTGTGGATTTCAAGGTTTCTGTGTCAAGGTTCCATTGTCATGGTTCCTTGTGGATTTCAAGGTTTCTGTGTCAAGGTTCCTTGTGAATTTCAAGGTTCCTGTGTCAAGGTTCCATTGTCATGGTTCCTTGTGGATTTCAAGGTTCCTGTGTCAAGGTTCTTTGTGGATTTCAAGGTTCCTGTGTCAAGGTTCCTTGTGGATTTCAAGGTTCCTGTGTCAAGGTTCCATTGTCATGGTTCCTTGTGGATTTCAAGGTTCCTGTGTCAAGGTTCCTTGTGGATTTCAAGGTTTCTGTGTCAAGGTTCCTTGTGGATTTCAAGGTTCCTGTTTCAAGGTTCCTTGTGGATTTCAAGGTTTCTGTGTCACGGTTCCTTGTGGATTTCAAGGTTCCTGTGTCAAGGTTCCTTGTGGATTTCAAGGTTCCTGTTTCAAGGTTCCTTGTGGATTTCAAGGTTTCTGTGTCACGGTTCCTTGTGGATTTCAAGGTTCCTGTGTCAAGGTTCCTTGTGGATTTCAAGGTTTCTGTTTCAAGGTTCCTTGTGGATTTCAAGGTTTCTGTGTCACGGTTCCTTGTGGATTTCAAGGTTTCTGTGTCACGGTTCCTTGTGGATTTCAAGGTTCCTGTGTCAAGGTTCCTTGTGGATTTCAAGGTTCCTGTGTCAAGGTTCCTTGTGGATTTCAAGGTTCCTGTGTCAAGGTTCCTTGTGGATTTCAAGGTTCCTGTGTCACGGTTCCTTGTGGAATTTCAAGGTTTCTGTGTCAAGGTTCCTTGTGGATTTCAAGGTTCCTGTGTCAAGGTTCCTTGTGGATTTCAAGGTTCCTGTGTCAAGGTTCCTTGTGGATTTCAAGGTTCCTGTGTCAAGGTTCCTTGTGGATTTCAAGGTTTCTGTGTCACGGTTCCTTGTGGATTTCAAGGTTCCTGTGTCAAGGTTCCTTGTGGATTTCAAGGTTCCTGTGTCAAGGTTCCTTGTGGAATTCAAGGTTCCTTGTGGATTTCAAGGTTCCTTGTGGATTTCAAGGTTCCTTGTGGATTTCAAGGTTCCTGTGTCAAGGTTCCTTGTGGATTTCAAGGTTCCTTGTGGATTTCAAGGTTCCTTGTGGATTTCAAGGTTCCTGTGTCAAGGTTCCTTGTGGATTTCAAGGTTCCTGTGTCAAGGTTCCTGTGTCAAGGTCCCTTGTCGATTTCAAGGTTCCTGTGTCAAGTTTCCTTGTGGATTTCAAGGTTCCTTGTGGATTTCAAGGTTCCTTGTGGATTTCAAGGTTTCTGTGTCAAGGTTCCTTGTGGATTTCAAGGTTTGTGTGTCAAGGTTCCTTGTGGATTTCAAGGTTCCTGTGTCAAGGTTCCTTGTGGATTTCAAGGTTCCTGTGTCAAGGTTCCTTGTGGATTTCAAGGTTCCTTGTCGATTTCAAGGTTCCTGTGTCAAGGTTCCTGTGTCAAGATTCCTTGTGGATTTCAAGGTTCCTGTGTCAATGTTCCTGTGTCAAGGTTCCTGTGTCAAGGTTCCTTGTGGATTTCAAGGTTCCTGTGTCAAGGTTCCTTGTGGATTTCAAGGTTCCTGTGTCAAGGTTCCTGTGTCAAGGTTCCTTGTGGATGTCAAGGTTTCTGTGTCAAGGTTCCTTGTGGATTTCAAGGTTCCTTGTGGATTTCAAGGTTCCTGTGTCAAGGTTCCTTGTCGATTTCAAGGTTCCTGTGTCAAGGTTCTTGTGTCAAGATTCCTGTGTCAAGGTTCCTTGTAGATTTCAAGGTTCCTGTGTCAAGGTTCCTTGTGGATTTCAAGGTTCCTGTGTCAAGGTTCCTGTGTCAAGGTTCCTTGTGGATTTCAAGGTTCCTGTGTCAAGGTTCCTTGTGGAATTCAAGGTTCCTTGTGGATTTCAAGGTTCCTTGTGGATTTCAAGGTTCCTTGTGGATTTCCTGTGTCAAGGTTCCTTGTGGATTTCAAGGTTCCTTGTGGATTTCAAGGTTCCTTGTGGATTTCAAGGTTCCTGTGTCAAGGTTCCTTGTGGATTTCAAGGTTCCTGTGTCAAGGTTCCTGTGTCAAGGTCCCTTGTCGATTTCAAGGTTCCTGTGTCAAGTTTCCTTGTGGATTTCAAGGTTCCTTGTGGATTTCAAGGTTCCTTGTGGATTTCAAGGTTTCTGTGTCAAGGTTCCTTGTGGATTTCAAGGTTTGTGTGTCAAGGTTCCTTGTGGATTTCAAGGTTCCTGTGTCAAGGTTCCTTGTGGATTTCAAGGTTCCTTGTGGATTTCAAGGTTCCTTGTCGATTTCAAGGTTCCTGTGTCAAGGTTCCTGTGTCAAGATTCCTTGTGGATTTCAAGGTTCCTGTGTCAAGGTTCCTGTGTCAAGGTTCCTTGTGGATTTCAAGGTTCCTGTGTCAAGGTTCCTTGTGGATTTCAAGGTTCCTGTGTCAAGGTTCCTTGTGGATTTCAAGGTTCCTGTGTCAAGGTTCCTTGTGGATTTCAAGGTTACTTGTGGATTTCAAGGTTTCTGTGTCAAGGTTCCTTGTGGATTTCAAGGTTCCTTGTGGATTTCAAGGGTCCTTGTGGATTTCAAGGTTCCTTGTGGATTACAAGTTTCCTTGTGGATTTCAAGGTTCCTGTGGATTTCAAGGTTCCTGTGTCAAGGTTCCTGTGTCAAGGTTCCTTGTCGATTTCAAGGTTCCTGTGTCAAGGTTCCTGTGTCAAGGTTCCTGTGTCAAGGTTCCTTGTGGATTTCAAGGTTCCTGTGTCAAGGTTCCTGTGTCAAGGTTCCTTGTGGATTTCAAGGTTCCTGTGTCAAGGTTCCTTGTGGATTTCAAGGTTCCTATGTCAAGGTTCCTTGTGGATTTCAAGGTTCCTGTGTCAAGGTTCCTTGTGGATTTCAAGGTTCCTGTGTCAAGGTTCCTTGTGGATTTCAAGGTTCCTTGTGGATTTCAAGGTTCCTTGTGGATTTCAAGGTTTCTGTGTCACGGTTCCTTGTGGATTTCAAGGTTCCTGTGTCAAGGTTCCTTGTGGATTTCAAGGTTCCTGTGTCAAGGTTCCTTGTGGATTTCAAGGTTCCTGTGTCAAGGTTCCTTGTGGATTTCAAGGTTCCTTGTGGATTTCAAGGTTCCTGTGTCAAGGTTCCTTGTGGATTTCAAGGTTCCTTGTGGATTTCAAGGTTCCTGTGTCAAGGTTCTTTGTGGATTTCAAGGTTCCTGTGTCAAAGTTCCTGTGTCAAGGTTCCTTGTGGATTTCAAGGTTCCTGTGTCAAGGTTCCATTGTCATGGTTCCTTGTGGATTTCAAGGTTCCTGTGTCAAGGTTCTTTGTGGATTTCAAGGTTCCTGTTTCAAGGTTCCATTGTCATGGTTCCTTGTGGATTTCAAGGTTCCTGTGTCAAGGTTCCTTGTGGATTTCAAGGTTCCATTGTCATGGTTCCTTGTGGATTTCAAGGTTCCTGTTTCAAGGTTCCATTGTCATGGTTCCTTGTGGATTTCAAGGTTTCTGTGTCAAGGTTCCATTGTCATGGTTCCTTGTGGATTTCAAGGTTTCTGTGTCAAGGTTCCTTGTGAATTTCAAGGTTCCTGTGTCAAGGTTCCATTGTCATGGTTCCTTGTGGATTTCAAGGTTCCTGTGTCAAGGTTCCATTGTCATGGTTCCTTGTGGATTTCAAGGTTCCTGTGTCAAGGTTCCTTGTGGATTTCAAGGTTTCTGTGTCAAGGTTCCTTGTGGATTTCAAGGTTCCTGTTTCAAGGTTCCTTGTGGATTTCAAGGTTTCTGTGTCACGGTTCCTTGTGGATTTCAAGGTTCCTGTGTCAAGGTTCCTTGTGGATTTCAAGGTTCCTGTTTCAAGGTTCCTTGTGGATTTCAAGGTTTCTGTGTCACGGTTCCTTGTGGATTTCAAGGTTCCTGTGTCAAGGTTCCTTGTGGATTTCAAGGTTTCTGTTTCAAGGTTCCTTGTGGATTTCAAGGTTTCTGTGTCACGGTTCCTTGTGGATTTCAAGGTTTCTGTGTCACGGTTCCTTGTGGATTTCAAGGTTCCTGTGTCAAGGTTCCTTGTGGATTTCAAGGTTCCTGTGTCAAGGTTCCTTGTGGATTTCAAGGTTCCTGTGTCAAGGTTCCTTGTGGATTTCAAGGTTCCTGTGTCACGGTTCCTTGTGGAATTTCAAGTTTTCTGTGTCAAGGTTCCTTGTGGATTTCAAGGTTCCTGTGTCAAGGTTCCTTGTGGATTTCAAGGTTCCTGTGTCAAGGTTCCTTGTGGATTTCAAGGTTCCTGTGTCAAGGTTCCTTGTGGATTTCAAGGTTTCTGTGTCACGGTTCCTTGTGGATTTCAAGGTTCCTGTGTCAAGGTTCCTTGTGGATTTCAAGGTTCCTGTGTCAAGGTTCCTTGTGGAATTCAAGGTTCCTTGTGGATTTCAAGGTTCCTTGTGGATTTCAAGGTTCCTTGTGGATTTCAAGGTTCCTGTGTCAAGGTTCCTTGTGGATTTCAAGGTTCCTTGTGGATTTCAAGGTTCCTTGTGGATTTCAAGGTTCCTGTGTCAAGGTTCCTTGTGGATTTCAAGGTTCCTGTGTCAAGGTTCCTGTGTCAAGGTCCCTTGTCGATTTCAAGGTTCCTGTGTCAAGTTTCCTTGTGGATTTCAAGGTTCCTTGTGGATTTCAAGGTTCCTTGTGGATTTCAAGGTTTCTGTGTCAAGGTTCCTTGTGGATTTCAAGGTTTGTGTGTCAAGGTTCCTTGTGGATTTCAAGGTTCCTGTGTCAAGGTTCCTTGTGGATTTCAAGGTTCCTGTGTCAAGGTTCCTTGTGGATTTCAAGGTTCCTTGTCGATTTCAAGGTTCCTGTGTCAAGGTTCCTGTGTCAAGATTCCTTGTGGATTTCAAGGTTCCTGTGTCAAGGTTCCTGTGTCAAGGTTCCTGTGTCAAGGTTCCTTGTGGATTTCAAGGTTCCTGTGTCAAGGTTCCTTGTGGATTTCAAGGTTCCTGTGTCAAGGTTCCTGTGTCAAGGTTCCTTGTGGATTTCAAGGTTCCTGTGTCAAGGTTCCTTGTGGATTTCAAGGTTCCTGTGTCAAGGTTCCTGTGTCAAGGTTCCTTGTCGATTTCAAGGTTCCTGTGTCAAGGTTCTTGTGTCAAGGTTCCTGTGTCAAGGTTCCTCGTGGATTTCAAGGTTCCTGTGTCAAGGTTCCTTGTGGATTTCAAGGTTCCTGTGTCAAGGTTCCTTGTGGATTTCAAGGTTACTTGTGGATTTCAAGGTTCCTGTGTCAAGGTTCCTTGTGGATTTCAAGGTTTCTGTGTCAAGGTTCCTTGTGGATTTCAAGGTTCCTTGTGGATTTCAAGGGTCCTTGTGGATTTCAAGGTTCCTTGTGGATTTCAAGTTTCCTTGTGGATTTCAAGGTTCCTGTGGATTTCAAGGTTCCTGTGTCAAGGTTCCTGTGTCAAGGTTCCTTGTCGATTTCAAGGTTCCTGTGTCAAGGTTCCATTGTCATGGTTCCTTGTGGATTTCAAGGTTCCTGTGTCAAGGTTCTTTGTGGATTTCAAGGTTCCTGTGTCATGGTTCCTTGTGGATTTCAAGGTTCCTGTGTCAAGGTTCCATTGTCATGGTTCCTTGTGGATTTCAAGGTTCCTGTGTCAAGGTTCCTTGTGGATTTCAAGGTTTCTGTGTCAAGGTTCCTTGTGGATTTCAAGGTTCCTGTTTCAAGGTTCCTTGTGGATTTCAAGGTTTCTGTGTCACGGTTCCTTGTGGATTTCAAGGTTCCTGTGTCAAGGTTCCTTGTGGATTTCAAGGTTCCTGTTTCAAGGTTCCTTGTGGATTTCAAGGTTTCTGTGTCACGGTTCCTTGTGGATTTCAAGGTTCCTGTGTCAAGGTTCCTTGTGGATTTCAAGGTTCCTGTTTCAAGGTTCCTTGTGGATTTCAAGGTTTCTGTGTCACGGTTCCTTGTGGATTTCAAGGTTTCTGTGTCACGGTTCCTTGTGGATTTCAAGGTTCCTGTGTCAAGGTTCCTTGTGGATTTCAAGGTTCCTGTGTCAAGGTTCCTTGTGGATTTCAAGGTTCCTGTGTCAAGGTTCCTTGTGGATTTCAAGGTTCCTGTGTCACGGTTCCTTGTGGAATTTCAAGGTTTCTGTGTCAAGGTTCCTTGTGGATTTCAAGGTTCCTGTGTCAAGGTTCCTTGTGGATTTCAAGGTTCCTGTGTCAAGGTTCCTTGTGGATTTCAAGGTTCCTGTGTCAAGGTTCCTTGTGGATTTCAAGGTTTCTGTGTCACGGTTCCTTGTGGATTTCAAGGTTCCTGTGTCAAGGTTCCTTGTGGATTTCAAGGTTCCTGTGTCAAGGTTCCTTGTGGAATTCAAGGTTCCTTGTGGATTTCAAGGTTCCTTGTGGATTTCAAGGTTCCTGTGTCAAGGTTCCTTGTGGATTTCAAGGTTCCTTGTGGATTTCAAGGTTCCTTGTGGATTTCAAGGTTCCTGTGTCAAGGTTCCTTGTGGATTTCAAGGTTCCTGTGTCAAGGTTCCTTGTCGATTTCAAGGTTCCTGTGTCAAGTTTCCTTGTGGATTTCAAGGTTCCTTGTGGATTTCAAGGTTCCTTGTGGATTTCAAGGTTCCTGTGTCAAGGTTCCTTGTGGAATTCAAGGTTCCTTGTGGATTTCAAGGTTCCTTGTGGATTTCAAGGTTCCTGTGTCAAGGTTCCTTGTGGATTTCAAGGTTCCTTGTGGATTTCAAGGTTCCTTGTGGATTTCAAGGTTCCTGTGTCAAGGTTCCTTGTGGATTTCAAGGTTCCTGTGTCAAGGTTCCTTGTCGATTTCAAGGTTCCTGTGTCAAGTTTCCTTGTGGATTTCAAGGTTCCTTGTGGATTTCAAGGTTCCTTGTGGATTTCAAGGTTTCTGTGTCAAGGTTCCTTGTGGATTTCAAGGTTTGTGTGTCAAGGTTCCTTGTGGATTTCAAGGTTCCTGTGTCAAGGTTCCTTGTGGATTTCAAGGTTCCTTGTCGATTTCAAGGTTCCTGTGTCAAGGTTCCTGTGTCAAGATTCCTTGTGGATTTCAAGGTTCCTGTATCAAGGTTTCTGTGTCAAGGTTCCTGTGTCAAGGTTCCTTGTGGATTTCAAGGTTCCTGTGTCAAGGTTCCTTGTGGATTTCAAGGTTCCTGTGTCAATGTTCCTGTGTCAAGGTTCCTTGTGGATTTCAAGGTTTCTGTGTCAAGGTTCCTTGTGGATTTCAAGGTTCCTTGTGGATTTCAAGGTTCCTGTGTCAAGGTTCTTGTGTCAAGGTTCCTGTGTCAAGGTTCCTTGTGGATTTCAAGGTTCCTGTGTCAAGGTTCCTTGTGGATTTCAAGGTTCCTGTGTCAAGGTTCCTTGTGGATTTCAAGGTTCCTTGTGGATTTCAAGGTTCCTTGTGGATTTCAAGGTTTCTGTGTCAAGGTTCCTTGTGGATTTCAAGGTTCCTGTGTCAAGGTTCCTGTGTCAAGGTTCCTTGTGGATTTCAAGGTTTCTGTGTCAAGGTTCCTTGTGGATTTCAAGGTTCCTTGTGGATTTCAAGGTTCCTGTGTCAAGGTTCCTTGTCGATTTCAAGGTTCCTGTGTCAAGGTTCTTGTGTCAAGGTTCCTGTGTCAAGGTTCCTTGTGGATTTCAAGGTTCCTGTGTCAAGGTTCCTTGTGGATTTCAAGGTTCCTGTGTCAAGGTTCCTTGTGGATTTCAAGGTTCCTTGTGGATTTCAAGGTTCCTTGTGGATTTCAAGGTTTCTGTGTCAAGGTTCCTTGTGGATTTCAAGGTTTGTGTGTCAAGGTTCCTTGTGGATTTCAAGGTTCCTGTGTCAAGGTTCCTTGTGGATTTCAAGGTTCCTGTGTCAAGGTTCCTTGTGGATTTCAAGGTTCCTTGTCGATTTCAAGGTTCCTGTGTCAAGGTTCCTGTGTCAAGATTCCTTGTGGATTTCAAGGTTCCTGTGTCAAGGTTCCTGTGTCAAGGTTCCTGTGTCAAGGTTCCTTGTGGATTTCAAGGTTCCTGTGTCAAGGTTCCTTGTGGATTTCAAGGTTCCTGTGTCAAGGTTCCTGTGTCAAGGTTCCTTGTGGATTTCAAGGTTTCTGTGTCAAGGTTCCTTGTGGATTTCAAGGTTCCTTGTGGATTTCAAGGTTCCTGTGTCAAGGTTCCTTGTCGATTTCAAGGTTCCTGTGTCAAGGTTCTTGTGTCAAGGTTCCTGTGTCAAGGTTCCTTGTGGATTTCAAGGTTCCTGTGTCAAGGTTCCTTGTGGATTTCAAGGTTCCTGTGTCAAGGTTCCTGTGTCAAGGTTCCTTGTGGATTTCAAGGTTCCTGTGTCAAGGTTCCTTGTGGAATTCAAGGTTCCTTGTGGATTTCAAGGTTCCTTGTGGATTTCAAGGTTCCTTGTGGATTTCCTGTGTCAAGGTTCCTTGTGGATTTCAAGGTTCCTTGTGGATTTCAAGGTTCCTTGTGGATTTCAAGGTTCCTGTGTCAAGGTTCCTTGTGGATTTCAAGGTTCCTGTGTCAAGGTTCCTGTGTCAAGGTCCCTTGTCGATTTCAAGGTTCCTGTGTCAAGTTTCCTTGTGGATTTCAAGGTTCCTTGTGGATTTCAAGGTTCCTTGTGGATTTCAAGGTTTCTGTGTCAAGGTTCCTTGTGGATTTCAAGGTTTGTGTGTCAAGGTTCCTTGTGGATTTCAAGGTTCCTGTGTCAAGGTTCCTTGTGGATTTCAAGGTTCCTTGTGGATTTCAAGGTTCCTTGTCGATTTCAAGGTTCCTGTGTCAAGGTTCCTGTGTCAAGATTCCTTGTGGATTTCAAGGTTCCTGTGTCAAGGTTCCTGTGTCAAGGTTCCTTGTGGATTTCAAGGTTCCTGTGTCAAGGTTCCTTGTGGATTTCAAGGTTCCTGTGTCAAGGTTCCTTGTGGATTTCAAGGTTCCTGTGTCAAGGTTCCTTGTGGATTTCAAGGTTACTTGTGGATTTCAAGGTTTCTGTGTCAAGGTTCCTTGTGGATTTCAAGGTTCCTTGTGGATTTCAAGGGTCCTTGTGGATTTCAAGGTTCCTTGTGGATTACAAGTTTCCTTGTGGATTTCAAGGTTCCTGTGGATTTCAAGGTTCCTGTGTCAAGGTTCCTGTGTCAAGGTTCCTTGTCGATTTCAAGGTTCCTGTGTCAAGGTTCCTGTGTCAAGGTTCCTTGTGGATTTCAAGGTTCCTGTGTCAAGGTTCCTGTGTCAAGGTTCCTTGTGGATTTCAAGGTTCCTGTGTCAAGGTTCCTTGTGGATTTCAAGGTTCCTATGTCAAGGTTCCTTGTGGATTTCAAGGTTCCTGTGTCAAGGTTCCTTGTGGATTTCAAGGTTCCTGTGTCAAGGTTCCTTGTGGATTTCAAGGTTCCTTGTGGATTTCAAGGTTCCTTGTGGATTTCAAGGTTTCTGTGTCACGGTTCCTTGTGGATTTCAAGGTTCCTGTGTCAAGGTTCCTTGTGGATTTCAAGGTTCCTGTGTCAAGGTTCCTTGTGGATTTAAAGGTTCCTGTGTCAAGGTTCCTTGTGGATTTCAAGGTTCCTTGTGGATTTCAAGGTTCCTGTGTCAAGGTTCCTTGTGGATTTCAAGGTTCCTTGTGGATTTCAAGGTTCCTGTGTCAAGGTTCTTTGTGGATTTCAAGGTTCCTGTGTCAAAGTTCCTGTGTCAAGGTTCCTTGTGGATTTCAAGGTTCCTGTGTCAAGGTTCCATTGTCATGGTTCCTTGTGGATTTCAAGGTTCCTGTGTCAAGGTTCTTTGTGGATTTCAAGGTTCCTGTTTCAAGGTTCCATTGTCATGGTTCCTTGTGGATTTCAAGGTTCCTGTGTCAAGGTTCCTTGTGGATTTCAAGGTTCCATTGTCATGGTTCCTTGTGGATTTCAAGGTTCCTGTTTCAAGGTTCCATTGTCATGGTTCCTTGTGGATTTCAAGGTTTCTGTGTCAAGGTTCCATTGTCATGGTTCCTTGTGGATTTCAAGGTTTCTGTGTCAAGGTTCCTTGTGAATTTCAAGGTTCCTGTGTCAAGGTTCCATTGTCATGGTTCCTTGTGGATTTCAAGGTTCCTGTGTCAAGGTTCTTTGTGGATTTCAAGGTTCCTGTGTCAAGGTTCCTTGTGGATTTCAAGGTTCCTGTGTCAAGGTTCCATTGTCATGGTTCCTTGTGGATTTCAAGGTTCCTGTGTCAAGGTTCCTTGTGGATTTCAAGGTTTCTGTGTCAAGGTTCCTTGTGGATTTCAAGGTTCCTGTTTCAAGGTTCCTTGTGGATTTCAAGGTTTCTGTGTCACGGTTCCTTGTGGATTTCAAGGTTCCTGTGTCAAGGTTCCTTGTGGATTTCAAGGTTCCTGTTTCAAGGTTCCTTGTGGATTTCAAGGTTTCTGTGTCACGGTTCCTTGTGGATTTCAAGGTTCCTGTGTCAAGGTTCCTTGTGGATTTCAAGGTTTCTGTTTCAAGGTTCCTTGTGGATTTCAAGGTTTCTGTGTCACGGTTCCTTGTGGATTTCAAGGTTTCTGTGTCATGGTTCCTTGTGGATTTCAAGGTTCCTGTGTCAAGGTTCCTTGTGGATTTCAAGGTTCCTGTGTCAAGGTTCCTTGTGGATTTCAAGGTTCCTGTGTCAAGGTTCCTTGTGGATTTCAAGGTTCCTGTGTCACGGTTCCTTGTGGAATTTCAAGTTTTCTGTGTCAAGGTTCCTTGTGGATTTCAAGGTTCCTGTGTCAAGGTTCCTTGTGGATTTCAAGGTTCCTGTGTCAAGGTTCCTTGTGGATTTCAAGGTTCCTGTGTCAAGGTTCCTTGTGGATTTCAAGGTTTCTGTGTCACGGTTCCTTGTGGATTTCAAGGTTCCTGTGTCAAGGTTCCTTGTGGATTTCAAGGTTCCTGTGTCAAGGTTCCTTGTGGAATTCAAGGTTCCTTGTGGATTTCAAGGTTCCTTGTGGATTTCAAGGTTCCTTGTGGATTTCAAGGTTCCTGTGTCAAGGTTCCTTGTGGATTTCAAGGTTCCTTGTGGATTTCAAGGTTCCTTGTGGATTTCAAGGTTCCTGTGTCAAGGTTCCTTGTGGATTTCAAGGTTCCTGTGTCAAGGTTCCTGTGTCAAGGTCCCTTGTCGATTTCAAGGTTCCTGTGTCAAGTTTCCTTGTGGATTTCAAGGTTCCTTGTGGATTTCAAGGTTCCTTGTGGATTTCAAGGTTTCTGTGTCAAGGTTCCTTGTGGATTTCAAGGTTTGTGTGTCAAGGTTCCTTGTGGATTTCAAGGTTCCTGTGTCAAGGTTCCTTGTGGATTTCAAGGTTCCTGTGTCAAGGTTCCTTGTGGATTTCAAGGTTCCTTGTCGATTTCAAGGTTCCTGTGTCAAGGTTCCTGTGTCAAGATTCCTTGTGGATTTCAAGGTTCCTGTGTCAAGGTTCCTGTGTCAAGGTTCCTGTGTCAAGGTTCCTTGTGGATTTCAAGGTTCCTGTGTCAAGGTTCCTTGTGGATTTCAAGGTTCCTGTGTCAAGGTTCCTGTGTCAAGGTTCCTTGTGGATTTCAAGGTTTCTGTGTCAAGGTTCCTTGTGGATTTCAAGGTTCCTTGTGGATTTCAAGGTTCCTGTGTCAAGGTTCCTTGTCGATTTCAAGGTTCCTGTGTCAAGGTTCTTGTGTCAAGGTTCCTGTGTCAAGGTTCCTTGTGGATTTCAAGGTTCCTGTGTCAAGGTTCCTTGTGGATTTCAAGGTTCCTGTGTCAAGGTTCCTTGTGGATTTCAAGGTTACTTGTGGATTTCAAGGTTCCTGTGTCAAGGTTCCTTGTGGATTTCAAGGTTTCTGTGTCAAGGTTCCTTGTGGATTTCAAGGTTCCTTGTGGATTTCAAGGGTCCTTGTGGATTTCAAGGTTCCTTGTGGATTTCAAGTTTCCTTGTGGATTTCAAGGTTCCTGTGGATTTCAAGGTTCCTGTGTCAAGGTTCCTGTGTCAAGGTTCCTTGTCGATTTCAAGGTTCCTGTGTCAAGGTTCCATTGTCATGGTTCCTTGTGGATTTCAAGATTCCTGTGTCAAGGTTCTTTGTGGATTTCAAGTTTCCTTGTGGATTTCAAGGTTCCTTGTGGATTTCAAGGTTCCTTGTGGATTTCAAGGTTCCTTGTGGATTTCAAGGTTCCTGTGGATTTCAAGGTTCCTTGTGGATTTCAAGGTTCCTGTGCCAAGGTTCTTTGTGGATTTCAAGGTTCCTGTGTCAAGGTTCCTTGTGGATTTCAAGGTTCCTTGTGGATTTCAAGGTTCCTTGTGGATTTCAAGGTTCCTTGTGGATTTCAAGGTCCCTTGTGGAATTCAAGGTTCCTTGTGGAATTCAAGGTTCCTTGTGGATTTCTAGGTTCCTTGTGGATTTCAAGGTTCCTGTGTCAAGTTTCCTTGTGGATTTCAAGGTTCCTTGTGGATTTCAAGGTTCCTTGTGGATTTCAAGGTTCCTGTGGATTTCAAGGTTCCTTGTGGATTTCAAGGTTCCTGTGTCAAGGTTCCTTGTGGATTTCAAGGTTCCTTGTGGATTTCAAGGTTCCTTGTGGATTTCAAGGTTCCTTGTGGATTTCAAGGTTCCTGTGGATTTCAAGGTTCCTGTGTCAAGGTTCCTGTGTCAAGGTTCCTTGTCGATTTCAAGGTTCCCGTGTCAAGGTTCCTGTGTCAAGGTTCCTGTGTCAAGGTTCCTTGTGGATTTCAAGTTTCCTGTGTCAAGGTTCCTTGTGGATTTCGAGGTTCCTGTGTCAAGGTTCCTTGTGGATTTCAAGGTTCCTGTGTCAAGGTTCCTTGTGGGTTTCAAGGTTCCTGTGTCAAGGTTCCTGTGTCAAGGTTCCTTGTGGATTTCAAGGTTCCTGTGTCAAGGTTCCTTGTGGATTTCAAGGTTCGTGTGTCAAGGTTCCTTGTGGATTTCAAGGTTCGTGTGTCAAGGTTCCTTGTGGATTTCAAGGTTTCTGTGTCAAGGTTCCATTGTCATGGTTCCTTGTGGATTTCAAGGTTTCTGTGTCAAGGTTCCTTGTGGATTTCAAGGTTCCTGTGTCAAGGTTCCATTGTCATGGTTCCTTGTGGATTTCAAGGTTCCTGTGTCAAGGTTCTTTGTGGATTTCAAGGTTCCTGTGTCAAGGTTCCTGTGTCAAGGTTCCTTGTGGATTTCAAGGTTCCTGTGTCAAGGTTCCATTGTCATGGTTCCTTGTGGATTTCAAGGTTCCTGTGTCAAGGTTCCTTGTGGATTTCAAGGTTTCTGTGTCAAGGTTCCTTGTGGATTTCAAGGTTCCTGTTTCAAGGTTCCTTGTGGATTTCAAGGTTTCTGTGTCACGGTTCCTTGTGGATTTCAAGGTTCCTGTGTCAAGGTTCCTTGTGGATTTCAAGGTTCCTGTTTCAAGGTTCCTTGTGGATTTCAAGGTTGCTGTGTCACGGTTCCTTGTGGATTTCAAGGTTCCTGTGTCAAGGTTCCTTGTGGATTTCAAGGTTCCTGTTTCAAGGTTCCTTGTGGATTTCAAGGTTTCTGTGTCACGGTTCCTTGTGGATTTCAAGGTTTCTGTGTCACGGTTCCTTGTGGATTTCAAGGTTCCTGTGTCAAGGTTCCTTGTGGATTTCAAGGTTCCTGTGTCGAGGTTCCTTGTGGATTTCAAGGTTCCTGTGTCAAGGTTCCTGTGGATTTCAAGGTTCCTTGTGGATTTCAAGGTTCCTGTGTCAAGGTTCCTTGTGGATTTCAAGGTTCCTTGTGGATTTCAAGGTTCCTTGTGGATTTCAAGGTTCCTTGTGGATTTCAAGGTTCCTTGTGGATTTCAAGGTTCCTTGTGGATTTCAAGGTTCCTGTGGATTTCAAGGTTCCTGTGTCAAGGTTCCTGTGTCAAGGTTCCTTGTCGATTTCAAGGTTCCTGTGTCAAGGTTCCTGTGTCAAGGTTCCTGTGTCAAGGTTCCTTGTGGATTTCAAGTTTCCTGTGTCAAGGTTCCTTGTGGATTTCGAGGTTCCTGTGTCAAGGTTCCTTGTGGATTTCAAGGTTCCTGTGTCAAGGTTCCTTGTGGGTTTCAAGGTTCCTGTGTCAAGGTTCCTGTGTCAAGGTTCCTTGTGGATTTCAAGGTTCCTGTGTCAAGGTTCCTTGTGGATTTCAAGGTTCGTGTGTCAAGGTTCCTTGTGGATTTCAAGGTTCGTGTGTCAAGGTTCCTTGTGGATTTCAAGGTTTCTGTGTCAAGGTTCCATTGTCATGGTTCCTTGTGGATTTCAAGGTTTCTGTGTCAAGGTTCCTTGTGGATTTCAAGGTTCCTGTGTCAAGGTTCCATTGTCATGGTTCCTTGTGGATTTCAAGGTTCCTGTGTCAAGGTTCCTGTGTCAAGGTTCCTGTGTCAAGGTTCCTGTGTCAAGGTTCCTTGTGGATTTCAAGTTTCCTGTGTCAAGGTTCCTTGTGGATTTCGAGGTTACTGTGTCAAGGTTCCTTGTGGATTTCAAGGTTCCTGTGTCAAGGTTCCTTGTGGGTTTCAAGGTTCCTGTGTCAAGGTTCCTGTGTCAAGGTTCCTTGTGGATTTCAAGGTTCCTGTGTCAAGGTTCCTTGTGGATTTCAAGGTTCGTGTGTCAAGGTTCCTTGTGGATTTCAAGGTTCGTGTGTCAAGGTTCCTTGTGGATTTCAAGGTTTCTGTGTCAAGGTTCCATTGTCATGGTTCCTTGTGGATTTCAAGGTTTCTGTGTCAAGGTTCCTTGTGGATTTCAAGGTTCCTGTGTCAAGGTTCCATTGTCATGGTTCCTTGTGGATTTCAAGGTTCCTGTGTCAAGGTTCTTTGTGGATGTCAAGGTTCCTTGTGGATTTCAAGGTTCCTGTGTCAAGGTTCCATTGTCATGGTTCCTTGTGGATTTCAAGGTTCCTGTGTCAAGGTTCCTTGTGGATTTCAAGGTTTCTGTGTCAAGGTTCCTTGTGGATTTCAAGGTTCCTGTTTCAAGGTTCCTTGTGGATTTCAAGGTTTCTGTGTCACGGTTCCTTGTGGATTTCAAGGTTCCTGTGTCAAGGTTCCTTGTGGATTTCAAGGTTCCTGTTTCAAGGTTCCTTGTGGATTTCAAGGTTGCTGTGTCATGGTTCCTTGTGGATTTCAAGGTTCTTGTGTCAAGGTTCCTTGTGGATTTCAAGGTTCCTGTTTCAAGGTTCCTTGTGGATTTCAAGGTTTCTGTGTCACGGTTCCTTGTGGATTTCAAGGTTTCTGTGTCACGGTTCCTTGTGGATTTCAAGGTTCCTGTGTCAAGGTTCCTTGTGGATTTCAAGGTTCCTGTGTCAAGGTTCCTTGTGGATTTCAAGGTTCCTGTGTCAAGGTTCCTTGTGGATTTCAAGGTTCCTGTGTCACGGTTCCTTGTGGAATTTCAAGGTTTCTGTGTCAAGGTTCCTTGTGGATTTCAAGGTTCCTGTGTCAAGGTTCCTTGTGGATTTCAAGGTTCCTGTGTCAAGGTTCCTTGTGGATTTCAAGGTTTCTGTGTCAAGGTTCCTTGTGGATTTCAAGGTTCCTTGTGGATTTCAAGGTTCCTGTGTCAAGGTTCCTTGTCGATTTCAAGGTTCCTGTGTCAAGGTTCTTGTGTCAAGGTTCCTGTGTCAAGGTTCCTTGTGGATTTCAAGGTTCCTGTGTCAAGGTTCCTTGTGGATTTCAAGGTTCCTGTGTCAAGGTTCCTGTGTCAAGGTTCCTTGTGGATTTCAAGGTTCCTGTGTCAAGGTTCCTTGTGGAATTCAAGGTTCCTTGTGGATTTCAAGGTTCCTTGTGGATTTCAAGGTTCCTTGTGGATTTCCTGTGTCAAGGTTCCTTGTGGATTTCAAGGTTCCTTGTGGATTTCAAGGTTCCTTGTGGATTTCAAGGTTCCTGTGTCAAGGTTCCTTGTGGATTTCAAGGTTCCTGTGTCAAGGTTCCTGTGTCAAGGTCCCTTGTCGATTTCAAGGTTCCTGTGTCAAGTTTCCTTGTGGATTTCAAGGTTCCTTGTGGATTTCAAGGTTCCTTGTGGATTTCAAGGTTTCTGTGTCAAGGTTCCTTGTGGATTTCAAGGTTTGTGTGTCAAGGTTCCTTGTGGATTTCAAGGTTCCTGTGTCAAGGTTCCTTGTGGATTTCAAGGTTCCTTGTGGATTTCAAGGTTCCTTGTCGATTTCAAGGTTCCTGTGTCAAGGTTCCTGTGTCAAGATTCCTTGTGGATTTCAAGGTTCCTGTGTCAAGGTTCCTTGTGGATTTCAAGGTTCCTTGTCGATTTCAAGGTTCCTGTGTCAAGGTTCCTGTGTCAAGATTCCTTGTGGATTTCAAGGTTCCTGTGTCAAGGTTCCTGTGTCAAGGTTCCTGTGTCAAGGTTCCTTGTGGATTTCAAGGTTCCTGTGTCAAGGTTCCTTGTGGATTTCAAGGTTCCTGTGTCAAGGTTCCTTGTGGATTTCAAGGTTCCTGTGTCAAGGTTCCTTGTGGATTTCAAGGTTCCTTGTCGATTTCAAGGTTCCTGTGTCAAGGTTCCTGTGTCAAGATTCCTTGTGGATTTCAAGGTTCCTGTGTCAAGGTTCCTGTGTCAAGGTTCCTGTGTCAAGGTTCCTTGTGGATTTCAAGGTTCCTGTGTCAAGGTTCCTTGTGGATTTCAAGGTTCCTGTGTCAAGGTTCCTGTGTCAAGGTTCCTTGTGGATTTCAAGGTTTCTGTGTCAAGGTTCCTTGTGGATTTCAAGGTTCCTTGTGGATTTCAAGGTTCCTGTGTCAAGGTTCCTTGTCGATTTCAAGGTTCCTGTGTCAAGGTTCTTGTGTCAAGGTTCCTGTGTCAAGGTTCCTTGTGGATTTCAAGGTTCCTGTGTCAAGGTTCCTTGTGGATTTCAAGGTTCCTGTGTCAAGGTTCCTTGTGGATTTCAAGGTTACTTGTGGATTTCAAGGTTCCTGTGTCAAGGTTCCTTGTGGATTTCAAGGTTTCTGTGTCAAGGTTCCTTGTGGATTTCAAGGTTCCTTGTGGATTTCAAGGGTCCTTGTGGATTTCAAGGTTCCTTGTGGATTTCAAGTTTCCTTGTGGATTTCAAGGTTCCTGTGGATTTCAAGGTTCCTGTGTCAAGGTTCCTGTGTCAAGGTTCCTTGTCGATTTCAAGGTTCCTGTGTCAAGGTTCCATTGTCATGGTTCCTTGTGGATTTCAAGATTCCTGTGTCAAGGTTCTTTGTGGATTTCAAGTTTCCTTGTGGATTTCAAGGTTCCTTGTGGATTTCAAGGTTCCTTGTGGATTTCAAGGTTCCTTGTGGATTTCAAGGTTCCTGTGGATTTCAAGGTTCCTTGTGGATTTCAAGGTTCCTGTGCCAAGGTTCTTTGTGGATTTCAAGGTTCCTGTGTCAAGGTTCCTTGTGGATTTCAAGGTTCCTTGTGGATTTCAAGGTTCCTTGTGGATTTCAAGGTTCCTTGTGGATTTCAAGGTCCCTTGTGGAATTCAAGGTTCCTTGTGGAATTCAAGGTTCCTTGTGGATTTCTAGGTTCCTTGTGGATTTCAAGGTTCCTGTGTCAAGTTTCCTTGTGGATTTCAAGGTTCCTTGTGGATTTCAAGGTTCCTTGTGGATTTCAAGGTTCCTGTGGATTTCAAGGTTCCTTGTGGATTTCAAGGTTCCTGTGTCAAGGTTCCTTGTGGATTTCAAGGTTCCTTGTGGATTTCAAGGTTCCTTGTGGATTTCAAGGTTCCTTGTGGATTTCAAGGTTCCTGTGGATTTCAAGGTTCCTGTGTCAAGGTTCCTGTGTCAAGGTTCCTTGTCGATTTCAAGGTTCCCGTGTCAAGGTTCCTGTGTCAAGGTTCCTGTGTCAAGGTTCCTTGTGGATTTCAAGTTTCCTGTGTCAAGGTTCCTTGTGGATTTCGAGGTTCCTGTGTCAAGGTTCCTTGTGGATTTCAAGGTTCCTGTGTCAAGGTTCCTTGTGGGTTTCAAGGTTCCTGTGTCAAGGTTCCTGTGTCAAGGTTCCTTGTGGATTTCAAGGTTCCTGTGTCAAGGTTCCTTGTGGATTTCAAGGTTCGTGTGTCAAGGTTCCTTGTGGATTTCAAGGTTCGTGTGTCAAGGTTCCTTGTGGATTTCAAGGTTTCTGTGTCAAGGTTCCATTGTCATGGTTCCTTGTGGATTTCAAGGTTTCTGTGTCAAGGTTCCTTGTGGATTTCAAGGTTCCTGTGTCAAGGTTCCATTGTCATGGTTCCTTGTGGATTTCAAGGTTCCTGTGTCAAGGTTCTTTGTGGATTTCAAGGTTCCTGTGTCAAGGTTCCTGTGTCAAGGTTCCTTGTGGATTTCAAGGTTCCTGTGTCAAGGTTCCATTGTCATGGTTCCTTGTGGATTTCAAGGTTCCTGTGTCAAGGTTCCTTGTGGATTTCAAGGTTTCTGTGTCAAGGTTCCTTGTGGATTTCAAGGTTCCTGTTTCAAGGTTCCTTGTGGATTTCAAGGTTTCTGTGTCACGGTTCCTTGTGGATTTCAAGGTTCCTGTGTCAAGGTTCCTTGTGGATTTCAAGGTTCCTGTTTCAAGGTTCCTTGTGGATTTCAAGGTTGCTGTGTCACGGTTCCTTGTGGATTTCAAGGTTCCTGTGTCAAGGTTCCTTGTGGATTTCAAGGTTCCTGTTTCAAGGTTCCTTGTGGATTTCAAGGTTTCTGTGTCACGGTTCCTTGTGGATTTCAAGGTTTCTGTGTCACGGTTCCTTGTGGATTTCAAGGTTCCTGTGTCAAGGTTCCTTGTGGATTTCAAGGTTCCTGTGTCGAGGTTCCTTGTGGATTTCAAGGTTCCTGTGTCAAGGTTCCTGTGGATTTCAAGGTTCCTTGTGGATTTCAAGGTTCCTGTGTCAAGGTTCCTTGTGGATTTCAAGGTTCCTTGTGGATTTCAAGGTTCCTTGTGGATTTCAAGGTTCCTTGTGGATTTCAAGGTTCCTTGTGGATTTCAAGGTTCCTTGTGGATTTCAAGGTTCCTGTGGATTTCAAGGTTCCTGTGTCAAGGTTCCTGTGTCAAGGTTCCTTGTCGATTTCAAGGTTCCTGTGTCAAGGTTCCTGTGTCAAGGTTCCTGTGTCAAGGTTCCTTGTGGATTTCAAGTTTCCTGTGTCAAGGTTCCTTGTGGATTTCGAGGTTCCTGTGTCAAGGTTCCTTGTGGATTTCAAGGTTCCTGTGTCAAGGTTCCTTGTGGGTTTCAAGGTTCCTGTGTCAAGGTTCCTGTGTCAAGGTTCCTTGTGGATTTCAAGGTTCCTGTGTCAAGGTTCCTTGTGGATTTCAAGGTTCGTGTGTCAAGGTTCCTTGTGGATTTCAAGGTTCGTGTGTCAAGGTTCCTTGTGGATTTCAAGGTTTCTGTGTCAAGGTTCCATTGTCATGGTTCCTTGTGGATTTCAAGGTTTCTGTGTCAAGGTTCCTTGTGGATTTCAAGGTTCCTGTGTCAAGGTTCCATTGTCATGGTTCCTTGTGGATTTCAAGGTTCCTGTGTCAAGGTTCCTGTGTCAAGGTTCCTGTGTCAAGGTTCCTGTGTCAAGGTTCCTTGTGGATTTCAAGTTTCCTGTGTCAAGGTTCCTTGTGGATTTCGAGGTTACTGTGTCAAGGTTCCTTGTGGATTTCAAGGTTCCTGTGTCAAGGTTCCTTGTGGGTTTCAAGGTTCCTGTGTCAAGGTTCCTGTGTCAAGGTTCCTTGTGGATTTCAAGGTTCCTGTGTCAAGGTTCCTTGTGGATTTCAAGGTTCGTGTGTCAAGGTTCCTTGTGGATTTCAAGGTTCGTGTGTCAAGGTTCCTTGTGGATTTCAAGGTTTCTGTGTCAAGGTTCCATTGTCATGGTTCCTTGTGGATTTCAAGGTTTCTGTGTCAAGGTTCCTTGTGGATTTCAAGGTTCCTGTGTCAAGGTTCCATTGTCATGGTTCCTTGTGGATTTCAAGGTTCCTGTGTCAAGGTTCTTTGTGGATGTCAAGGTTCCTTGTGGATTTCAAGGTTCCTGTGTCAAGGTTCCATTGTCATGGTTCCTTGTGGATTTCAAGGTTCCTGTGTCAAGGTTCCTTGTGGATTTCAAGGTTTCTGTGTCAAGGTTCCTTGTGGATTTCAAGGTTCCTGTTTCAAGGTTCCTTGTGGATTTCAAGGTTTCTGTGTCACGGTTCCTTGTGGATTTCAAGGTTCCTGTGTCAAGGTTCCTTGTGGATTTCAAGGTTCCTGTTTCAAGGTTCCTTGTGGATTTCAAGGTTGCTGTGTCATGGTTCCTTGTGGATTTCAAGGTTCCTGTGTCAAGGTTCCTTGTGGATTTCAAGGTTCCTGTTTCAAGGTTCCTTGTGGATTTCAAGGTTTCTGTGTCACGGTTCTTTGTGGATTTCAAGGTTTCTGTGTCACGGTTCCTTGTGGATTTCAAGGTTCCTGTGTCAAGGTTCCTTGTGGATTTCAAGGTTCCTGTGTCAAGGTTCCTTGTGGATTTCAAGGTTCCTGTGTCAAGGTTCCTTGTGGATTTCAAGGTTCCTGTGTCACGGTTCCTTGTGGAATTTCAAGGTTTCTGTGTCAAGGTTCCTTGTGGATTTCAAGGTTCCTGTGTCAAGGTTCCTTGTGGATTTCAAGGTTCCTGTGTCAAGGTTCCTTGTGGATTTCAAGGTTTCTGTGTCAAGGTTCCTTGTGGATTTCAAGGTTCCTTGTGGATTTCAAGGTTCCTGTGTCAAGGTTCCTTGTCGATTTCAAGGTTCCTGTGTCAAGGTTCTTGTGTCAAGGTTCCTGTGTCAAGGTTCCTTGTGGATTTCAAGGTTCCTGTGTCAAGGTTCCTTGTGGATTTCAAGGTTCCTGTGTCAAGGTTCCTGTGTCAAGGTTCCTTGTGGATTTCAAGGTTCCTGTGTCAAGGTTCCTTGTGGAATTCAAGGTTCCTTGTGGATTTCAAGGTTCCTTGTGGATTTCAAGGTTCCTTGTGGATTTCCTGTGTCAAGGTTCCTTGTGGATTTCAAGGTTCCTTGTGGATTTCAAGGTTCCTTGTGGATTTCAAGGTTCCTGTGTCAAGGTTCCTTGTGGATTTCAAGGTTCCTGTGTCAAGGTTCCTGTGTCAAGGTCCCTTGTCGATTTCAAGGTTCCTGTGTCAAGTTTCCTTGTGGATTTCAAGGTTCCTTGTGGATTTCAAGGTTCCTTGTGGATTTCAAGGTTTCTGTGTCAAGGTTCCTTGTGGATTTCAAGGTTTGTGTGTCAAGGTTCCTTGTGGATTTCAAGGTTCCTGTGTCAAGGTTCCTTGTGGATTTCAAGGTTCCTTGTGGATTTCAAGGTTCCTTGTCGATTTCAAGGTTCCTGTGTCAAGGTTCCTGTGTCAAGATTCCTTGTGGATTTCAAGGTTCCTGTGTCAAGGTTCCTGTGTCAAGGTTCCTTGTGGATTTCAAGGTTCCTGTGTCAAGGTTCCTTGTGGATTTCAAGGTTCCTGTGTCAAGGTTCCTTGTGGATTTCAAGGTTCCTGTGTCAAGGTTCCTTGTGGATTTCAAGGTTACTTGTGGATTTCAAGGTTTCTGTGTCAAGGTTCCTTGTGGATTTCAAGGTTCCTTGTGGATTTCAAGGGTCCTTGTGGATTTCAAGGTTCCTTGTGGATTACAAGTTTCCTTGTGGATTTCAAGGTTCCTGTGGATTTCAAGGTTCCTGTGTCAAGGTTCCTGTGTCAAGGTTCCTTGTCGATTTCAAGGTTCCTGTGTCAAGGTTCCTGTGTCAAGGTTCCTGTGTCAAGGTTCCTTGTGGATTTCAAGGTTCCTGTGTCAAGGTTCCTGTGTCAAGGTTCCTTGTGGATTTCAAGGTTCCTGTGTCAAGGTTCCTTGTGGATTTCAAGGTTCCTATGTCAAGGTTCCTTGTGGATTTCAAGGTTCCTGTGTCAAGGTTCCTTGTGGATTTCAAGGTTCCTGTGTCAAGGTTCCTTGTGGATTTCAAGGTTCCTTGTGGATTTCAAGGTTCCTTGTGGATTTCAAGGTTTCTGTGTCACGGTTCCTTGTGGATTTCAAGGTTCCTGTGTCAAGGTTCCTTGTGGATTTCAAGGTTCCTGTGTCAAGGTTCCTTGTGGATTTCAAGGTTCCTGTGTCAAGGTTCCTTGTGGATTTCAAGGTTCCTTGTGGATTTCAAGGTTCCTGTGTCAAGGTTCCTTGTGGATTTCAAGGTTCCTTGTGGATTTCAAGGTTCCTGTGTCAAGGTTCTTTGTGGATTTCAAGGTTCCTGTGTCAAAGTTCCTGTGTCAAGGTTCCTTGTGGATTTCAAGGTTCCTGTGTCAAGGTTCCATTGTCATGGTTCCTTGTGGATTTCAAGGTTCCTGTGTCAAGGTTCTTTGTGGATTTCAAGGTTCCTGTTTCAAGGTTCCATTGTCATGGTTCCTTGTGGATTTCAAGGTTCCTGTGTCAAGGTTCCTTGTGGATTTCAAGGTTCCATTGTCATGGTTCCTTGTGGATTTCAAGGTTCCTGTTTCAAGGTTCCATTGTCATGGTTCCTTGTGGATTTCAAGGTTTCTGTGTCAAGGTTCCATTGTCATGGTTCCTTGTGGATTTCAAGGTTTCTGTGTCAAGGTTCCTTGTGAATTTCAAGGTTCCTGTGTCAAGGTTCCATTGTCATGGTTCCTTGTGGATTTCAAGGTTCCTGTGTCAAGGTTCTTTGTGGATTTCAAGGTTCCTGTGTCAAGGTTCCTTGTGGATTTCAAGGTTCCTGTGTCAAGGTTCCATTGTCATGGTTCCTTGTGGATTTCAAGGTTCCTGTGTCAAGGTTCCTTGTGGATTTCAAGGTTTCTGTGTCAAGGTTCCTTGTGGATTTCAAGGTTCCTGTTTCAAGGTTCCTTGTGGATTTCAAGGTTTCTGTGTCACGGTTCCTTGTGGATTTCAAGGTTCCTGTGTCAAGGTTCCTTGTGGATTTCAAGGTTCCTGTTTCAAGGTTCCTTGTGGATTTCAAGGTTTCTGTGTCACGGTTCCTTGTGGATTTCAAGGTTCCTGTGTCAAGGTTCCTTGTGGATTTCAAGGTTTCTGTGTCACGGTTCCTTGTGGATTTCAAGGTTCCTGTGTCAAGGTTCCTTGTGGAT
This sequence comes from Myxine glutinosa, assembly GCF_964187855.1. NCBI lineage: Eukaryota > Metazoa > Chordata > Myxini > Myxiniformes > Myxinidae > Myxine > Myxine glutinosa. The sequence continues at coordinate 173,487,314 of NC_136266.1, read as the reverse complement.
TTCAAGGTTCCTGTTTCAAGGTTCCTTGTGGATTTCAAGGTTTCTGTGTCACGGTTCCTTGTGGATTTCAAGGTTCCTGTGTCAAGGTTCCTTGTGGATTTCAAGGTTTCTGTTTCAAGGTTCCTTGTGGATTTCAAGGTTTCTGTGTCACGGTTCCTTGTGGATTTCAAGGTTTCTGTGTCACGGTTCCTTGTGGATTTCAAGGTTCCTGTGTCAAGGTTCCTTGTGGATTTCAAGGTTCCTGTGTCAAGGTTCCTTGTGGATTTCAAGGTTCCTGTGTCAAGGTTCCTTGTGGATTTCAAGGTTCCTGTGTCACGGTTCCTTGTGGATTTCAAGGTTCCTGTGTCAAGGTTCCTTGTGGATTTCAAGGTTCCTGTGTCAAGGTTCCTTGTGGATTTCAAGGTTTCTGTGTCACGGTTCCTTGTGGATTTCAAGGTTCCTGTGTCAAGGTTCCTTGTGGATTTCAAGGTTCCTGTGTCAAGGTTCCTTGTGGAATTCAAGGTTCCTTGTGGATTTCAAGGTTCCTTGTGGATTTCAAGGTTCCTTGTGGATTTCAAGGTTCCTGTGTCAAGGTTCCTTGTGGATTTCAAGGTTCCTTGTGGATTTCAAGGTTACTTGTGGATTTCAAGGTTCCTGTGTCAAGGTTCCTTGTGGATTTCAAGGTTCCTGTGTCAAGGTTCCTGTGTCAAGGTCCCTTGTCGATTTCAAGGTTCCTGTGTCAAGTTTCCTTGTGGATTTCAAGGTTCCTTGTGGATTTCAAGGTTCCTTGTGGATTTCAAGGTTTCTGTGTCAAGGTTCCTTGTGGATTTCAAGGTTTGTGTGTCAAGGTTCCTTGTGGATTTCAAGGTTCCTGTGTCAAGGTTCCTTGTGGATTTCAAGGTTCCTGTGTCAAGGTTCCTTGTGGATTTCAAGGTTCCTTGTCGATTTCAAGGTTCCTGTGTCAAGGTTCCTGTGTCAAGATTCCTTGTGGATTTCAAGGTTCCTGTGTCAAGGTTCCTGTGTCAAGGTTCCTGTGTCAAGGTTCCTTGTGGATTTCAAGGTTCCTGTGTCAAGGTTCCTTGTGGATTTCAAGGTTCCTGTGTCAAGGTTCCTGTGTCAAGGTTCCTTGTGGATTTCAAGGTTTCTGTGTCAAGGTTCCTTGTGGATTTCAAGGTTCCTTGTGGATTTCAAGGTTCCTGTGTCAAGGTTCCTTGTCGATTTCAAGGTTCCTGTGTCAAGGTTCTTGTGTCAAGGTTCCTGTGTCAAGGTTCCTTGTGGATTTCAAGGTTCCTGTGTCAAGGTTCCTTGTGGATTTCAAGGTTCCTGTGTCAAGGTTCCTTGTGGATTTCAAGGTTACTTGTGGATTTCAAGGTTCCTGTGTCAAGGTTCCTTGTGGATTTCAAGGTTTCTGTGTCAAGGTTCCTTGTGGATTTCAAGGTTCCTTGTGGATTTCAAGGGTCCTTGTGGATTTCAAGGTTCCTTGTGGATTTCAAGTTTCCTTGTGGATTTCAAGGTTCCTGTGGATTTCAAGGTTCCTGTGTCAAGGTTCCTGTGTCAAGGTTCCTTGTCGATTTCAAGGTTCCTGTGTCAAGGTTCCATTGTCATGGTTCCTTGTGGATTTCAAGGTTCCTGTGTCAAGGTTCTTTGTGGATTTCAAGGTTCCTGTGTCATGGTTCCTTGTGGATTTCAAGGTTCCTGTGTCAAGGTTCCATTGTCATGGTTCCTTGTGGATTTCAAGGTTCCTGTGTCAAGGTTCCTTGTGGATTTCAAGGTTTCTGTGTCAAGGTTCCTTGTGGATTTCAAGGTTTCTGTGTCACGGTTCCTTGTGGATTTCAAGGTTCCTGTGTCAAGGTTCCTTGTGGATTTCAAGGTTCCTGTTTCAAGGTTCCTTGTGGATTTCAAGGTTTCTGTGTCACGGTTCCTTGTGGATTTCAAGGTTCCTGTGTCAAGGTTCCTTGTGGATTTCAAGGTTCCTGTTTCAAGGTTCCTTGTGGATTTCAAGGTTTCTGTGTCACGGTTCCTTGTGGATTTCAAGGTTTCTGTGTCACGGTTCCTTGTGGATTTCAAGGTTCCTGTGTCAAGGTTCCTTGTGGATTTCAAGGTTCCTGTGTCAAGGTTCCTTGTGGATTTCAAGGTTCCTGTGTCAAGGTTCCTTGTGGATTTCAAGGTTCCTGTGTCACGGTTCCTTGTGGAATTTCAAGGTTTCTGTGTCAAGGTTCCTTGTGGATTTCAAGGTTCCTGTGTCAAGGTTCCTTGTGGATTTCAAGGTTCCTGTGTCAAGGTTCCTTGTGGATTTCAAGGTTCCTGTGTCAAGGTTCCTTGTGGATTTCAAGGTTTCTGTGTCACGGTTCCTTGTGGATTTCAAGGTTCCTGTGTCAAGGTTCCTTGTGGATTTCAAGGTTCCTGTGTCAAGGTTCCTTGTGGAATTCAAGGTTCCTTGTGGATTTCAAGGTTCCTTGTGGATTTCAAGGTTCCTGTGTCAAGGTTCCTTGTGGATTTCAAGGTTCCTTGTGGATTTCAAGGTTCCTTGTGGATTTCAAGGTTCCTGTGTCAAGGTTCCTTGTGGATTTCAAGGTTCCTGTGTCAAGGTTCCTGTGTCAAGGTCCCTTGTCGATTTCAAGGTTCCTGTCTCAAGTTTCCTTGTGGATTTCAAGGTTCCTTGTGGATTTCAAGGTTCCTTGTGGATTTCAAGGTTTCTGTGTCAAGGTTCCTTGTGGATTTCAAGGTTTGTGTGTCAAGGTTCCTTGTGGATTTCAAGGTTCCTGTGTCAAGGTTCCTTGTGGATTTCAAGGTTCCTGTGTCAAGGTTCCTTGTGGATTTCAAGGTTCCTTGTCGATTTCAAGGTTCCTGTGTCAAGGTTCCTGTGTCAAGATTCCTTGTGGATTTCAAGGTTCCTGTATCAAGGTTCCTGTGTCAAGGTTCCTGTGTCAAGGTTCCTTGTGGATTTCAAGGTTCCTGTGTCAAGGTTCCTTGTGGATTTCAAGGTTCCTGTGTCAAGGTTCCTGTGTCAAGGTTCCTTGTGGATTTCAAGGTTTCTGTGTCAAGGTTCCTTGTGGATTTCAAGGTTCCTTGTGGATTTCAAGGTTCCTGTGTCAAGGTTCCTTGTCGATTTCAAGGTTCCTGTGTCAAGGTTCTTGTGTCAAGGTTCCTGTGTCAAGGTTCCTTGTGGATTTCAAGGTTCCTGTGTCAAGGTTCCTTGTGGATTTCAAGGTTCCTGTGTCAAGGTTCCTTGTGGATTTCAAGGTTACTTGTGGATTTCAAGGTTCCTGTGTCAAGGTTCCTTGTGGATTTCAAGGTTTCTGTGTCAAGGTTCCTTGTGGATTTCAAGGTTCCTTGTGGATTTCAAGGGTCCTTGTGGATTTCAAGGTTCCTTGTGGATTTCAAGTTTCCTTGTGGATTTCAAGGTTCCTGTGGATTTCAAGGTTCCTGTTTCAAGGTTCCTGTGTCAAGGTTCCTTGTCGATTTCAAGGTTCCTGTGTCAAGGTTCCTGTGTCAAGGTTCCTGTGTCAAGGTTCCTTGTGGATTTCAAGGTTCCTGTGTCAAGGTTCCTTGTGGATTTCAAGGTTCCTGTGTCAAGGTTCCTTGTGGATTTCAAGGTTCCTGTGTCAAGGTTCCTGTGTCAAGGTTCCTGTGTCAAGGTTCCTTGTGGATTTCAAGGTTCCTGTGTCAAGGTTCCTTGTGGATTTCAAGGTTCCTATGTCAAGGTTCCTTGTGGATTTCAAGGTTCCTGTGTCAAGGTTCCTTGTGGATTTCAAGGTTCCTGTGTCAAGGTTCCTTGTGGATTTCAAGGTTCCTTGTGGATTTCAAGGTTCCTTGTGGATTTCAAGGTTCATGTGTCAAGGTTCCTTGTCGATTTCAAGGTTCCTGTGTCAAGGTTCCTGTGTGAAGGTTCCTTGTGGATTTCAAGGTTCCTGTGTCAAGGTTCCTTGTGGATTTCAAGGTTCCTGTGTCAAGGTTCCTTGTGGATTTCAAGGTTCCTGTGTCAAGGTTCCTTGTGGATTTCAAGGTTCCTTGTGGATTTCAAGGTTCCTGTGTCAAGGTTCCTGTGTCAAGGTTCCTTGTGGATTTCAAGGTTTCTGTGTCAAGGTTCTTTGTGGATTTCAAGGTTCCTGTGTCAAGGTTCCTTGTGGATTTCAAGGTTCCTTGTGGATTTCAAGGTTCCTTGTGGATTTCAAGGTTCCTTGTGGATTTCAAGGTTCCTGTGCCAAGGTTCCTTGTGGATTTCAAGGTTCCTTGTGGATATCAAGTTTCCTTGTGGATTTCAAGGTTCCTTGTGGATTTCAAGGTTCCTTGTGGATTTCAAGGTTCCTTGTGGATTTCAAGGTTCCTGTGGATTTCAAGGTTCCTTGTGGATTTCAAGGTTCCTGTGCCAAGGTTCTTTGTGGATTTCAAGGTTCCTGTGTCAAGGTTCCTTGTGGATTTCAAGGTTCCTTGTGGATTTCAAGGTTCCTTGTGGATTTCAAGGTTCCTTGTGGATTTCAAGGTCCCTTGTGGAATTCAAGGTTCCTTGTGGATTTCTAGGTTCCTTGTGGATTTCAAGGTTCCTGTGTCAAGTTTCCTTGTGGATTTCAAGGTTCCTTGTGGATTTCAAGGTTCCTTGTGGATTTCAAGGTTCCTGTGGATTTCAAGGTTCCTTGTGGATTTCAAGGTTCCTGTGTCAAGGTTCCTTGTGGATTTCAAGGTTCCTTGTGGATTTCAAGGTTCCTTGTGGATTTCAAGGTTCCTTGTGGATTTCAAGGTTCCTGTGGATTTCAAGGTTCCTGTGTCAAGGTTCCTGTGTCAAGGTTCCTTGTCGATTTCAAGGTTCCTGTGTCAAGGTTCCTGTGTCAAGGTTCCTGTGTCAAGGTTCCTTGTGGATTTCAAGTTTCCTGTGTCAAGGTTCCTTGTGGATTTCGAGGTTCCTGTGTCAAGGTTCCTTGTGGATTTCAAGGTTCCTGTGTCAAGGTTCCTTGTGGGTTTCAAGGTTCCTGTGTCAAGGTTCCTGTGTCAAGGTTCCTTGTGGATTTCAAGGTTCCTGTGTCAAGGTTCCTTGTGGATTTCAAGGTTCGTGTGTCAAGGTTCCTTGTGGATTTCAAGGTTCGTGTGTCAAGGTTCCTTGTGGATTTCAAGGTTTCTGTGTCAAGGTTCCATTGTCATGGTTCCTTGTGGATTTCAAGGTTTCTGTGTCAAGGTTCCTTGTGGATTTCAAGGTTCCTGTGTCAAGGTTCCATTGTCATGGTTCCTTGTGGATTTCAAGGTTCCTGTGTCAAGGTTCTTTGTGGATTTCAAGGTTCCTGTGTCAAGGTTCCTGTGTCAAGGTTCCTTGTGGATTTCAAGGTTCCTGTGTCAAGGTTCCATTGTCATGGTTCCTTGTGGATTTCAAGGTTCCTGTGTCAAGGTTCCTTGTGGATTTCAAGGTTTCTGTGTCAAGGTTCCTTGTGGATTTCAAGGTTCCTGTTTCAAGGTTCCTTGTGGATTTCAAGGTTTCTGTGTCACGGTTCCTTGTGGATTTCAAGGTTCCTGTGTCAAGGTTCCTTGTGGATTTCAAGGTTCCTGTTTCAAGGTTCCTTGTGGATTTCAAGGTTGCTGTGTCACGGTTCCTTGTGGATTTCAAGGTTCCTGTGTCAAGGTTCCTTGTGGATTTCAAGGTTCCTGTTTCAAGGTTCCTTGTGGATTTCAAGGTTTCTGTGTCACGGTTCCTTGTGGATTTCAAGGTTTCTGTGTCACGGTTCCTTGTGGATTTCAAGGTTCCTGTGTCAAGGTTCCTTGTGGATTTCAAGGTTCCTGTGTCGAGGTTCCTTGTGGATTTCAAGGTTCCTGTGTCAAGGTTCCTGTGGATTTCAAGGTTCCTTGTGGATTTCAAGGTTCCTGTGTCAAGGTTCCTTGTGGATTTCAAGGTTCCTTGTGGATTTCAAGGTTCCTTGTGGATTTCAAGGTTCCTTGTGGATTTCAAGGTTCCTTGTGGATTTCAAGGTTCCTGTGGATTTCAAGGTTCCTGTGTCAAGGTTCCTGTGTCAAGGTTCCTTGTCGATTTCAAGGTTCCTGTGTCAAGGTTCCTGTGTCAAGGTTCCTGTGTCAAGGTTCCTTGTGGATTTCAAGTTTCCTGTGTCAAGGTTCCTTGTGGATTTCGAGGTTCCTGTGTCAAGGTTCCTTGTGGATTTCAAGGTTCCTGTGTCAAGGTTCCTTGTGGGTTTCAAGGTTCCTGTGTCAAGGTTCCTGTGTCAAGGTTCCTTGTGGATTTCAAGGTTCCTGTGTCAAGGTTCCTTGTGGATTTCAAGGTTCGTGTGTCAAGGTTCCTTGTGGATTTCAAGGTTCGTGTGTCAAGGTTCCTTGTGGATTTCAAGGTTTCTGTGTCAAGGTTCCATTGTCATGGTTCCTTGTGGATTTCAAGGTTTCTGTGTCAAGGTTCCTTGTGGATTTCAAGGTTCCTGTGTCAAGGTTCCATTGTCATGGTTCCTTGTGGATTTCAAGGTTCCTGTGTCAAGGTTCCTGTGTCAAGGTTCCTGTGTCAAGGTTCCTTGTGGATTTCAAGTTTCCTGTGTCAAGGTTCCTTGTGGATTTCGAGGTTCCTGTGTCAAGGTTCCTTGTGGATTTCAAGGTTCCTGTGTCAAGGTTCCTTGTGGGTTTCAAGGTTCCTGTGTCAAGGTTCCTGTGTCAAGGTTCCTTGTGGATTTCAAGGTTCCTGTGTCAAGGTTCCTTGTGGATTTCAAGGTTCGTGTGTCAAGGTTCCTTGTGGATTTCAAGGTTCGTGTGTCAAGGTTCCTTGTGGATTTCAAGGTTTCTGTGTCAAGGTTCCATTGTCATGTTTCCTTGTGGATTTCAAGGTTTCTGTGTCAAGGTTCCTTGTGGATTTCAAGGTTCCTGTGTCAAGGTTCCATTGTCATGGTTCCTTGTGGATTTCAAGGTTCCTGTGTCAAGGTTCTTTGTGGATTTCAAGGTTCCTGTGTCAAGGTTCCTGTGTCAAGGTTCCTGTGTCAAGGTTCCTTGTGGATTTCAAGGTTCCTGTGTCAAGGTTCCATTGTCATGGTTCCTTGTGGATTTCAAGGTTCCTGTGTCAAGGTTCCTTGTGGATTTCAAGGTTTCTGTGTCAAGGTTCCTTGTGGATTTCAAGGTTCCTGTTTCAAGGTTCCTTGTGGATTTCAAGGTTTCTGTGTCACGGTTCCTTGTGGATTTCAAGGTTCCTGTGTCAAGGTTCCTTGTGGATTTCAAGGTTCCTGTTTCAAGGTTCCTTGTGGATTTCAAGGTTGCTGTGTCATGGTTCCTTGTGGATTTCAAGGTTCCTGTGTCAAGGTTCCTTGTGGATTTCAAGGTTCCTGTTTCAAGGTTCCTTGTGGATTTCAAGGTTTCTGTGTCACGGTTCCTTGTGGATTTCAAGGTTTCTGTGTCACGGTTCCTTGTGGATTTCAAGGTTCCTGTGTCAAGGTTCCTTGTGGATTTCAAGGTTCCTGTGTCAAGGTTCCTTGTGGATTTCAAGGTTCCTGTGTCAAGGTTCCTTGTGGATTTCAAGGTTCCTGTGTCACGGTTCCTTGTGGAATTTCAAGGTTTCTGTGTCAAGGTTCCTTGTGGATTTCAAGGTTCCTGTGTCAAGGTTCCTTGTGGATTTCAAGGTTCCTGTGTCAAGGTTCCTTGTGGATTTCAAGGTTCCTGTGTCAAGGTTCCTTGTGGATTTCAAGGTTTCTGTGTCACGGTTCCTTGTGGATTTCAAGGTTCCTGTGTCAAGGTTCCTTGTGGATTTCAAGGTTCCTGTGTCAAGGTTCCTTGTGGAATTCAAGGTTCCTTGTGGATTTCAAGGTTCCTTGTGGATTTCAAGGTTCCTTGTGGATTTCTTGTGTCAAGGTTCCTTGTGGATTTCAAGGTTCCTTGTGGATTTCAAGGTTCCTTGTGGATTTCAAGGTTCCTGTGTCAAGGTTCCTTGTGGATTTCAAGGTTCCTGTGTCAAGGTTCCTGTGTCAAGGTCCCTTGTCGATTTCAAGGTTCCTGTGTCAAGTTTCCTTGTGGATTTCAAGGTTCCTTGTGGATTTCAAGGTTCCTTGTGGATTTCAAGGTTTCTGTGTCAAGGTTCCTTGTGGATTTCAAGGTTTGTGTGTCAAGGTTCCTTGTGGATTTCAAGGTTCCTGTGTCAAGGTTCCTTGTGGATTTCAAGGTTCCTTGTGGATTTCAAGGTTCCTTGTCGATTTCAAGGTTCCTGTGTCAAGGTTCCTGTGTCAAGATTCCTTGTGGATTTCAAGGTTCCTGTGTCAAGGTTCCTGTGTCAAGGTTCCTTGTGGATTTCAAGGTTTCTGTGTCACGGTTCCTTGTGGATTTCAAGGTTCCTGTGTCAAGGTTCCTTGTGGATTTCAAGGTTCCTGTTTCAAGGTTCCTTGTGGATTTCAAGGTTTCTGTGTCACGGTTCCTTGTGGATTTCAAGGTTCCTGTGTCAAGGTTCCTTGTGGATTTCAAGGTTCCTGTTTCAAGGTTCCTTGTGGATTTCAAGGTTTCTGTGTCACGGTTCCTTGTGGATTTCAAGGTTTCTGTGTCACGGTTCCTTGTGGATTTCAAGGTTCCTGTGTCAAGGTTCCTTGTGGATTTCAAGGTTCCTGTGTCAAGGTTCCTTGTGGATTTCAAGGTTCCTGTGTCAAGGTTCCTTGTGGATTTCAAGGTTCCTGTGTCACGGTTCCTTGTGGAATTTCAAGGTTTCTGTGTCAAGGTTCCTTGTGGATTTCAAGGTTCCTGTGTCAAGGTTCCTTGTGGATTTCAAGGTTCCTGTGTCAAGGTTCCTTGTGGATTTCAAGGTTCCTGTGTCAAGGTTCCTTGTGGATTTCAAGGTTTCTGTGTCACGGTTCCTTGTGGATTTCAAGGTTCCTGTGTCAAGGTTCCTTGTGGATTTCAAGGTTCCTGTGTCAAGGTTCCTTGTGGAATTCAAGGTTCCTTGTGGATTTCAAGGTTCCTTGTGGATTTCAAGGTTCCTTGTGGATTTCAAGGTTCCTGTGTCAAGGTTCCTTGTGGATTTCAAGGTTCCTTGTGGATTTCAAGGTTCCTGTGTCAAGGTTCCTTGTGGATTTCAAGGTTCCTGTGTCAAGGTTCCTGTGTCAAGGTCCCTTGTCGATTTCAAGGTTCCTGTGTCAAGTTTCCTTGTGGATTTCAAGGTTCCTTGTGGATTTCAAGGTTCCTTGTGGATTTCAAGGTTTCTGTGTCAAGGTTCCTTGTGGATTTCAAGGTTTGTGTGTCAAGGTTCCTTGTGGATTTCAAGGTTCCTGTGTCAAGGTTCCTTGTGGATTTCAAGGTTCCTGTGTCAAGGTTCCTTGTGGATTTCAAGGTTCCTTGTCGATTTCAAGGTTCCTGTGTCAAGGTTCCTGTGTCAAGATTCCTTGTGGATTTCAAGGTTCCTGTATCAAGGTTCCTGTGTCAAGGTTCCTGTGTCAAGGTTCCTTGTGGATTTCAAGGTTCCTGTGTCAAGGTTCCTTGTGGATTTCAAGGTTCCTGTGTCAAGGTTCCTGTGTCAAGGTTCCTTGTGGATTTCAAGGTTTCTGTGTCAAGGTTCCTTGTGGATTTCAAGGTTCCTTGTGGATTTCAAGGTTCCTGTGTCAAGGTTCCTTGTCGATTTCAAGGTTCCTGTGTCAAGGTTCTTGTGTCAAGGTTCCTGTGTCAAGGTTCCTTGTGGATTTCAAGGTTCCTGTGTCAAGGTTCCTTGTGGATTTCAAGGTTCCTGTGTCAAGGTTCCTTGTGGATTTCAAGGTTACTTGTGGATTTCAAGGTTTCTGTGTCAAGGTTCCTTGTGGATTTCAAGGTTCCTGTGTCAAGGTTCCTTGTGGATTTCAAGGTTCCTATGTCAAGGTTCCTTGTGGATTTCAAGGTTCCTGTGTCAAGGTTCCTTGTGGATTTCAAGGTTCCTGTGTCAAGGTTCCTTGTGGATTTCGAGGTTCCTTGTGGATTTCAAGGTTCCTTGTGGATTTCAAGGTTCATGTGTCAAGGTTCCTTGTCGATTTCAAGGTTCCTGTGTCAAGGTTCCTGTGTGAAGGTTCCTTGTGGATTTCAAGGTTCCTGTGTCAAGGTTCCTTGTGGATTTCAAGGTTCCTGTGTCAAGGTTCCTTGTGGATTTCAAGGTTCCTGTGTCAAGGTTCCTTGTGGATTTCAAGGTTCCTTGTGGATTTCAAGGTTCCTGTGTCAAGGTTCCTGTGTCAAGGTTCCTTGTGGATTTCAAGGTTTCTGTGTCAAGGTTCTTTGTGGATTTCAAGGTTCCTGTGTCAAGGTTCCTTGTGGATTTCAAGGTTCCTTGTGGATTTCAAGGTTCCTTGTGGATTTCAAGGTTCCTTGTGGATTTCAAGGTTCCTGTGCCAAGGTTCCTTGTGGATTTCAAGGTTCCTTGTGGATATCAAGTTTCCTTGTGGATTTCAAGGTTCCTTGTGGATTTCAAGGTTCCTTGTGGATTTCAAGGTTCCTTGTGGATTTCAAGGTTCCTGTGGATTTCAAGGTTCCTTGTGGATTTCAAGGTTCCTGTGCCAAGGTTCTTTGTGGATTTCAAGGTTCCTGTGTCAAGGTTCCTTGTGGATTTCAAGGTTCCTTGTGGATTTCAAGGTTCCTTGTGGATTTCAAGGTTCCTTGTGGATTTCAAGGTCCCTTGTGGAATTCAAGGTTCCTTGTGGATTTCTAGGTTCCTTGTGGATTTCAAGGTTCCTGTGTCAAGTTTCCTTGTGGATTTCAAGGTTCCTTGTGGATTTCAAGGTTCCTTGTGGATTTCAAGGTTCCTGTGGATTTCAAGGTTCCTTGTGGATTTCAAGGTTCCTGTGTCAAGGTTCCTTGTGGATTTCAAGGTTCCTTGTGGATTTCAAGGTTCCTTGTGGATTTCAAGGTTCCTTGTGGATTTCAAGGTTCCTGTGGATTTCAAGGTTCCTGTGTCAAGGTTCCTGTGTCAAGGTTCCTTGTCGATTTCAAGGTTCCTGTGTCAAGGTTCCTGTGTCAAGGTTCCTTGTGGATTTCAAGTTTCCTGTGTCAAGGTTCCTTGTGGATTTCGAGGTTCCTGTGTCAAGGTTCCTTGTGGATTTCAAGGTTCCTGTGTCAAGGTTCCTTGTGGGTTTCAAGGTTCCTGTGTCAAGGTTCCTGTGTCAAGGTTCCTTGTGGATTTCAAGGTTCCTGTGTCAAGGTTCCTTGTGGATTTCAAGGTTCGTGTGTCAAGGTTCCTTGTGGATTTCAAGGTTCGTGTGTCAAGGTTCCTTGTGGATTTCAAGGTTTCTGTGTCAAGGTTCCATTGTCATGGTTCCTTGTGGATTTCAAGGTTTCTGTGTCAAGGTTCCTTGTGGATTTCAAGGTTCCTGTGTCAAGGTTCCATTGTCATGGTTCCTTGTGGATTTCAAGGTTCCTGTGTCAAGGTTCTTTGTGGATTTCAAGGTTCCTGTGTCAAGGTTCCTGTGTCAAGGTTCCTTGTGGATTTCAAGGTTCCTGTGTCAAGGTTCCATTGTCATGGTTCCTTGTGGATTTCAAGGTTCCTGTGTCAAGGTTCCTTGTGGATTTCAAGGTTTCTGTGTCAAGGTTCCTTGTGGATTTCAAGGTTCCTGTTTCAAGGTTCCTTGTGGATTTCAAGGTTTCTGTGTCACGGTTCCTTGTGGATTTCAAGGTTCCTGTGTCAAGGTTCCTTGTGGATTTCAAGGTTCCTGTTTCAAGGTTCCTTGTGGATTTCAAGGTTGCTGTGTCACGGTTCCTTGTGGATTTCAAGGTTCCTGTGTCAAGGTTCCTTGTGGATTTCAAGGTTCCTGTTTCAAGGTTCCTTGTGGATTTCAAGGTTTCTGTGTCACGGTTCCTTGTGGATTTCAAGGTTTCTGTGTCACGGTTCCTTGTGGATTTCAAGGTTCCTGTGTCAAGGTTCCTTGTGGATTTCAAGGTTCCTGTGTCGAGGTTCCTTGTGGATTTCAAGGTTCCTGTGTCAAGGTTCCTGTGGATTTCAAGGTTCCTTGTGGATTTCAAGGTTCCTGTGTCAAGGTTCCTTGTGGATTTCAAGGTTCCTTGTGGATTTCAAGGTTCCTTGTGGATTTCAAGGTTCCTTGTGGATTTCAAGGTTCCTGTGGATTTCAAGGTTCCTGTGTCAAGGTTCCTGTGTCAAGGTTCCTTGTCGATTTCAAGGTTCCTGTGTCAAGGTTCCTGTGTCAAGGTTCCTGTGTCAAGGTTCCTTGTGGATTTCAAGTTTCCTGTGTCAAGGTTCCTTGTGGATTTCGAGGTTCCTGTGTCAAGGTTCCTTGTGGATTTCAAGGTTCCTGTGTCAAGGTTCCTTGTGGGTTTCAAGGTTCCTGTGTCAAGGTTCCTGTGTCAAGGTTCCTTGTGGATTTCAAGGTTCCTGTGTCAAGGTTCCTTGTGGATTTCAAGGTTCGTGTGTCAAGGTTCCTTGTGGATTTCAAGGTTCGTGTGTCAAGGTTCCTTGTGGATTTCAAGGTTTCTGTGTCAAGGTTCCATTGTCATGGTTCCTTGTGGATTTCAAGGTTTCTGTGTCAAGGTTCCTTGTGGATTTCAAGGTTCCTGTGTCAAGGTTCCATTGTCATGGTTCCTTGTGGATTTCAAGGTTCCTGTGTCAAGGTTCCTGTGTCAAGGTTCCTGTGTCAAGGTTCCTTGTGGATTTCAAGTTTCCTGTGTCAAGGTTCCTTGTGGATTTCGAGGTTCCTGTGTCAAGGTTCCTTGTGGATTTCAAGGTTCCTGTGTCAAGGTTCCTTGTGGGTTTCAAGGTTCCTGTGTCAAGGTTCCTGTGTCAAGGTTCCTTGTGGATTTCAAGGTTCCTGTGTCAAGGTTCCTTGTGGATTTCAAGGTTCGTGTGTCAAGGTTCCTTGTGGATTTCAAGGTTCGTGTGTCAAGGTTCCTTGTGGATTTCAAGGTTTCTGTGTCAAGGTTCCATTGTCATGGTTCCTTGTGGATTTCAAGGTTTCTGTGTCAAGGTTCCTTGTGGATTTCAAGGTTCCTGTGTCAAGGTTCCATTGTCATGGTTCCTTGTGGATTTCAAGGTTCCTGTGTCAAGGTTCCTGTGTCAAGGTTCCTGTGTCAAGGTTCCTTGTGGATTTCAAGTTTCCTGTGTCAAGGTTCCTTGTGGATTTCGAGGTTCCTGTGTCAAGGTTCCTTGTGGATTTCAAGGTTCCTGTGTCAAGGTTCCTTGTGGGTTTCAAGGTTCCTGTGTCAAGGTTCCTGTGTCAAGGTTCCTTGTGGATTTCAAGGTTCCTGTGTCAAGGTTCCTTGTGGATTTCAAGGTTCGTGTGTCAAGGTTCCTTGTGGATTTCAAGGTTCGTGTGTCAAGGTTCCTTGTGGATTTCAAGGTTTCTGTGTCAAGGTTCCATTGTCATGTTTCCTTGTGGATTTCAAGGTTTCTGTGTCAAGGTTCCTTGTGGATTTCAAGGTTCCTGTGTCAAGGTTCCATTGTCATGGTTCCTTGTGGATTTCAAGGTTCCTGTGTCAAGGTTCTTTGTGGATTTCAAGGTTCCTGTGTCAAGGTTCCTGTGTCAAGGTTCCTGTGTCAAGGTTCCTTGTGGATTTCAAGGTTCCTGTGTCAAGGTTCCATTGTCATGGTTCCTTGTGGATTTCAAGGTTCCTGTGTCAAGGTTCCTTGTGGATTTCAAGGTTTCTGTGTCAAGGTTCCTTGTGGATTTCAAGGTTCCTGTTTCAAGGTTCCTTGTGGATTTCAAGGTTTCTGTGTCACGGTTCCTTGTGGATTTCAAGGTTCCTGTGTCAAGGTTCCTTGTGGATTTCAAGGTTCCTGTTTCAAGGTTCCTTGTGGATTTCAAGGTTGCTGTGTCATGGTTCCTTGTGGATTTCAAGGTTCCTGTGTCAAGGTTCCTTGTGGATTTCAAGGTTCCTGTTTCAAGGTTCCTTGTGGATTTCAAGGTTTCTGTGTCACGGTTCCTTGTGGATTTCAAGGTTTCTGTGTCACGGTTCCTTGTGGATTTCAAGGTTCCTGTGTCAAGGTTCCTTGTGGATTTCAAGGTTCCTGTGTCAAGGTTCCTTGTGGATTTCAAGGTTCCTGTGTCAAGGTTCCTTGTGGATTTCAAGGTTCCTGTGTCACGGTTCCTTGTGGAATTTCAAGGTTTCTGTGTCAAGGTTCCTTGTGGATTTCAAGGTTCCTGTGTCAAGGTTCCTTGTGGATTTCAAGGTTCCTGTGTCAAGGTTCCTTGTGGATTTCAAGGTTCCTGTGTCAAGGTTCCTTGTGGATTTCAAGGTTTCTGTGTCACGGTTCCTTGTGGATTTCAAGGTTCCTGTGTCAAGGTTCCTTGTGGATTTCAAGGTTCCTGTGTCAAGGTTCCTTGTGGAATTCAAGGTTCCTTGTGGATTTCAAGGTTCCTTGTGGATTTCAAGGTTGCTTGTGGATTTCCTGTGTCAAGGTTCCTTGTGGATTTCAAGGTTCCTTGTGGATTTCAAGGTTCCTTGTGGATTTCAAGGTTCCTGTGTCAAGGTTCCTTGTGGATTTCAAGGTTCCTGTGTCAAGGTTCCTGTGTCAAGGTCCCTTGTCGATTTCAAGGTTCCTGTGTCAAGTTTCCTTGTGGATTTCAAGGTTCCTTGTGGATTTCAAGGTTCCTTGTGGATTTCAAGGTTCCTTGTGGATTTCAAGGTTCCTTGTGGATTTCAAGGTTTCTGTGTCAAGGTTCCTTGTGGATTTCAAGGTTTGTGTGTCAAGGTTCCTTGTGGATTTCAAGGTTCCTGTGTCAAGGTTCCTTGTGGATTTCAAGGTTCCTTGTGGATTTCAAGGTTCCTTGTCGATTTCAAGGTTCCTGTGTCAAGGTTCCTGTGTCAAGATTCCTTGTGGATTTCAAGGTTCCTGTGTCAAGGTTCCTGTGTCAAGGTTCCTTGTGGATTTCAAGGTTTCTGTGTCACGGTTCCTTGTGGATTTCAAGGTTCCTGTGTCAAGGTTCCTTGTGGATTTCAAGGTTCCTGTTTCAAGGTTCCTTGTGGATTTCAAGGTTTCTGTGTCACGGTTCCTTGTGGATTTCAAGGTTCCTGTGTCAAGGTTCCTTGTGGATTTCAAGGTTCCTGTTTCAAGGTTCCTTGTGGATTTCAAGGTTTCTGTGTCACGGTTCCTTGTGGATTTCAAGGTTCCTGTGTCAAGGTTCCTTGTGGATTTCAAGGTTCCTGTGTCAAGGTTCCTTGTGGATTTCAAGGTTCCTGTGTCAAGGTTCCTTGTGGATTTCAAGGTTCCTGTGTCACGGTTCCTTGTGGAATTTCAAGGTTTCTGTGTCAAGGTTCCTTGTGGATTTCAAGGTTCCTGTGTCAAGGTTCCTTGTGGATTTCAAGGTTCCTGTGTCAAGGTTCCTTGTGGATTTCAAGGTTCCTGTGTCAAGGTTCCTTGTGGATTTCAAGGTTTCTGTGTCACGGTTCCTTGTGGATTTCAAGGTTCCTGTGTCAAGGTTCCTTGTGGATTTCAAGGTTCCTGTGTCAAGGTTCCTTGTGGAATTCAAGGTTCCTTGTGGATTTCAAGGTTCCTTGTGGATTTCAAGGTTCCTTGTGGATTTCAAGGTTCCTGTGTCAAGGTTCCTTGTGGATTTCAAGGTTCCTTGTGGATTTCAAGGTTCCTTGTGGATTTCAAGGTTCCTGTGTCAAGGTTCCTTGTGGATTTCAAGGTTCCTGTGTCAAGGTTCCTGTGTCAAGGTCCCTTGTCGATTTCAAGGTTCCTGTGTCAAGTTTCCTTGTGGATTTCAAGGTTCCTTGTGGATTTCAAGGTTCCTTGTGGATTTCAAGGTTTCTGTGTCAAGGTTCCTTGTGGATTTCAAGGTTTGTGTGTCAAGGTTCCTTGTGGATTTCAAGGTTCCTGTGTCAAGGTTCCTTGTGGATTTCAAGGTTCCTGTGTCAAGGTTCCTTGTGGATTTCAAGGTTCCTTGTCGATTTCAAGGTTCCTGTGTCAAGGTTCCTGTGTCAAGATTCCTTGTGGATTTCAAGGTTCCTGTATCAAGGTTCCTGTGTCAAGGTTCCTGTGTCAAGGTTCCTTGTGGATTTCAAGGTTCCTGTGTCAAGGTTCCTTGTGGATTTCAAGGTTCCTGTGTCAAGGTTCCTGTGTCAAGGTTCCTTGTGGATTTCAAGGTTTCTGTGTCAAGGTTCCTTGTGGATTTCAAGGTTCCTTGTGGATTTCAAGGTTCCTGTGTCAAGGTTCCTTGTCGATTTCAAGGTTCCTGTGTCAAGGTTCTTGTGTCAAGGTTCCTGTGTCAAGGTTCCTTGTGGATTTCAAGGTTCCTGTGTCAAGGTTCCTTGTGGATTTCAAGGTTCCTGTGTCAAGGTTCCTTGTGGATTTCAAGGTTACTTGTGGATTTCAAGGTTCCTGTGTCAAGGTTCCTTGTGGATTTCAAGGTTTCTGTGTCAAGGTTCCTTGTGGATTTCAAGGTTCCTGTGTCAAGGTTCCTTGTGGATTTCAAGGTTCCTATGTCAAGGTTCCTTGTGGATTTCAAGGTTCCTGTGTCAAGGTTCCTTGTGGATTTCAAGGTTCCTGTGTCAAGGTTCCTTGTGGATTTCGAGGTTCCTTGTGGATTTCAAGGTTCCTTGTGGATTTCAAGGTTCATGTGTCAAGGTTCCTTGTCGATTTCAAGGTTCCTGTGTCAAGGTTCCTGTGTGAAGGTTCCTTGTGGATTTCAAGGTTCCTGTGTCAAGGTTCCTTGTGGATTTCAAGGTTCCTGTGTCAAGGTTCCTTGTGGATTTCAAGGTTCCTGTGTCAAGGTTCCTTGTGGATTTCAAGGTTCCTTGTGGATTTCAAGGTTCCTGTGTCAAGGTTCCTGTGTCAAAGTTCCTTGTGGATTTCAAGGTTTCTGTGTCAAGGTTCTTTGTGGATTTCAAGGTTCCTGTGTCAAGGTTCCTTGTGGATTTCAAGGTTCCTTGTGGATTTCAAGGTTCCTTGTGGATTTCAAGGTTCCTTGTGGATTTCAAGGTTCCTGTGCCAAGGTTCCTTGTGGATTTCAAGGTTCCTTGTGGATATCAAGTTTCCTTGTGGATTTCAAGGTTCCTTGTGGATTTCAAGGTTCCTTGTGGATTTCAAGGTTCCTTGTGGATTTCAAGGTTCCTGTGGATTTCAAGGTTCCTTGTGGATTTCAAGGTTCCTGTGCCAAGGTTCTTTGTGGATTTCAAGGTTCCTGTGTCAAGGTTCCTTGTGGATTTCAAGGTTCCTTGTGGATTTCAAGGTTCCTTGTGGATTTCAAGGTCCCTTGTGGAATTCAAGGTTCCTTGTGGATTTCTAGGTTCCTTGTGGATTTCAAGGTTCCTGTGTCAAGTTTCCTTGTGGATTTCAAGGTTCCTTGTGGATTTCAAGGTTCCTTGTGGATTTCAAGGTTCCTGTGGATTTCAAGGTTCCTTGTGGATTTCAAGGTTCCTGTGTCAAGGTTCCTTGTGGATTTCAAGGTTCCTTGTGGATTTCAAGGTTCCTTGTGGATTTCGAGGTTCCTTGTGGATTTCAAGGTTCCTGTGGATTTCAAGGTTCCTGTGTCAAGGTTCCTGTGTCAAGGTTCCTTGTCGATTTCAAGGTTCCTGTGTCAAGGTTCCTGTGTCAAGGTTCCTGTGTCAAGGTTCCTTGTGGATTTCAAGTTTCCTGTGTCAAGGTTCCTTGTGGATTTCGAGGTTCCTGTGTCAAGGTTCCTTGTGGATTTCAAGGTTCCTGTGTCAAGGTTCCTTGTGGGTTTCAAGGTTCCTGTGTCAAGGTTCCTGTGTCAAGGTTCCTTGTGGATTTCAAGGTTCCTGTGTCAAGGTTCCTTGTGGATTTCAAGGTTCGTGTGTCAAGGTTCCTTGTGGATTTCAAGGTTCGTGTGTCAAGGTTCCTTGTGGATTTCAAGGTTTCTGTGTCAAGGTTCCATTGTCATGGTTCCTTGTGGATTTCAAGGTTTCTGTGTCAAGGTTCCTTGTGGATTTCAAGGTTCCTGTGTCAAGGTTCCATTGTCATGGTTCCTTGTGGATTTCAAGGTTCCTGTGTCAAGGTTCTTTGTGGATTTCAAGGTTCCTGTGTCAAGGTTCCTGTGTCAAGGTTCCTTGTGGATTTCAAGGTTCCTGTGTCAAGGTTCCATTGTCATGGTTCCTTGTGGATTTCAAGGTTCCTGTGTCAAGGTTCCTTGTGGATTTCAAGGTTTCTGTGTCAAGGTTCCTTGTGGATTTCAAGGTTCCTGTTTCAAGGTTCCTTGTGGATTTCAAGGTTTCTGTGTCACGGTTCCTTGTGGATTTCAAGGTTCCTGTGTCAAGGTTCCTTGTGGATTTCAAGGTTCCTGTTTCAAGGTTCCTTGTGGATTTCAAGGTTGCTGTGTCACGGTTCCTTGTGGATTTCAAGGTTCCTGTGTCAAGGTTCCTTGTGGATTTCAAGGTTCCTGTTTCAAGGTTCCTTGTGGATTTCAAGGTTTCTGTGTCACGGTTCCTTGTGGATTTCAAGGTTTCTGTGTCACGGTTCCTTGTGGATTTCAAGGTTCCTGTGTCAAGGTTCCTTGTGGATTTCAAGGTTCCTGTGTCGAGGTTCCTTGTGGATTTCAAGGTTCCTGTGTCAAGGTTCCTGTGGATTTCAAGGTTCCTTGTGGATTTCAAGGTTCCTGTGTCAAGGTTCCTTGTGGATTTCAAGGTTCCTTGTGGATTTCAAGGTTCCTTGTGGATTTCAAGGTTCCTTGTGGATTTCAAGGTTCCTTGTGGATTTCAAAGTTCCTTGTGGATTTCAAGGTTCCTGTGGATTTCAAGGTTCCTGTGTCAAGGTTCCTGTGTCAAGGTTCCTTGTCGATTTCAAGGTTCCTGTGTCAAGGTTCCTGTGTCAAGGTTCCTGTGTCAAGGTTCCTTGTGGATTTCAAGTTTCCTGTGTCAAGGTTCCTTGTGGATTTCGAGGTTCCTGTGTCAAGGTTCCTTGTGGATTTCAAGGTTCCTGTGTCAAGGTTCCTTGTGGGTTTCAAGGTTCCTGTGTCAAGGTTCCTGTGTCAAGGTTCCTTGTGGATTTCAAGGTTCCTGTGTCAAGGTTCCTTGTGGATTTCAAGGTTCGTGTGTCAAGGTTCCTTGTGGATTTCAAGGTTCGTGTGTCAAGGTTCCTTGTGGATTTCAAGGTTTCTGTGTCAAGGTTCCATTGTCATGGTTCCTTGTGGATTTCAAGGTTTCTGTGTCAAGGTTCCTTGTGGATTTCAAGGTTCCTGTGTCAAGGTTCCATTGTCATGGTTCCTTGTGGATTTCAAGGTTCCTGTGTCAAGGTTCCTGTGTCAAGGTTCCTGTGTCAAGGTTCCTTGTGGATTTCAAGTTTCCTGTGTCAAGGTTCCTTGTGGATTTCGAGGTTCCTGTGTCAAGGTTCCTTGTGGATTTCAAGGTTCCTGTGTCAAGGTTCCTTGTGGGTTTCAAGGTTCCTGTGTCAAGGTTCCTGTGTCAAGGTTCCTTGTGGATTTCAAGGTTCCTGTGTCAAGGTTCCTTGTGGATTTCAAGGTTCGTGTGTCAAGGTTCCTTGTGGATTTCAAGGTTCGTGTGTCAAGGTTCCTTGTGGATTTCAAGGTTTCTGTGTCAAGGTTCCATTGTCATGTTTCCTTGTGGATTTCAAGGTTTCTGTGTCAAGGTTCCTTGTGGATTTCAAGGTTCCTGTGTCAAGGTTCCATTGTCATGGTTCCTTGTGGATTTCAAGGTTCCTGTGTCAAGGTTCTTTGTGGATTTCAAGGTTCCTGTGTCAAGGTTCCTGTGTCAAGGTTCCTTGTGGATTTCAAGGTTCCTGTGTCAAGGTTCCATTGTCATGGTTCCTTGTGGATTTCAAGGTTCCTGTGTCAAGGTTCCTTGTGGATTTCAAGGTTTCTGTGTCAAGGTTCCTTGTGGATTTCAAGGTTCCTGTTTCAAGGTTCCTTGTGGATTTCAAGGTTTCTGTGTCACGGTTCCTTGTGGATTTCAAGGTTCCTGTGTCAAGGTTCCTTGTGGATTTCAAGGTTCCTGTTTCAAGGTTCCTTGTGGATTTCAAGGTTGCTGTGTCATGGTTCCTTGTGGATTTCAAGGTTCCTGTGTCAAGGTTCCTTGTGGATTTCAAGGTTCCTGTTTCAAGGTTCCTTGTGGATTTCAAGGTTTCTGTGTCACGGTTCCTTGTGGATTTCAAGGTTTCTGTGTCACGGTTCCTTGTGGATTTCAAGGTTCCTGTGTCAAGGTTCCTTGTGGATTTCAAGGTTCCTGTGTCAAGGTTCCTTGTGGATTTCAAGGTTCCTGTGTCAAGGTTCCTTGTGGATTTCAAGGTTCCTGTGTCACGGTTCCTTGTGGAATTTCAAGGTTTCTGTGTCAAGGTTCCTTGTGGGTTTCAAGGTTCCTGTGTCAAGGTTCCTGTGTCAAGGTTCCTTGTGGATTTCAAGGTTCCTGTGTCAAGGTTCCTTGTGGATTTCAAGGTTCGTGTGTCAAGGTTCCTTGTGGATTTCAAGGTTCGTGTGTCAAGGTTCCTTGTGGATTTCAAGGTTTCTGTGTCAAGGTTCCATTGTCATGTTTCCTTGTGGATTTCAAGGTTTCTGTGTCAAGGTTCCTTGTGGATTTCAAGGTTCCTGTGTCAAGGTTCCATTGTCATGGTTCCTTGTGGATTTCAAGGTTCCTGTGTCAAGGTTCTTTGTGGATTTCAAGGTTCCTGTGTCAAGGTTCCTGTGTCAAGGTTCCTTGTGGATTTCAAGGTTCCTGTGTCAAGGTTCCATTGTCATGGTTCCTTGTGGATTTCAAGGTTCCTGTGTCAAGGTTCCTTGTGGATTTCAAGGTTTCTGTGTCAAGGTTCCTTGTGGATTTCAAGGTTCCTGTTTCAAGGTTCCTTGTGGATTTCAAGGTTTCTGTGTCACGGTTCCTTGTGGATTTCAAGGTTCCTGTGTCAAGGTTCCTTGTGGATTTCAAGGTTCCTGTTTCAAGGTTCCTTGTGGATTTCAAGGTTGCTGTGTCATGGTTCCTTGTGGATTTCAAGGTTCCTGTGTCAAGGTTCCTTGTGGATTTCAAGGTTCCTGTTTCAAGGTTCCTTGTGGATTTCAAGGTTTCTGTGTCACGGTTCCTTGTGGATTTCAAGGTTTCTGTGTCACGGTTCCTTGTGGATTTCAAGGTTCCTGTGTCAAGGTTCCTTGTGGATTTCAAGGTTCCTGTGTCAAGGTTCCTTGTGGATTTCAAGGTTCCTGTGTCAAGGTTCCTTGTGGATTTCAAGGTTCCTGTGTCACGGTTCCTTGTGGAATTTCAAGGTTTCTGTGTCAAGGTTCCTTGTGGATTTCAAGGTTCCTGTGTCAAGGTTCCTTGTGGATTTCAAGGTTCCTGTGTCAAGGTTCCTTGTGGATTTCAAGGTTCCTGTGTCAAGGTTCCTTGTGGATTTCAAGGTTTCTGTGTCACGGTTCCTTGTGGATTTCAAGGTTCCTGTGTCAAGGTTCCTTGTGGATTTCAAGGTTCCTGTGTCAAGGTTCCTTGTGGAATTCAAGGTTCCTTGTGGATTTCAAGGTTCCTTGTGGATTTCAAGGTTCCTTGTGGATTTCCTGTGTCAAGGTTCCTTGTGGATTTCAAGGTTCCTTGTGGATTTCAAGGTTCCTTGTGGATTTCAAGGTTCCTTGTGGATTTCAAGGTTCCTGTGTCAAGGTTCCTTGTGGATTTCAAGGTTCCTGTGTCAAGGTTCCTGTGTCAAGGTCCCTTGTCGATTTCAAGGTTCCTGTGTCAAGTTTCCTTGTGGATTTCAAGGTTCCTTGTGGATATCAAGGTTCCTTGTGGATTTCAAGGTTTCTGTGTCAAGGTTCCTTGTGGATTTCAAGGTTTGTGTGTCAAGGTTCCTTGTGGATTTCAAGGTTCCTGTGTCAAGGTTCCTTGTGGATTTCAAGGTTCCTTGTGGATTTCAAGGTTCCTTGTCGATTTCAAGGTTCCTGTGTCAAGGTTCCTGTGTCAAGATTCCTTGTGGATTTCAAGGTTCCTGTGTCAAGGTTCCTGTGTCAAGGTTCCTTGTGGATTTCAAGGTTTCTGTGTCACGGTTCCTTGTGGATTTCAAGGTTCCTGTGTCAAGGTTCCTTGTGGATTTCAAGGTTCCTGTTTCAAGGTTCCTTGTGGATTTCAAGGTTTCTGTGTCACGGTTCCTTGTGGATTTCAAGGTTCCTGTGTCAAGGTTCCTTGTGGATTTCAAGGTTCCTGTTTCAAGGTTCCTTGTGGATTTCAAGGTTTCTGTGTCACGGTTCCTTGTGGATTTCAAGGTTTCTGTGTCACGGTTCCTTGTGGATTTCAAGGTTCCTGTGTCAAGGTTCCTTGTGGATTTCAAGGTTCCTGTGTCAAGGTTCCTTGTGGATTTCAAGGTTCCTGTGTCAAGGTTCCTTGTGGATTTCAAGGTTCCTGTGTCACGGTTCCTTGTGGAATTTCAAGGTTTCTGTGTCAAGGTTCCTTGTGGATTTCAAGGTTCCTGTGTCAAGGTTCCTTGTGGATTTCAAGGTTCCTGTGTCAAGGTTCCTTGTGGATTTCAAGGTTCCTGTGTCAAGGTTCCTTGTGGATTTCAAGGTTTCTGTGTCACGGTTCCTTGTGGATTTCAAGGTTCCTGTGTCAAGGTTCCCTGTGGATTTCAAGGTTCCTGTGTCAAGGTTCCTTGTGGAATTCAAGGTTCCTTGTGGATTTCAAGGTTCCTTGTGGATTTCAAGGTTCCTTGTGGATTTCAAGGTTCCTGTGTCAAGGTTCCTTGTGGATTTCAAGGTTCCTTGTGGATTTCAAGGTTCCTTGTGGATTTCAAGGTTCCTGTGTCAAGGTTCCTTGTGGATTTCAAGGTTCCTGTGTCAAGGTTCCTGTGTCAAGGTCCCTTGTCGATTTCAAGGTTCCTGTGTCAAGTTTCCTTGTGGATTTCAAGGTTCCTGTGTCAAGTTTCCTTGTGGATTTCAAGGTTCCTTGTGGATTTCAAGGTTCCTTGTGGATTTCAAGGTTTCTGTGTCAAGGTTCCTTGTGGATTTCAAGGTTCCTGTGTCAAGGTTCCTTGTGGATTTCAAGGTTCCTGTGTCAAGGTTCCTTGTGGATTTCAAGGTTCCTTGTCGATTTCAAGGTTCCTGTGTCAAGGTTCCTGTGTCAAGATTCCTTGTGGATTTCAAGGTTCCTGTATCAAGGTTCCTGTGTCAAAGTTCCTGTGTCAAGGTTCCTTGTGGATTTCAAGGTTCCTGTGTCAAGGTTCCTTGTGGATTTCAAGGTTCCTGTGTCAAGGTTCCTGTGTCAAGGTTCCTTGTGGATTTCAAGGTTTCTGTGTCAAGGTTCCTTGTGGATTTCAAGGTTCCTTGTGGATTTCAAGGTTCCTGTGTCAAGGTTCCTTGTCGATTTCAAGGTTCCTGTGTCAAGGTTCTTGTGTCAAGGTTCCTGTGTCAAGGTTCCTTGTGGATTTCAAGGTTCCTGTGTCAAGGTTCCTTGTGGATTTCAAGGTTCCTGTGTCAAGGTTCCTTGTGGATTTCAAGGTTACTTGTGGATTTCAAGGTTCCTGTGTCAAAGTTCCTTGTGGATTTCAAGGTTTCTGTGTCAAGGTTCCTTGTGGATTTCAAGGGTCCTTGTGGATTTCAAGGTTCCTTGTGGATTTCAAGTTTCCTTGTGGATTTCAAGGTTCCTGTGGATTTCAAGGTTCCTGTGTCAAGGTTCCTGTGTCAAGGTTCCTTGTCGATTTCAAGGTTCCTGTGTCAAGGTTCCTGTGTCAAGGTTCCTGTGTCAAGGTTCCTTGTGGATTTCAAGGTTCCTGTGTCAAGGTTCCTTGTGGATTTCAAGGTTCCTGTGTCAAGGTTCCTTGTGGATTTCAAGGTTCCTGTGTCAAGGTTCCTGTGTCAAGGTTCCTGTGTCAAGGTTCCTTGTGGATTTCAAGGTTCCTGTGTCAAGGTTCCTTGTGGATTTCAAGGTTCCTATGTCAAGGTTCCTTGTGGATTTCAAGGTTCCTGTGTCAAGGTTCCTTGTGGATTTCAAGGTTCCTGTGTCAAGGTTCCTTGTGGATTTCAAGGTTCCTTGTGGATTTCAAGGTTCCTTGTGGATTTCAAGGTTCGTGTGTCAAGGTTCCTTGTCGATTTCAAGGTTCCTGTGTCAAGGTTCCTGTGTGAAGGTTCCTTGTGGATTTCAAGGTTCCTGTGTGAAGGTTCCTTGTGGATTTCAAGGTTCCTGTGTCAAGGTTCCTTGTGGATTTCAAGGTTCCTGTGTCAAGGTTCCTTGTGGATTTCAAGGTTCCTTGTGGATTTCAAGGTTCCTGTGTCAAGGTTCCTGTGTCAAGGTTCCTTGTGGATTTCAAGGTTTCTGTGTCAAGGTTCTTTGTGGATTTCAAGGTTCCTGTGTCAAGGTTCCTTGTGGATTTCAAGGTTCCTTGTGGATTTCAAGGTTCCTTGTGGATTTCAAGGTTCCTTGTGGATTTCAAGGTTCCTGTGCCAAGGTTCCTTGTGGATTTCAAGGTTCCTTGTGGATATCAAGTTTCCTTGTGGATTTCAAGGTTCCTTGTGGATTTCAAGGTTCCTTGTGGATTTCAAGGTTCCTTGTGGATTTCAAGGTTCCTGTGGATTTCAAGGTTCCTTGTGGATTTCAAGGTTCCTGTGCCAAGGTTCTTTGTGGATTTCAAGGTTCCTGTGTCAAGGTTCCTTGTGGATTTCAAGGTTCCTTGTGGCTTTCAAGGTTCCTTGTGGATTTCAAGGTTCCTTGTGGATTTCAAGGTTCCTTGTGGAATTCAAGGTTCCTTGTGGATTTCTAGGTTCCTTGTGGATTTCAAGGTTCCTGTGTCAAGTTTCCTTGTGGATTTCAAGGTTCCTTGTGGATTTCAAGGTTCCTTGTGGATTTCAAGGTTCCTGTGGATTTCAAGGTTCCTTGTGGATTTCAAGGTTCCTGTGTCAAGGTTCCTTGTGGATTTCAAGGTTCCTTGTGGATTTCAAGGTTCCTTGTGGATTTCAAGGTTCCTTGTGGATTTCAAGGTTCCTGTGGATTTCAAGGTTCCTGTGTCAAGGTTCCTGTGTCAAGGTTCCTTGTCGATTTCAAGGTTCCTGTGTCAAGGTTCCTGTGTCAAGGTTCCTGTGTCAAGGTTCCTTGTGGATTTCAAGTTTCCTGTGTCAAGGTTCCTTGTGGATTTCGAGGTTCCTGTGTCAAGGTTCCTTGTGGATTTCAAGGTTCCTGTGTCAAGGTTCCTTGTGGGTTTCAAGGTTCCTGTGTCAAGGTTCCTGTGTCAAGGTTCCTTGTGGATTTCAAGGTTCCTGTGTCAAGGTTCCTTGTGGATTTCAAGGTTCGTGTGTCAAGGTTCCTTGTGGATTTCAAGGTTCGTGTGTCAAGGTTCCTTGTGGATTTCAAGGTTTCTGTGTCAAGGTTCCATTGTCATGGTTCCTTGTGGATTTCAAGGTTTCTGTGTCAAGGTTCCTTGTGGATTTCAAGGTTCCTGTGTCAAGGTTCCATTGTCATGGTTCCTTGTGGATTTCAAGGTTCCTGTGTCAAGGCTCTTTGTGGATTTCAAGGTTCCTGTGTCAAGGTTCCTGTGTCAAGGTTCCTTGTGGATTTCAAGGTTCCTGTGTCAAGGTTCCATTGTCATGGTTCCTTGTGGATTTCAAGGTTCCTGTGTCAAGGTTCCTTGTGGATTTCAAGGTTTCTGTGTCAAGGTTCCTTGTGGATTTCAAGGTTCCTGTTTCAAGGTTCCTTGTGGATTTCAAGGTTTCTGTGTCACGGTTCCTTGTGGATTTCAAGGTTCCTGTGTCAAGGTTCCTTGTGGATTTCAAGGTTCCTGTTTCAAGGTTCCTTGTGGATTTCAAGGTTGCTGTGTCACGGTTCCTTGTGGATTTCAAGGTTCCTGTGTCAAGGTTCCTTGTGGATTTCAAGGTTCCTGTTTCAAGGTTCCTTGTGGATTTCAAGGTTTCTGTGTCACGGTTCCTTGTGGATTTCAAGGTTCCTGTGTCAAGGTTCCTTGTGGATTTCAAGGTTCCTGTGCCAAGGTTCCTTGTGGATTTCAAGGTTCCTGTGTCAAGGTTCCTTGTGGATTTCAAGGTTTCTGTGTCACGGTTCCTTGTGGATTTCAAGGTTCCTGTGTCAAGGTTCCTTGTGGATTTCAAGGTTCCTGTGTCAAGGTTCCTTGTGGAATTCAAGGTTCCTTGTGGATTTCAAGGTTCCTTGTGGATTTCAAGGTTCCTTGTGGATTTCAAGGTTCCTGTGTCAAGGTTCCTTGTGGATTTCAAGGTTCCTTGTGGATTTCAAGGTTCCTTGTGGATTTCAAGGTTCCTGTGTCAAGGTTCCTTGTGGATTTCAAGGTTCCTGTGTCAAGGTTCCTGTGTCAAGGTCCCTTGTCGATTTCAAGGTTCCTGTGTCAAGTTTCCTTGTGGATTTCAAGGTTCCTTGTGGATTTCAAGGTTCCTTGTGGATTTCAAGGTTTCTGTGTCAAGGTTCCTTGTGGATTTCAAGGTTTGTGTGTCAAGGTTCCTTGTGGATTTCAAGGTTCCTGTGTCAAGGTTCCTTGTGGATTTCAAGGTTCCTTGTGGATTTCAAGGTTCCTTGTCGATTTCAAGGTTCCTGTGTCAAGGTTCCTGTGTCAAGATTCCTTGTGGATTTCAAGGTTCCTGTGTCAAGGTTCCTGTGTCAAGGTTCCTTGTGGATTTCAAGGTTCCTGTGTCAAGGTTCCTTGTGGATTTCAAGGTTCCTGTGTCAAGGTTCCTGTGTCAAGGTTCCTTGTGGATTTCAAGGTTTCTGTGTCAAGGTTCCTTGTGGATTTCAAGGTTCCTTGTGGATTTCAAGGTTCCTGTGTCAAGGTTCCTTGTCGATTTCAAGGTTCCTGTGTCAAGGTTTCTTGTGGATTTCAAGGTTCCTGTGTCAAGGTTCCTTGTGGATTTCAAGGTTCCTGTGTCAAGGTTCCTTGTGGATTTCAAGGTTACTTGTGGATTTCAAGGTTTCTGTGTCAAGGTTCCTTGTGGATTTCAAGGTTCCTTGTGGATTTCAAGGGTCCTTGTGGATTTCAAGGTTCCTTGTGGATTACAAGTTTCCTTGTGGATTTCAAGGTTCCTGTGGATTTCAAGGTTCCTGTGTCAAGGTTCCTGTGTCAAGGTTCCTTGTCGATTTCAAGGTTCCTGTGTCAAGGTTCCTGTGTCAAGGTTCCTTGTGGATTTCAAGGTTCCTGTGTCAAGGTTCCTGTGTCAAGGTTCCTGTGTCAAGGTTCCTTGTGGATTTCAAGGTTCCTGTGTCAAGGTTCCTTGTGGATTTCAAGGTTCCTATGTCAAGGTTCCTTGTGGATTTCAAGGTTCCTGTGTCAAGGTTCCTTGTGGATTTCAAGGTTCCTGTGTCAAGGTCCCTTGTGGATTTCAAGGTTCCTTGTGGATTTCAAGGTTCCTTGTGGATTTCAAGGTTTCTGTGTCACGGTTCCTTGTGGATTTCAAGGTTCCTGTGTCAAGGTTCCTTGTGGATTTCAAGGTTCCTGTGTCAAGGTTCCTTGTGGATTTCAAGGTTCCTGTGTCAAGGTTCCTTGTGGATTTCAAGGTTCCTTGTGGATTTCAAGGTTCCTGTGTCAAGGTTCCTTGTGGATTTCAAGGTTCCTTGTGGATTTCAAGGTTCCTGTGTCAAGGTTCTTTGTGGATTTCAAGGTTCCTGTGTCAAAGTTCCTGTGTCAAGGTTCCTTGTGGATTTCAAGGTTCCTGTGTCAAGGTTCCATTGTCATGGTTCCTTGTGGATTTCAAGGTTCCTGTGTCAAGGTTCTTTGTGGATTTCAAGGTTCCTCTTTCAAGGTTCCATTGTCATGGTTCCTTGTGGATTTCAAGGTTCCTGTGTCAAGGTTCCTTGTGGATTTCAAGGTTCCATTGTCATGGTTCCTTGTGGATTTCAAGGTTCCTGTTTCAGGGTTCCATTGTCATGGTTCCTTGTGGATTTCAAGGTTTCTGTGTCAAGGTTCCATTGTCATGGTTCCTTGTGGATTTCAAGGTTTCTGTGTCAAGGTTCCTTGTGGATTTCAAGGTTCCTGTGTCAAGGTTCCATTGTCATGGTTCCTTGTGGATTTCAAGGTTCCTGTGTCAAGGTTCTTTGTGGATTTCAAGGTTCCTGTGTCAAGGTTCCTTGTGGATTTCAAGGTTCCTGTGTCAAGGTTCCATTGTCATGGTTCCTTGTGGATTTCAAGGTTCCTGTGTCAAGGTTCCTTGTGGATTTCAAGGTTTCTGTGTCAAGGTTCCTTGTGGATTTCAAGGTTCCTGTTTCAAGGTTCCTTGTGGATTTCAAGGTTTCTGTGTCACGGTTCCTTGTGGATTTCAAGGTTCCTGTGTCAAGGTTCCTTGTGGATTTCAAGGTTCCTGTTTCAAGGTTCCTTGTGGATTTCAAGGTTTCTGTGTCACGGTTCCTTGTGGATTTCAAGGTTCCTGTGTCAAGGTTCCTTGTGGATTTCAAGGTTTCTGTTTCAAGGTTCCTTGTGGATTTCAAGGTTTCTGTGTCACGGTTCCTTGTGGATTTCAAGGTTTCTGTGTCACGGTTCCTTGTGGATTTCAAGGTTCCTGTGTCAAGGTTCCTTGTGGATTTCAAGGTTCCTGTGTCAAGGTTCCTTGTGGATTTCAAGGTTCCTGTGTCAAGGTTCCTTGTGGATTTCAAGGTTCCTGTGTCACGGTTCCTTGTGGAATTTCAAGGTTTCTGTGTCAAGGTTCCTTGTGGATTTCAAGGTTCCTGTGTCAAGGTTCCTTGTGGATTTCAAGGTTCCTGTGTCAAGGTTCCTTGTGGATGTCAAGGTTCCTGTGTCAAGGTTCCTTGTGGATTTCAAGGTTTCTGTGTCACGGTTCCTTGTGGATTTCAAGGTTCCTGTGTCAAGGTTCCTTGTGGATTTCAAGGTTCCTGTGTCAAGGTTCCTTGTGGAATTCAAGGTTCCTTGTGGATTTCAAGGTTCCTTGTGGATTTCAAGGTTCCTTGTGGATTTCAAGGTTCCTGTGTCAAGGTTCCTTGTGGATTTCAAGGTTCCTTGTGGATTTCAAGGTTCCTTGTGGATTTCAAGGTTCCTGTGTCAAGGTTCCTGTGTCAAGATTCCTTGTGGATTTCAAGGTTCCTGTATCAAGGTTCCTGTGTCAAGGTTCCTGTGTCAAGGTTCCTTGTGGATTTCAAGGTTCCTGTGTCAAGGTTCCTTGTGGATTTCAAGGTTCCTGTGTCAAGGTTCCTGTGTCAAGGTTCCTTGTGGATTTCAAGGTTTCTGTGTCAAGGTTCCTTGTGGATTTCAAGGTTCCTTGTGGATTTCAAGGTTCCTGTGTCAAGGTTCCTTGTCGATTTCAAGGTTCCTGTGTCAAGGTTCTTGTGTCAAGGTTCCTGTGTCAAGGTTCCTTGTGGATTTCAAGGTTCCTGTGTCAAGGTTCCTTGTGGATTTCAAGGTTCCTGTGTCAAGGTTCCTTGTGGATTTCAAGGTTACTTGTGGATTTCAAGGTTCCTGTGTCAAGGTTCCTTGTGGATTTCAAGGTTTCTGTGTCAAGGTTCCTTGTGGATTTCAAGGTTCCTTGTGGATTTCAAGGGTCCTTGTGGATTTCAAGGTTCCTTGTGGATTTCAAGTTTCCTTGTGGATTTCAAGGTTCCTGTGGATTTCAAGGTTCCTGTGTCAAGGTTCCTGTGTCAAGGTTCCTTGTCGATTTCAAGGTTCCTGTGTCAAGGTTCCTGTGTCAAGGTTCCTGTGTCAAGGTTCCTTGTGGATTTCAAGGTTCCTGTGTCAAGGTTCCTTGTGGATTTCAAGGTTCCTGTGTCAAGGTTCCTTGTGGATTTCAAGGTTCCTGTGTCAAGGTTCCTGTGTCAAGGTTCCTGTGTCAAGGTTCCTTGTGGATTTCAAGGTTCCTGTGTCAAGGTTCCTTGTGGATTTCAAGGTTCCTATGTCAAGGTTCCTTGTGGATTTCAAGGTTCCTGTGTCAAGGTTCCTTGTGGATTTCAAGGTTCCTGTGTCAAGGTTCCTTGTGGATTTCAAGGTTCCTTGTGGATTTCAAGGTTCCTTGTGGATTTCAAGGTTCGTGTGTCAAGGTTCCTTGTCGATTTCAAGGTTCCTGTGTCAAGGTTCCTGTGTGAAGGTTCCTTGTGGATTTCAAGGTTCCTGTGTCAAGGTTCCTTGTGGATTTCAAGGTTCCTGTGTCAAGGTTCCTTGTGGATTTCAAGGTTCCTGTGTCAAGGTTCCTTGTGGATTTCAAGGTTCCTTGTGGATTTCAAGGTTCCTGTGTCAAGGTTCCTGTGTCAAGGTTCCTTGTGGATTTCAAGGTTTCTGTGTCAAGGTTCTTTGTGGATTTCAAGGTTCCTGTGTCAAGGTTCCTTGTGGATTTCAAGGTTCCTTGTGGATTTCAAGGTTCCTTGTGGATTTCAAGGTTCCTTGTGGATTTCAAGGTTCCTGTGCCAAGGTTCCTTGTGGATTTCAAGGTTCCTTGTGGATATCAAGTTTCCTTGTGGATTTCAAGGTTCCTTGTGGATTTCAAGGTTCCTTGTGGATTTCAAGGTTCCTTGTGGATTTCAAGGTTCCTGTGGATTTCAAGGTTCCTTGTGGATTTCAAGGTTCCTGTGCCAAGGTTCTTTGTGTATTTCAAGGTTCCTGTGTCAAGGTTCCTTGTGGATTTCAAGGTTCCTTGTGGATTTCAAGGTTCCTTGTGGAATTCAAGGTTCCTTGTGGATTTCTAGGTTCCTTGTGGATTTCAAGGTTCCTGTGTCAAGTTTCCTTGTGGATTTCAAGGTTCCTTGTGGATTTCAAGGTTCCTTGTGGATTTCAAGGTTCCTGTGGATTTCAAGGTTCCTTGTGGATTTCAAGGTTCCTGTGTCAAGGTTCCTTGTGGATTTCAAGGTTCCTTGTGGATTTCAAGGTTCCTTGTGGATTTCAAGGTTCCTTGTGGATTTCAAGGTTCCTGTGGATTTCAAGGTTCCTGTGTCAAGGTTCCTGTGTCAAGGTTCCTTGTCGATTTCAAGGTTCCTGTGTCAAGGTTCCTGTGTCAAGGTTCCTTGTGGATTTCAAGTTTCCTGTGTCAAGGTTCCTTGTGGATTTCGAGGTTCCTGTGTCAAGGTTCCTTGTGGATTTCAAGGTTCCTGTGTCAAGGTTCCTTGTGGGTTTCAAGGTTCCTGTGTCAAGGTTCCTGTGTCAAGGTTCCTTGTGGATTTCAAGGTTCCTGTGTCAAGGTTCCTTGTGGATTTCAAGGTTCGTGTGTCAAGGTTCCTTGTGGATTTCAAGGTTCGTGTGTCAAGGTTCCTTGTGGATTTCAAGGTTTCTGTGTCAAGGTTCCATTGTCATGGTTCCTTGTGGATTTCAAGGTTTCTGTGTCAAGGTTCCTTGTGGATTTCAAGGTTCCTGTGTCAAGGTTCCATTGTCATGGTTCCTTGTGGATTTCAAGGTTCCTGTGTCAAGGTTCTTTGTGGATTTCAAGGTTCCTGTGTCAAGGTTCCTGTGTCAAGGTTCCTTGTGGATTTCAAGGTTCCTGTGTCAAGGTTCCATTGTCATGGTTCCTTGTGGATTTCAAGGTTCCTGTGTCAAGGTTCCTTGTGGATTTCAAGGTTTCTGTGTCAAGGTTCCTTGTGGATTTCAAGGTTCCTGTTTCAAGGTTCCTTGTGGATTTCAAGGTTTCTGTGTCACGGTTCCTTGTGGATTTCAAGGTTCCTGTGTCAAGGTTCCTTGTGGATTTCAAGGTTCCTGTTTCAAGGTTCCTTGTGGATTTCAAGGTTGCTGTGTCACGGTTCCTTGTGGATTTCAAGGTTCCTGTGTCAAGGTTCCTTGTGGATTTCAAGGTTCCTGTTTCAAGGTTCCTTGTGGATTTCAAGGTTTCTGTGTCACGGTTCCTTGTGGATTTCAAGGTTTCTGTGTCACGGTTCCTTGTGGATTTCAAGGTTCCTGTGTCAAGGTTCCTTGTGGATTTCAAGGTTCCTGTGTCAAGGTTCCTTGTGGATTTCAAGGTTCCTGTGTCAAGGTTCCTTGTGGATTTCAAGGTTCCTGTGTCACGGTTCCTTGTGGAATTTCAAGGTTTCTGTGTCAAGGTTCCTTGTGGATTTCAAGGTTCCTGTGTCAAGGTTCCTTGTGGATTTCAAGGTTCCTGTGTCAAGGTTCCTTGTGGATTTCAAGGTTCCTGTGTCAAGGTTCCTTGTGGATTTCAAGGTTTCTGTGTCACGGTTCCTTGTGGATTTCAAGGTTCCTGTGTCAAGGTTCCTTGTGGATTTCAAGGTTCCTGTGTCAAGGTTCCTTGTGGAATTCAAGGTTCCTTGTGGATTTCAAGGTTCCTTGTGGATTTCAAGGTTCCTTGTGGATTTCAAGGTTCCTGTGTCAAGGTTCCTTGTGGATTTCAAGGTTCCTTGTGGATTTCAAGGTTCCTTGTGGATTTCAAGGTTCCTGTGTCAAGGTTCCTTGTGGATTTCAAGGTTCCTGTGTCAAGGTTCCTGTGTCAAGGTCCCTTGTCGATTTCAAGGTTCCTGTGTCAAGTTTCCTTGTGGATTTCAAGGTTCCTTGTGGATTTCAAGGTTCCTTGTGGATTTCAAGGTTTCTGTGTCAAGGTTCCTTGTGGATTTCAAGGTTTGTGTGTCAAGGTTCCTTGTGGATTTCAAGGTTCCTGTGTCAAGGTTCCTTGTGGATTTCAAGGTTCCTTGTGGATTTCAAGGTTCCTTGTCGATTTCAAGGTTCCTGTGTCAAGGTTCCTGTGTCAAGATTCCTTGTGGATTTCAAGGTTCCTGTGTCAAGGTTCCTGTGTCAAGGTTCCTTGTGGATTTCAAGGTTCCTGTGTCAAGGTTCCTTGTGGATTTCAAGGTTCCTGTGTCAAGGTTCCTGTGTCAAGGTTCCTTGTGGATTTCAAGGTTTCTGTGTCAAGGTTCCTTGTGGATTTCAAGGTTCCTTGTGGATTTCAAGGTTCCTGTGTCAAGGTTCCTTGTCGATTTCAAGGTTCCTGTGTCAAGGTTTCTTGTGGATTTCAAGGTTCCTGTGTCAAGGTTCCTTGTGGATTTCAAGGTTCCTGTGTCAAGGTTCCTTGTGGATTTCAAGGTTCCTGTGTCAAGGTTCCTGTGTCAAGGTTCCTTGTGGATTTCAAGGTTTCTGTGTCAAGGTTCCTTGTGGATTTCAAGGTTCCTTGTGGATTTCAAGGTTCCTGTGTCAAGGTTCCTTGTCGATTTCAAGGTTCCTGTGTCAAGGTTCTTGTGTCAAGGTTCCTGTGTCAAGGTTCCTTGTGGATTTCAAGGTTCCTGTGTCAAGGTTCCTTGTGGATTTCAAGGTTCCTGTGTCAAGGTTCCTTGTGGATTTCAAGGTTACTTGTGGATTTCAAGGTTCCTGTGTCAAGGTTCCTTGTGGATTTCAAGGTTTCTGTGTCAAGGTTCCTTGTGGATTTCAAGGTTCCTTGTGGATTTCAAGGGTCCTTGTGGATTTCAAGGTTCCTTGTGGATTTCAAGTTTCCTTGTGGATTTCAAGGTTCCTGTGGATTTCAAGGTTCCTGTTTCAAGGTTCCTGTGTCAAGGTTCCTTGTCGATTTCAAGGTTCCTGTGTCAAGGTTCCTGTGTCAAGGTTCCTGTGTCAAGGTTCCTTGTGGATTTCAAGGTTCCTGTGTCAAGGTTCCTTGTGGATTTCAAGGTTCCTGTGTCAAGGTTCCTTGTGGATTTCAAGGTTCCTGTGTCAAGGTTCCTGTGTCAAGGTTCCTGTGTCAAGGTTCCTTGTGGATTTCAAGGTTCCTGTGTCAAGGTTCCTTGTGGATTTCAAGGTTCCTATGTCAAGGTTCCTTGTGGATTTCAAGGTTCCTGTGTCAAGGTTCCTTGTGGATTTCAAGGTTCCTGTGTCAAGGTTCCTTGTGGATTTCAAGGTTCCTTGTGGATTTCAAGGTTCCTTGTGGATTTCAAGGTTCATGTGTCAAGGTTCCTTGTCGATTTCAAGGTTCCTGTGTCAAGGTTCCTGTGTGAAGGTTCCTTGTGGATTTCAAGGTTCCTGTGTCAAGGTTCCTTGTGGATTTCAAGGTTCCTGTGTCAAGGTTCCTTGTGGATTTCAAGGTTCCTGTGTCAAGGTTCCTTGTGGATTTCAAGGTTCCTTGTGGATTTCAAGGTTCCTGTGTCAAGGTTCCTGTGTCAAGGTTCCTTGTGGATTTCAAGGTTTCTGTGTCAAGGTTCTTTGTGGATTTCAAGGTTCCTGTGTCAAGGTTCCTTGTGGATTTCAAGGTTCCTTGTGGATTTCAAGGTTCCTTGTGGATTTCAAGGTTCCTTGTGGATTTCAAGGTTCCTGTGCCAAGGTTCCTTGTGGATTTCAAGGTTCCTTGTGGATATCAAGTTTCCTTGTGGATTTCAAGGTTCCTTGTGGATTTCAAGGTTCCTTGTGGATTTCAAGGTTCCTTGTGGATTTCAAGGTTCCTGTGGATTTCAAGGTTCCTTGTGGATTTCAAGGTTCCTGTGCCAAGGTTCTTTGTGGATTTCAAGGTTCCTGTGTCAAGGTTCCTTGTGGATTTCAAGGTTCCTTGTGGATTTCAAGGTTCCTTGTGGATTTCAAGGTTCCTTGTGGATTTCAAGGTCCCTTGTGGAATTCAAGGTTCCTTGTGGATTTCTAGGTTCCTTGTGGATTTCAAGGTTCCTGTGTCAAGTTTCCTTGTGGATTTCAAGGTTCCTTGTGGATTTCAAGGTTCCTTGTGGATTTCAAGGTTCCT
This sequence comes from Myxine glutinosa, assembly GCF_964187855.1. Taxonomy (NCBI): domain Eukaryota; kingdom Metazoa; phylum Chordata; class Myxini; order Myxiniformes; family Myxinidae; genus Myxine; species Myxine glutinosa. The sequence goes on along the minus strand of NC_136266.1, from coordinate 173,452,962 downwards.
GTGGATTTCAAGGTTCCTTGTGGATTTCAAGGTTCCTGTGTCAAGGTTCCTTGTGGATTTCAAGGTTCCTTGTGGATTTCAAGGTTCCTTGTGGATTTCAAGGTTCCTGTGGATTTCAAGGTTCCTGTGTCAAGGTTCCTGTGTCAAGGTTCCTTGTCGATTTCAAGGTTCCTGTGTCAAGGTTCCTGTGTCAAGGTTCCTGTGTCAAGGTTCCTTGTGGATTTCAAGTTTCCTGTGTCAAGGTTCCTTGTGGATTTCGAGGTTCCTGTGTCAAGGTTCCTTGTGGATTTCAAGGTTCCTGTGTCAAGGTTCCTTGTGGGTTTCAAGGTTCCTGTGTCAAGGTTCCTGTGTCAAGGTTCCTTGTGGATTTCAAGGTTCCTGTGTCAAGGTTCCTTGTGGATTTCAAGGTTCGTGTGTCAAGGTTCCTTGTGGATTTCAAGGTTCGTGTGTCAAGGTTCCTTGTGGATTTCAAGGTTTCTGTGTCAAGGTTCCATTGTCATGGTTCCTTGTGGATTTCAAGGTTTCTGTGTCAAGGTTCCATTGTCATGGTTCCTTGTGGATTTCAAGGTTCCTGTGTCAAGGTTCTTTGTGGATTTCAAGGTTCCTGTGTCAAGGTTCCTGTGTCAAGGTTCCTTGTGGATTTCAAGGTTCCTGTGTCAAGGTTCCATTGTCATGGTTCCTTGTGGATTTCAAGGTTCCTGTGTCAAGGTTCCTTGTGGATTTCAAGGTTTCTGTGTCAAGGTTCCTTGTGGATTTCAAGGTTCCTGTTTCAAGGTTCCTTGTGGATTTCAAGGTTTCTGTGTCACGGTTCCTTGTGGATTTCAAGGTTCCTGTGTCAAGGTTCCTTGTGGATTTCAAGGTTCCTGTTTCAAGGTTCCTTGTGGATTTCAAGGTTGCTGTGTCACGGTTCCTTGTGGATTTCAAGGTTCCTGTGTCAAGGTTCCTTGTGGATTTCAAGGTTCCTGTTTCAAGGTTCCTTGTGGATTTCAAGGTTTCTGTGTCACGGTTCCTTGTGGATTTCAAGGTTTCTGTGTCACGGTTCCTTGTGGATTTCAAGGTTCCTGTGTCAAGGTTCCTTGTGGATTTCAAGGTTCCTGTGTCGAGGTTCCTTGTGGATTTCAAGGTTCCTGTGTCAAGGTTCCTGTGGATTTCAAGGTTCCTTGTGGATTTCAAGGTTCCTGTGTCAAGGTTCCTTGTGGATTTCAAGGTTCCTTGTGGATTTCAAGGTTCCTTGTGGATTTCAAGGTTCCTTGTGGATTTCAAGGTTCCTTGTGGATTTCAAGGTTCCTTGTGGATTTCAAGGTTCCTGTGGATTTCAAGGTTCCTGTGTCAAGGTTCCTGTGTCAAGGTTCCTTGTCGATTTCAAGGTTCCTGTGTCAAGGTTCCTGTGTCAAGGTTCCTGTGTCAAGGTTCCTTGTGGATTTCAAGTTTCCTGTGTCAAGGTTCCTTGTGGATTTCGAGGTTCCTGTGTCAAGGTTCCTTGTGGATTTCAAGGTTCCTGTGTCAAGGTTCCTTGTGGGTTTCAAGGTTCCTGTGTCAAGGTTCCTGTGTCAAGGTTCCTTGTGGATTTCAAGGTTCCTGTGTCAAGGTTCCTTGTGGATTTCAAGGTTCGTGTGTCAAGGTTCCTTGTGGATTTCAAGGTTCGTGTGTCAAAGTTCCTTGTGGATTTCAAGGTTTCTGTGTCAAGGTTCCATTGTCATGGTTCCTTGTGGATTTCAAGGTTTCTGTGTCAAGGTTCCTTGTGGATTTCAAGGTTCCTGTGTCAAGGTTCCATTGTCATGGTTCCTTGTGGATTTCAAGGTTCCTGTGTCAAGGTTCCTGTGTCAAGGTTCCTGTGTCAAGGTTCCTTGTGGATTTCAAGTTTCCTGTGTCAAGGTTCCTTGTGGATTTCGAGGTTCCTGTGTCAAGGTTCCTTGTGGATTTCAAGGTTCCTGTGTCAAGGTTCCTTGTGGGTTTCAAGGTTCCTGTGTCAAGGTTCCTGTGTCAAGGTTCCTTGTGGATTTCAAGGTTCCTGTGTCAAGGTTCCTTGTGGATTTCAAGGTTCGTGTGTCAAGGTTCCTTGTGGATTTCAAGGTTCGTGTGTCAAGGTTCCTTGTGGATTTCAAGGTTTCTGTGTCAAGGTTCCATTGTCATGTTTCCTTGTGGATTTCAAGGTTTCTGTGTCAAGGTTCCTTGTGGATTTCAAGGTTCCTGTGTCAAGGTTCCATTGTCATGGTTCCTTGTGGATTTCAAGGTTCCTGTGTCAAGGTTCTTTGTGGATTTCAAGGTTCCTGTGTCAAGGTTCCTGTGTCAAGGTTCCTGTGTCAAGGTTCCTTGTGGATTTCAAGGTTCCTGTGTCAAGGTTCCATTGTCATGGTTCCTTGTGGATTTCAAGGTTCCTGTGTCAAGGTTCCTTGTGGATTTCAAGGTTTCTGTGTCAAGGTTCCTTGTGGATTTCAAGGTTCCTGTTTCAAGGTTCCTTGTGGATTTCAAGGTTTCTGTGTCACGGTTCCTTGTGGATTTCAAGGTTCCTGTGTCAAGGTTCCTTGTGGATTTCAAGGTTCCTGTTTCAAGGTTCCTTGTGGATTTCAAGGTTGCTGTGTCATGGTTCCTTGTGGATTTCAAGGTTCCTGTGTCAAGGTTCCTTGTGGATTTCAAGGTTCCTGTTTCAAGGTTCCTTGTGGATTTCAAGGTTTCTGTGTCACGGTTCCTTGTGGATTTCAAGGTTTCTGTGTCACGGTTCCTTGTGGATTTCAAGGTTCCTGTGTCAAGGTTCCTTGTGGATTTCAAGGTTCCTGTGTCAAGGTTCCTTGTGGATTTCAAGGTTCCTGTGTCAAGGTTCCTTGTGGATTTCAAGGTTCCTGTGTCACGGTTCCTTGTGGAATTTCAAGGTTTCTGTGTCAAGGTTCCTTGTGGATTTCAAGGTTCCTGTGTCAAGGTTCCTTGTGGATTTCAAGGTTCCTGTGTCAAGGTTCCTTGTGGATTTCAAGGTTCCTGTGTCAAGGTTCCTTGTGGATTTCAAGGTTTCTGTGTCACGGTTCCTTGTGGATTTCAAGGTTCCTGTGTCAAGGTTCCTTGTGGATTTCAAGGTTCCTGTGTCAAGGTTCCTTGTGGAATTCAAGGTTCCTTGTGGATTTCAAGGTTCCTTGTGGATTTCAAGGTTCCTTGTGGATTTCCTGTGTCAAGGTTCCTTGTGGATTTCAAGGTTCCTTGTGGATTTCAAGGTTCCTTGTGGATTTCAAGGTTCCTGTGTCAAGGTTCCTTGTGGATTTCAAGGTTCCTGTGTCAAGGTTCCTGTGTCAAGGTCCCTTGTCGATTTCAAGGTTCCTGTGTCAAGTTTCCTTGTGGATTTCAAGGTTCCTTGTGGATTTCAAGGTTCCTTGTGGATTTCAAGGTTTCTGTGTCAAGGTTCCTTGTGGATTTCAAGGTTTGTGTGTCAAGGTTCCTTGTGGATTTCAAGGTTCCTGTGTCAAGGTTGCTTGTGGATTTCAAGGTTCCTTGTGGATTTCAAGGTTCCTTGTCGATTTCAAGGTTCCTGTGTCAAGGTTCCTGTGTCAAGATTCCTTGTGGATTTCAAGGTTCCTGTGTCAAGGTTCCTGTGTCAAGGTTCCTTGTGGATTTCAAGGTTTCTGTGTCACGGTTCCTTGTGGATTTCAAGGTTCCTGTGTCAAGGTTCCTTGTGGATTTCAAGGTTCCTGTTTCAAGGTTCCTTGTGGATTTCAAGGTTTCTGTGTCACGGTTCCTTGTGGATTTCAAGGTTCCTGTGTCAAGGTTCCTTGTGGATTTCAAGGTTCCTGTTTCAAGGTTCCTTGTGGATTTCAAGGTTTCTGTGTCACGGTTCCTTGTGGATTTCAAGGTTTCTGTGTCACGGTTCCTTGTGGATTTCAAGGTTCCTGTGTCAAGGTTCCTTGTGGATTTCAAGGTTCCTGTGTCAAGGTTCCTTGTGGATTTCAAGGTTCCTGTGTCAAGGTTCCTTGTGGATTTCAAGGTTCCTGTGTCACGGTTCCTTGTGGAATTTCAAGGTTTCTGTGTCAAGGTTCCTTGTGGATTTCAAGGTTCCTGTGTCAAGGTTCCTTGTGGATTTCAAGGTTCCTGTGTCAAGGTTCCTTGTGGATTTCAAGGTTCCTGTGTCAAGGTTCCTTGTGGATTTCAAGGTTTCTGTGTCACGGTTCCTTGTGGATTTCAAGGTTCCTGTGTCAAGGTTCCTTGTGGATTTCAAGGTTCCTGTGTCAAGGTTCCTTGTGGAATTCAAGGTTCCTTGTGGATTTCAAGGTTCCTTGTGGATTTCAAGGTTCCTTGTGGATTTCAAGGTTCCTGTGTCAAGGTTCCTTGTGGATTTCAAGGTTCCTTGTGGATTTCAAGGTTCCTTGTGGATTTCAAGGTTCCTGTGTCAAGGTTCCTTGTGGATTTCAAGGTTCCTGTGTCAAGGTTCCTGTGTCAAGGTCCCTTGTCGATTTCAAGGTTCCTGTGTCAAGTTTCCTTGTGGATTTCAAGGTTCCTTGTGGATTTCAAGGTTCCTTGTGGATTTCAAGGTTTCTGTGTCAAGGTTCCTTGTGGATTTCAAGGTTTGTGTGTCAAGGTTCCTTGTGGATTTCAAGGTTCCTGTGTCAAGGTTCCTTGTGGATTTCAAGGTTCCTGTGTCAAGGTTCCTTGTGGATTTCAAGGTTCCTTGTCGATTTCAAGGTTCCTGTGTCAAGGTTCCTGTGTCAAGATTCCTTGTGGATTTCAAGGTTCCTGTATCAAGGTTCCTGTGTCAAGGTTCCTGTGTCAAGGTTCCTTGTGGATTTCAAGGTTCCTGTGTCAAGGTTCCTTGTGGATTTCAAGGTTCCTGTGTCAAGGTTCCTGTGTCAAGGTTCCTTGTGGATTTCAAGGTTTCTGTGTCAAGGTTCCTTGTGGATTTCAAGGTTCCTTGTGGATTTCAAGGTTCCTGTGTCAAGGTTCCTTGTCGATTTCAAGGTTCCTGTGTCAAGGTTCTTGTGTCAAGGTTCCTGTGTCAAGGTTCCTTGTGGATTTCAAGGTTCCTGTGTCAAGGTTCCTTGTGGATTTCAAGGTTCCTGTGTCAAGGTTCCTTGTGGATTTCAAGGTTACTTGTGGATTTCAAGGTTCCTGTGTCAAGGTTCCTTGTGGATTTCAAGGTTTCTGTGTCAAGGTTCCTTGTGGATTTCAAGGTTCCTGTGTCAAGGTTCCTTGTGGATTTCAAGGTTCCTATGTCAAGGTTCCTTGTGGATTTCAAGGTTCCTGTGTCAAGGTTCCTTGTGGATTTCAAGGTTCCTGTGTCAAGGTTCCTTGTGGATTTCAAGGTTCCTTGTGGATTTCAAGGTTCCTTGTGGATTTCAAGGTTCATGTGTCAAGGTTCCTTGTCGATTTCAAGGTTCCTGTGTCAAGGTTCCTGTGTGAAGGTTCCTTGTGGATTTCAAGGTTCCTGTGTCAAGGTTCCTTGTGGATTTCAAGGTTCCTGTGTCAAGGTTCCTTGTGGATTTCAAGGTTCCTGTGTCAAGGTTCCTTGTGGATTTCAAGGTTCCTTGTGGATTTCAAGGTTCCTGTGTCAAGGTTCCTGTGTCAAGGTTCCTTGTGGATTTCAAGGTTTCTGTGTCAAGGTTCTTTGTGGATTTCAAGGTTCCTGTGTCAAGGTTCCTTGTGGATTTCAAGGTTCCTTGTGGATTTCAAGGTTCCTTGTGGATTTCAAGGTTCCTTGTGGATTTCAAGGTTCCTGTGCCAAGGTTCCTTGTGGATTTCAAGGTTCCTTGTGGATATCAAGTTTCCTTGTGGATTTCAAGGTTCCTTGTGGATTTCAAGGTTCCTTGTGGATTTCAAGGTTCCTTGTGGATTTCAAGGTTCCTGTGGATTTCAAGGTTCCTTGTGGATTTCAAGGTTCCTGTGCCAAGGTTCTTTGTGGATTTCAAGGTTCCTGTGTCAAGGTTCCTTGTGGATTTCAAGGTTCCTTGTGGATTTCAAGGTTCCTTGTGGATTTCAAGGTTCCTTGTGGATTTCAAGGTCCCTTGTGGAATTCAAGGTTCCTTGTGGATTTCTAGGTTCCTTGTGGATTTCAAGGTTCCTGTGTCAAGTTTCCTTGTGGATTTCAAGGTTCCTTGTGGATTTCAAGGTTCCTTGTGGATTTCAAGGTTCCTGTGGATTTCAAGGTTCCTTGTGGATTTCAAGGTTCCTGTGTCAAGGTTCCTTGTGGATTTCAAGGTTCCTTGTGGATTTCAAGGTTCCTTGTGGATTTCAAGGTTCCTTGTGGATTTCAAGGTTCCTGTGGATTTCAAGGTTCCTGTGTCAAGGTTCCTGTGTCAAGGTTCCTTGTCGATTTCAAGGTTCCTGTGTCAAGGTTCCTGTGTCAAGGTTCCTGTGTCAAGGTTCCTTGTGGATTTCAAGTTTCCTGTGTCAAGGTTCCTTGTGGATTTCGAGGTTCCTGTGTCAAGGTTCCTTGTGGATTTCAAGGTTCCTGTGTCAAGGTTCCTTGTGGGTTTCAAGGTTCCTGTGTCAAGGTTCCTGTGTCAAGGTTCCTTGTGGATTTCAAGGTTCCTGTGTCAAGGTTCCTTGTGGATTTCAAGGTTCGTGTGTCAAGGTTCCTTGTGGATTTCAAGGTTCGTGTGTCAAGGTTCCTTGTGGATTTCAAGGTTTCTGTGTCAAGGTTCCATTGTCATGGTTCCTTGTGGATTTCAAGGTTTCTGTGTCAAGGTTCCTTGTGGATTTCAAGGTTCCTGTGTCAAGGTTCCATTGTCATGGTTCCTTGTGGATTTCAAGGTTCCTGTGTCAAGGTTCTTTGTGGATTTCAAGGTTCCTGTGTCAAGGTTCCTGTGTCAAGGTTCCTTGTGGATTTCAAGGTTCCTGTGTCAAGGTTCCATTGTCATGGTTCCTTGTGGATTTCAAGGTTCCTGTGTCAAGGTTCCTTGTGGATTTCAAGGTTTCTGTGTCAAGGTTCCTTGTGGATTTCAAGGTTCCTGTTTCAAGGTTCCTTGTGGATTTCAAGGTTTCTGTGTCACGGTTCCTTGTGGATTTCAAGGTTCCTGTGTCAAGGTTCCTTGTGGATTTCAAGGTTCCTGTTTCAAGGTTCCTTGTGGATTTCAAGGTTGCTGTGTCACGGTTCCTTGTGGATTTCAAGGTTCCTGTGTCAAGGTTCCTTGTGGATTTCAAGGTTCCTGTTTCAAGGTTCCTTGTGGATTTCAAGGTTTCTGTGTCACGGTTCCTTGTGGATTTCAAGGTTTCTGTGTCACGGTTCCTTGTGGATTTCAAGGTTCCTGTGTCAAGGTTCCTTGTGGATTTCAAGGTTCCTGTGTCGAGGTTCCTTGTGGATTTCAAGGTTCCTGTGTCAAGGTTCCTGTGGATTTCAAGGTTCCTTGTGGATTTCAAGGTTCCTGTGTCAAGGTTCCTTGTGGATTTCAAGGTTCCTTGTGGATTTCAAGGTTCCTTGTGGATTTCAAGGTTCCTTGTGGATTTCAAGGTTCCTTGTGGATTTCAAGGTTCCTGTGGATTTCAAGGTTCCTGTGTCAAGGTTCCTGTGTCAAGGTTCCTTGTCGATTTCAAGGTTCCTGTGTCAAGGTTCCTGTGTCAAGGTTCCTGTGTCAAGGTTCCTTGTGGATTTCAAGTTTCCTGTGTCAAGGTTCCTTGTGGATTTCGAGGTTCCTGTGTCAAGGTTCCTTGTGGATTTCAAGGTTCCTGTGTCAAGGTTCCTTGTGGGTTTCAAGGTTCCTGTGTCAAGGTTCCTGTGTCAAGGTACCTTGTGGATTTCAAGGTTCCTGTGTCAAGGTTCCTTGTGGATTTCAAGGTTCGTGTGTCAAGGTTCCTTGTGGATTTCAAGGTTCGTGTGTCAAGGTTCCTTGTGGATTTCAAGGTTTCTGTGTCAAGGTTCCATTGTCATGTTTCCTTGTGGATTTCAAGGTTTCTGTGTCAATGTTCCTTGTGGATTTCAAGGTTCCTGTGTCAAGGTTCCATTGTCATGGTTCCTTGTGGATTTCAAGGTTCCTGTGTCAAGGTTCTTTGTGCATTTCAAGGTTCCTGTGTCAAGGTTCCTGTGTCAAGGTTCCTTGTGGATTTCAAGGTTCCTGTGTCAAGGTTCCATTGTCATGGTTCCTTGTGGATTTCAAGGTTCCTGTGTCAAGGTTCCTTGTGGATTTCAAGGTTTCTGTGTCAAGGTTCCTTGTGGATTTCAAGGTTCCTGTTTCAAGGTTCCTTGTGGATTTCAAGGTTTCTGTGTCATGGTTCCTTGTGGATTTCAAGGTTCCTGTGTCAAGGTTCCTTGTGGATTTCAAGGTTCCTGTTTCAAGGTTCCTTGTGGATTTCAAGGTTGCTGTGTCATGGTTCCTTGTGGATTTCAAGGTTCCTGTGTCAAGGTTCCTTGTGGATTTCAAGGTTCCTGTTTCAAGGTTCCTTGTGGATTTCAAGGTTTCTGTGTCACGGTTCCTTGTGGATTTCAAGGTTTCTGTGTCACGGTTCCTTGTGGATTTCAAGGTTCCTGTGTCAAGGTTCCTTGTGGATTTCAAGGTTCCTGTGTCAAGGTTCCTTGTGGATTTCAAGGTTCCTGTGTCAAGGTTCCTTGTGGATTTCAAGGTTCCTGTGTCACGGTTCCTTGTGGAATTTCAAGGTTTCTGTGTCAAGGTTCCTTGTGGATTTCAAGGTTCCTGTGTCAAGGTTCCTTGTGGATTTCAAGGTTCCTGTGTCAAGGTTCCTTGTGGATTTCAAGGTTCCTGTGTCAAGGTTCCTTGTGGATTTCAAGGTTTCTGTGTCACGGTTCCTTGTGGATTTCAAGGTTCCTGTGTCAAGGTTCCTTGTGGATTTCAAGGTTCCTGTGTCAAGGTTCCTTGTGGAATTCAAGGTTCCTTGTGGATTTCAAGGTTCCTTGTGGATTTCAAGGTTCCTTGTGGATTTCCTGTGTCAAGGTTCCTTGTGGATTTCAAGGTTCCTTGTGGATTTCAAGGTTCCTTGTGGATTTCAAGGTTCCTGTGTCAAGGTTCCTTGTGGATTTCAAGGTTCCTGTGTCAAGGTTCCTGTGTCAAGGTCCCTTGTCGATTTCAAGGTTCCTGTGTCAAGTTTCCTTGTGGATTTCAAGGTTCCTTGTGGATTTCAAGGTTCCTTGTGGATTTCAAGGTTTCTGTGTCAAGGTTCCTTGTGGATTTCAAGGTTTGTGTGTCAAGGTTCCTTGTGGATTTCAAGGTTCCTGTGTCAAGGTTCCTTGTGGATTTCAAGGTTCCTTGTGGATTTCAAGGTTCCTTGTCGATTTCAAGGTTCCTGTGTCAAGGTTCCTGTGTCAAGATTCCTTGTGGATTTCAAGGTTCCTGTGTCAAGGTTCCTGTGTCAAGGTTCCTTGTGGATTTCAAGGTTTCTGTGTCACGGTTCCTTGTGGATTTCAAGGTTCCTGTGTCAAGGTTCCTTGTGGATTTCAAGGTTCCTGTTTCAAGGTTCCTTGTGGATTTCAAGGTTTCTGTGTCACGGTTCCTTGTGGATTTCAAGGTTCCTGTGTCAAGGTTCCTTGTGGATTTCAAGGTTCCTGTTTCAAGGTTCCTTGTGGATTTCAAGGTTTCTGTGTCACGGTTCCTTGTGGATTTCAAGGTTTCTGTGTCACGGTTCCTTGTGGATTTCAAGGTTCCTGTGTCAAGGTTCCTTGTGGATTTCAAGGTTCCTGTGTCAAGGTTCCTTGTGGATTTCAAGGTTCCTGTGTCAAGGTTCCTTGTGGATTTCAAGGTTCCTGTGTCACGGTTCCTTGTGGAATTTCAAGGTTTCTGTGTCAAGGTTCCTTGTGGATTTCAAGGTTCCTGTGTCAAGGTTCCTTGTGGATTTCAAGGTTCCTGTGTCAAGGTTCCTTGTGGATTTCAAGGTTCCTGTGTCAAGGTTCCTTGTGGATTTCAAGGTTTCTGTGTCACGGTTCCTTGTGGATTTCAAGGTTCCTGTGTCAAGGTTCCCTGTGGATTTCAAGGTTCCTGTGTCAAGGTTCCTTGTGGAATTCAAGGTTCCTTGTGGATTTCAAGGTTCCTTGTGGATTTCAAGGTTCCTTGTGGATTTCAAGGTTCCTGTGTCAAGGTTCCTTGTGGATTTCAAGGTTCCTTGTGGATTTCAAGGTTCCTTGTGGATTTCAAGGTTCCTGTGTCAAGGTTCCTTGTGGATTTCAAGGTTCCTGTGTCAAGGTTCCTGTGTCAAGGTCCCTTGTCGATTTCAAGGTTCCTGTGTCAAGTTTCCTTGTGGATTTCAAGGTTCCTTGTGGATTTCAAGGTTCCTTGTGGATTTCAAGGTTTCTGTGTCAAGGTTCCTTGTGGATTTCAAGGTTTGTGTGTCAAGGTTCCTTGTGGATTTCAAGGTTCCTGTGTCAAGGTTCCTTGTGGATTTCAAGGTTCCTGTGTCAAGGTTCCTTGTGGATTTCAAGGTTCCTTGTCGATTTCAAGGTTCCTGTGTCAAGGTTCCTGTGTCAAGATTCCTTGTGGATTTCAAGGTTCCTGTATCAAGGTTCCTGTGTCAAAGTTCCTGTGTCAAGGTCCCTTGTGGATTTCAAGGTTCCTGTGTCAAGGTTCCTTGTGGATTTCAAGGTTCCTGTGTCAAGGTTCCTGTGTCAAGGTTCCTTGTGGATTTCAAGGTTTCTGTGTCAAGGTTCCTTGTGGATTTCAAGGTTCCTTGTGGATTTCAAGGTTCCTGTGTCAAGGTTCCTTGTCGATTTCAAGGTTCCTGTGTCAAGGTTCTTGTGTCAAGGTTCCTGTGTCAAGGTTCCTTGTGGATTTCAAGGTTCCTGTGTCAAGGTTCCTTGTGGATTTCAAGGTTCCTGTGTCAAGGTTCCTTGTGGATTTCAAGGTTACTTGTGGATTTCAAGGTTCCTGTGTCAAGGTTCCTTGTGGATTTCAAGGTTTCTGTGTCAAGGTTCCTTGTGGATTTCAAGGTTCCTTGTGGATTTCAAGGGTCCTTGTGGATTTCAAGGTTCCTTGTGGATTTCAAGTTTCCTTGTGGATTTCAAGGTTCCTGTGGATTTCAAGGTTCCTGTGTCAAGGTTCCTGTGTCAAGGTTCCTTGTCGATTTCAAGGTTCCTGTGTCAAGGTTCCTGTGTCAAGGTTCCTGTGTCAAGGTTCCTTGTGGATTTCAAGGTTCCTGTGTCAAGGTTCCTTGTGGATTTCAAGGTTCCTGTGTCAAGGTTCCTTGTGGATTTCAAGGTTCCTGTGTCAAGGTTCCTGTGTCAAGGTTCCTGTGTCAAGGTTCCTTGTGGATTTCAAGGTTCCTGTGTCAAGGTTCCTTGTGGATTTCAAGGTTCCTATGTCAAGGTTCCTTGTGGATTTCAAGGTTCCTGTGTCAAGGTTCCTTGTGGATTTCAAGGTTCCTGTGTCAAGGTTCCTTGTGGATTTCAAGGTTCCTTGTGGATTTCAAGGTTCCTTGTGGATTTCAAGGTTCGTGTGTCAAGGTTCCTTGTCGATTTCAAGGTTCCTGTGTCAAGGTTCCTGTGTGAAGGTTCCTTGTGGATTTCAAGGTTCCTGTGTGAAGGTTCCTTGTGGATTTCAAGGTTCCTGTGTCAAGGTTCCTTGTGGATTTCAAGGTTCCTGTGTCAAGGTTCCTTGTGGATTTCAAGGTTCCTTGTGGATTTCAAGGTTCCTGTGTCAAGGTTCCTGTGTCAAGGTTCCTTGTGGATTTCAAGGTTTCTGTGTCAAGGTTCTTTGTGGATTTCAAGGTTCCTGTGTCAAGGTTCCTTGTGGATTTCAAGGTTCCTTGTGGATTTCAAGGTTCCTTGTGGATTTCAAGGTTCCTGTGCCAAGGTTCCTTGTGGATTTCAAGGTTCCTTGTGGATATCAAGTTTCCTTGTGGATTTCAAGGTTCCTTGTGAATTTCAAGGTTCCTTGTGGATTTCAAGGTTCCTTGTGGATTTCAAGGTTCCTGTGGATTTCAAGGTTCCTTGTGGATTTCAAGGTTCCTGTGCCAAGGTTCTTTGTGGATTTCAAGGTTCCTGTGTCAAGGTTCCTTGTGGATTTCAAGGTTCCTTGTGGCTTTCAAGGGTCCTTGTGGATTTCAAGGTTACTTGTGGATTTCAAGGTTCCTGTGTCAAGGTTCCTTGTGGATTTCAAGGTTTCTGTGTCAAGGTTCCTTGTGGATTTCAAGGTTCCTTGTGGATTTCAAGGGTCCTTGTGGATTTCAAGGTTCCTTGTGGATTTCAAGTTTCCTTGTGGATTTCAAGGTTCCTGTGGATTTCAAGGTTCCTGTGTCAAGGTTCCTGTGTCAAGGTTCCTTGTCGATTTCAAGGTTCCTGTGTCAAGGTTCCTGTGTCAAGGTTCCTGTGTCAAGGTTCCTTGTGGATTTCAAGGTTCCTGTGTCAAGGTTCCTTGTGGATTTCAAGGTTCCTGTGTCAAGGTTCCTTGTGGATTTCAAGGTTCCTGTGTCAAGGTTCCTGTGTCAAGGTTCCTGTGTCAAGGTTCCTTGTGGATTTCAAGGTTCCTGTGTCAAGGTTCCTTGTGGATTTCAAGGTTCCTATGTCAAGGTTCCTTGTGGATTTCAAGGTTCCTGTGTCAAGGTTCCTTGTGGATTTCAAGGTTCCTGTGTCAAGGTTCCTTGTGGATTTCAAGGTTCCTTGTGGATTTCAAGGTTCCTTGTGGATTTCAAGGTTCGTGTGTCAAGGTTCCTTGTCGATTTCAAGGTTCCTGTGTCAAGGTTCCTGTGTGAAGGTTCCTTGTGGATTTCAAGGTTCCTGTGTGAAGGTTCCTTGTGGATTTCAAGGTTCCTGTGTCAAGGTTCCTTGTGGATTTCAAGGTTCCTGTGTCAAGGTTCCTTGTGGATTTCAAGGTTCCTTGTGGATTTCAAGGTTCCTGTGTCAAGGTTCCTGTGTCAAGGTTCCTTGTGGATTTCAAGGTTTCTGTGTCAAGGTTCTTTGTGGATTTCAAGGTTCCTGTGTCAAGGTTCCTTGTGGATTTCAAGGTTCCTTGTGGATTTCAAGGTTCCTTGTGGATTTCAAGGTTCCTGTGCCAAGGTTCCTTGTGGATTTCAAGGTTCCTTGTGGATATCAAGTTTCCTTGTGGATTTCAAGGTTCCTTGTGAATTTCAAGGTTCCTTGTGGATTTCAAGGTTCCTTGTGGATTTCAAGGTTCCTGTGGATTTCAAGGTTCCTTGTGGATTTCAAGGTTCCTGTGCCAAGGTTCTTTGTGGATTTCAAGGTTCCTGTGTCAAGGTTCCTTGTGGATTTCAAGGTTCCTTGTGGCTTTCAAGGTTCCTTGTGGATTTCAAGGTTCCTTGTGGATTTCAAGGTTCCTTGTGGAATTCAAGGTTCCTTGTGGATTTCTAGGTTCCTTGTGGATTTCAAGGTTCCTGTGTCAAGTTTCCTTGTGGATTTCAAGGTTCCTTGTGGATTTCAAGGTTCCTTGTGGATTTCAAGGTTCCTGTGGATTTCAAGGTTCCTTGTGGATTTCAAGGTTCCTGTGTCAAGGTTCCTTGTGGATTTCAAGGTTCCTTGTGGATTTCAAGGTTCCTTGTGGATTTCAAGGTTCCTTGTGGATTTCAAGGTTCCTTGTGGATTTCAAGGTTCCTGTGGATTTCAAGGTTCCTGTGTCAAGGTTCCTGTGTCAAGGTTCCTTGTCGATTTCAAGGTTCCTGTGTCAAGGTTCCTGTGTCAAGGTTCCTGTGTCAAGGTTCCTTGTGGATTTCAAGTTTCCTGTGTCAAGGTTCCTTGTGGATTTCGAGGTTCCTGTGTCAAGGTTCCTTGTGGATTTCAAGGTTCCTGTGTCAAGGTTCCTTGTGGGTTTCAAGGTTCCTGTGTCAAGGTTCCTGTGTCAAGGTTCCTTGTGGATTTCAAGGTTCCTGTGTCAAGGTTCCTTGTGGATTTCAAGGTTCGTGTGTCAAGGTTCCTTGTGGATTTCAAGGTTCGTGTGTCAAGGTTCCTTGTGGATTTCAAGGTTTCTGTGTCAAGGTTCCATTGTCATGGTTCCTTGTGGATTTCAAGGTTTCTGTGTCAAGGTTCCTTGTGGATTTCAAGGTTCCTGTGTCAAGGTTCCATTGTCATGGTTCCTTGTGGATTTCAAGGTTCCTGTGTCAAGGTTCTTTGTGGATTTCAAGGTTCCTGTGTCAAGGTTCCTGTGTCAAGGTTCCTTGTGGATTTCAAGGTTCCTGTGTCAAGGTTCCATTGTCATGGTTCCTTGTGGATTTCAAGGTTCCTGTGTCAAGGTTCCTTGTGGATTTCAAGGTTTCTGTGTCAAGGTTCCTTGTGGATTTCAAGGTTCCTGTTTCAAGGTTCCTTGTGGATTTCAAGGTTTCTGTGTCACGGTTCCTTGTGGATTTCAAGGTTCCTGTGTCAAGGTTCCTTGTGGATTTCAAGGTTCCTGTTTCAAGGTTCCTTGTGGATTTCAAGGTTGCTGTGTCACGGTTCCTTGTGGATTTCAAGGTTCCTGTGTCAAGGTTCCTTGTGGATTTCAAGGTTCCTGTTTCAAGGTTCCTTGTGGATTTCAAGGTTTCTGTGTCACGGTTCCTTGTGGATTTCAAGGTTCCTGTGTCAAGGTTCCTTGTGGATTTCAAGGTTCCTGTGCCAAGGTTCCTTGTGGATTTCAAGGTTCCTGTGTCAAGGTTCCTTGTGGATTTCAAGGTTTCTGTGTCACGGTTCCTTGTGGATTTCAAGGTTCCTGTGTCAAGGTTCCTTGTGGATTTCAAGGTTCCTGTGTCAAGGTTCCTTGTGGAATTCAAGGTTCCTTGTGGATTTCAAGGTTCCTTGTGGATTTCAAGGTTCCTTGTGGATTTCAAGGTTCCTGTGTCAAGGTTCCTTGTGGATTTCAAGGTTCCTTGTGGATTTCAAGGTTCCTTGTGGATTTCAAGGTTCCTGTGTCAAGGTTCCTTGTGGATTTCAAGGTTCCTGTGTCAAGGTTCCTGTGTCAAGGTCCCTTGTCGATTTCAAGGTTCCTGTGTCAAGTTTCCTTGTGGATTTCAAGGTTCCTTGTGGATTTCAAGGTTCCTGGTGGATTTCAAGGTTTCTGTGTCAAGGTTCCTTGTGGATTTCAAGGTTTGTGTGTCAAGGTTCCTTGTGGATTTCAAGGTTCCTGTGTCAAGGTTCCTTGTGGATTTCAAGGTTCCTTGTGGATTTCAAGGTTCCTTGTCGATTTCAAGGTTCCTGTGTCAAGGTTCCTGTGTCAAGATTCCTTGTGGATTTCAAGGTTCCTGTGTCAAGGTTCCTGTGTCAAGGTTCCTTGTGGATTTCAAGGTTCCTGTGTCAAGGTTCCTTGTGGATTTCAAGGTTCCTGTGTCAAGGTTCCTGTGTCAAGGTTCCTTGTGGATTTCAAGGTTTCTGTGTCAAGGTTCCTTGTGGATTTCAAGGTTCCTTGTGGATTTCAAGGTTCCTGTGTCAAGGTTCCTTGTCGATTTCAAGGTTCCTGTGTCAAGGTTTCTTGTGGATTTCAAGGTTCCTGTGTCAAGGTTCCTTGTGGATTTCAAGGTTCCTGTGTCAAGGTTCCTTGTGGATTTCAAGGTTACTTGTGGATTTCAAGGTTTCTGTGTCAAGGTTCCTTGTGGATTTCAAGGTTCCTTGTGGATTTCAAGGGTCCTTGTGGATTTCAAGGTTCCTTGTGGATTACAAGTTTCCTTGTGGATTTCAAGGTTCCTGTGGATTTCAAGGTTCCTGTGTCAAGGTTCCTGTGTCAAGGTTCCTTGTCGATTTCAAGGTTCCTGTGTCAAGGTTCCTGTGTCAAGGTTCCTTGTGGATTTCAAGGTTCCTGTGTCAAGGTTCCTGTGTCAAGGTTCCTGTGTCAAGGTTCCTTGTGGATTTCAAGGTTCCTGTGTCAAGGTTCCTTGTGGATTTCAAGGTTCCTATGTCAAGGTTCCTTGTGGATTTCAAGGTTCCTGTGTCAAGGTTCCTTGTGGATTTCAAGGTTCCTGTGTCAAGGTCCCTTGTGGATTTCAAGGTTCCTTGTGGATTTCAAGGTTCCTTGTGGATTTCAAGGTTTCTGTGTCACGGTTCCTTGTGGATTTCAAGGTTCCTGTGTCAAGGTTCCTTGTGGATTTCAAGGTTCCTGTGTCAAGGTTCCTTGTGGATTTCAAGGTTCCTGTGTCAAGGTTCCTTGTGGATTTCAAGGTTCCTTGTGGATTTCAAGGTTCCTGTGTCAAGGTTCCTTGTGGATTTCAAGGTTCCTTGTGGATTTCAAGGTTCCTGTGTCAAGGTTCTTTGTGGATTTCAAGGTTCCTGTGTCAAAGTTCCTGTGTCAAGGTTCCTTGTGGATTTCAAGGTTCCTGTGTCAAGGTTCCATTGTCATGGTTCCTTGTGGATTTCAAGGTTCCTGTGTCAAGGTTCTTTGTGGATTTCAAGGTTCCTCTTTCAAGGTTCCATTGTCATGGTTCCTTGTGGATTTCAAGGTTCCTGTGTCAAGGTTCCTTGTGGATTTCAAGGTTCCATTGTCATGGTTCCTTGTGGATTTCAAGGTTCCTGTTTCAGGGTTCCATTGTCATGGTTCCTTGTGGATTTCAAGGTTTCTGTGTCAAGGTTCCATTGTCATGGTTCCTTGTGGATTTCAAGGTTTCTGTGTCAAGGTTCCTTGTGGATTTCAAGGTTCCTGTGTCAAGGTTCCATTGTCATGGTTCCTTGTGGATTTCAAGGTTCCTGTGTCAAGGTTCTTTGTGGATTTCAAGGTTCCTGTGTCAAGGTTCCTTGTGGATTTCAAGGTTCCTGTGTCAAGGTTCCATTGTCATGGTTCCTTGTGGATTTCAAGGTTCCTGTGTCAAGGTTCCTTGTGGATTTCAAGGTTTCTGTGTCAAGGTTCCTTGTGGATTTCAAGGTTCCTGTTTCAAGGTTCCTTGTGGATTTCAAGGTTTCTGTGTCACGGTTCCTTGTGGATTTCAAGGTTCCTGTGTCAAGGTTCCTTGTGGATTTCAAGGTTCCTGTTTCAAGGTTCCTTGTGGATTTCAAGGTTTCTGTGTCACGGTTCCTTGTGGATTTCAAGGTTCCTGTGTCAAGGTTCCTTGTGGATTTCAAGGTTTCTGTTTCAAGGTTCCTTGTGGATTTCAAGGTTTCTGTGTCACGGTTCCTTGTGGATTTCAAGGTTTCTGTGTCACGGTTCCTTGTGGATTTCAAGGTTCCTGTGTCAAGGTTCCTTGTGGATTTCAAGGTTCCTGTGTCAAGGTTCCTTGTGGATTTCAAGGTTCCTGTGTCAAGGTTCCTTGTGGATTTCAAGGTTCCTGTGTCACGGTTCCTTGTGGAATTTCAAGGTTTCTGTGTCAAGGTTCCTTGTGGATTTCAAGGTTCCTGTGTCAAGGTTCCTTGTGGATTTCAAGGTTCCTGTGTCAAGGTTCCTTGTGGATTTCAAGGTTCCTGTGTCAAGGTTCCTTGTGGATTTCAAGGTTTCTGTGTCACGGTTCCTTGTGGATTTCAAGGTTCCTGTGTCAAGGTTCCTTGTGGATTTCAAGGTTCCTGTGTCAAGGTTCCTTGTGGAATTCAAGGTTCCTTGTGGATTTCAAGGTTCCTTGTGGATTTCAAGGTTCCTTGTGGATTTCAAGGTTCCTGTGTCAAGGTTCCTTGTGGATTTCAAGGTTCCTTGTGGATTTCAAGGTTCCTTGTGGATTTCAAGGTTCCTGTGTCAAGGTTCCTGTGTCAAGATTCCTTGTGGATTTCAAGGTTCCTGTATCAAGGTTCCTGTGTCAAGGTTCCTGTGTCAAGGTTCCTTGTGGATTTCAAGGTTCCTGTGTCAAGGTTCCTTGTGGATTTCAAGGTTCCTGTGTCAAGGTTCCTGTGTCAAGGTTCCTTGTGGATTTCAAGGTTTCTGTGTCAAGGTCCCTTGTGGATTTCAAGGTTCCTTGTGGATTTCAAGGTTCCTGTGTCAAGGTTCCTTGTCGATTTCAAGGTTCCTGTGTCAAGGTTCTTGTGTCAAGGTTCCTGTGTCAAGGTTCCTTGTGGATTTCAAGGTTCCTGTGTCAAGGTTCCTTGTGGATTTCAAGGTTCCTGTGTCAAGGTTCCTTGTGGATTTCAAGGTTACTTGTGGATTTCAAGGTTCCTGTGTCAAGGTTCCTTGTGGATTTCAAGGTTTCTGTGTCAAGGTTCCTTGTGGATTTCAAGGTTCCTTGTGGATTTCAAGGGTCCTTGTGGATTTCAAGGTTCCTTGTGGATTTCAAGTTTCCTTGTGGATTTCAAGGTTCCTGTGGATTTCAAGGTTCCTGTGTCAAGGTTCCTGTGTCAAGGTTCCTTGTCGATTTCAAGGTTCCTGTGTCAAGGTTCCTGTGTCAAGGTTCCTGTGTCAAGGTTCCTTGTGGATTTCAAGGTTCCTGTGTCAAGGTTCCTTGTGGATTTCAAGGTTCCTGTGTCAAGGTTCCTTGTGGATTTCAAGGTTCCTGTGTCAAGGTTCCTGTGTCAAGGTTCCTGTGTCAAGGTTCCTTGTGGATTTCAAGGTTCCTGTGTCAAGGTTCCTTGTGGATTTCAAGGTTCCTATGTCAAGGTTCCTTGTGGATTTCAAGGTTCCTGTGTCAAGGTTCCTTGTGGATTTCAAGGTTCCTGTGTCAAGGTTCCTTGTGGATTTCAAGGTTCCTTGTGGATTTCAAGGTTCCTTGTGGATTTCAAGGTTCGTGTGTCAAGGTTCCTTGTCGATTTCAAGGTTCCTGTGTCAAGGTTCCTGTGTGAAGGTTCCTTGTGGATTTCAAGGTTCCTGTGTCAAGGTTCCTTGTGGATTTCAAGGTTCCTGTGTCAAGGTTCCTTGTGGATTTCAAGGTTCCTGTGTCAAGGTTCCTTGTGGATTTCAAGGTTCCTTGTGGATTTCAAGGTTCCTGTGTCAAGGTTCCTGTGTCAAGGTTCCTTGTGGATTTCAAGGTTTCTGTGTCAAGGTTCTTTGTGGATTTCAAGGTTCCTGTTTCAAGGTTCCTTGTGGATTTCAAGGTTCCTTGTGGATTTCAAGGTTCCTTGTGGATTTCAAGGTTCCTTGTGGATTTCAAGGTTCCTGTGCCAAGGTTCCTTGTGGATTTCAAGGTTCCTTGTGGATATCAAGTTTCCTTGTGGATTTCAAGGTTCCTTGTGGATTTCAAGGTTCCTTGTGGATTTCAAGGTTCCTTGTGGATTTCAAGGTTCCTGTGGATTTCAAGGTTCCTTGTGGATTTCAAGGTTCCTGTGCCAAGGTTCTTTGTGTATTTCAAGGTTCCTGTGTCAAGGTTCCTTGTGGATTTCAAGGTTCCTTGTGGATTTCAAGGTTCCTTGTGGATTTCAAGGTTCCTTGTGGATTTCAAGGTTCCTTGTGGAATTCAAGGTTCCTTGTGGATTTCTAGGTTCCTTGTGGATTTCAAGGTTCCTGTGTCAAGTTTCCTTGTGGATTTCAAGGTTCCTTGTGGATTTCAAGGTTCCTTGTGGATTTCAAGGTTCCTGTGGATTTCAAGGTTCCTTGTGGATTTCAAGGTTCCTGTGTCAAGGTTCCTTGTGGATTTCAAGGTTCCTTGTGGATTTCAAGGTTCCTTGTGGATTTCAAGGTTCCTTGTGGATTTCAAGGTTCCTGTGGATTTCAAGGTTCCTGTGTCAAGGTTCCTGTGTCAAGGTTCCTTGTCGATTTCAAGGTTCCTGTGTCAAGGTTCCTGTGTCAAGGTTCCTGTGTCAAGGTTCCTTGTGGATTTCAAGTTTCCTGTGTCAAGGTTCCTTGTGGATTTCGAGGTTCCTGTGTCAAGGTTCCTTGTGGATTTCAAGGTTCCTGTGTCAAGGTTCCTTGTGGGTTTCAAGGTTCCTGTGTCAAGGTTCCTGTGTCAAGGTTCCTTGTGGATTTCAAGGTTCCTGTGTCAAGGTTCCTTGTGGATTTCAAGGTTCGTGTGTCAAGGTTCCTTGTGGATTTCAAGGTTCGTGTGTCAAGGTTCCTTGTGGATTTCAAGGTTTCTGTGTCAAGGTTCCATTGTCATGGTTCCTTGTGGATTTCAAGGTTTCTGTGTCAAGGTTCCTTGTGGATTTCAAGGTTCCTGTGTCAAGGTTCCATTGTCATGGTTCCTTGTGGATTTCAAGGTTCCTGTGTCAAGGTTCTTTGTGGATTTCAAGGTTCCTGTGTCAAGGTTCCTGTGTCAAGGTTCCTTGTGGATTTCAAGGTTCCTGTGTCAAGGTTCCATTGTCATGGTTCCTTGTGGATTTCAAGGTTCCTGTGTCAAGGTTCCTTGTGGATTTCAAGGTTTCTGTGTCAAGGTTCCTTGTGGATTTCAAGGTTCCTGTTTCAAGGTTCCTTGTGGATTTCAAGGTTTCTGTGTCACGGTTCCTTGTGGATTTCAAGGTTCCTGTGTCAAGGTTCCTTGTGGATTTCAAGGTTCCTGTTTCAAGGTTCCTTGTGGATTTCAAGGTTGCTGTGTCACGGTTCCTTGTGGATTTCAAGGTTCCTGTGTCAAGGTTCCTTGTGGATTTCAAGGTTCCTGTTTCAAGGTTCCTTGTGGATTTCAAGGTTTCTGTGTCACGGTTCCTTGTGGATTTCAAGGTTTCTGTGTCACGGTTCCTTGTGGATTTCAAGGTTCCTGTGTCAAGGTTCCTTGTGGATTTCAAGGTTCCTGTGTCAAGGTTCCTTGTGGATTTCAAGGTTCCTGTGTCAAGGTTCCTTGTGGATTTCAAGGTTCCTGTGTCACGGTTCCTTGTGGAATTTCAAGGTTTCTGTGTCAAGGTTCCTTGTGGATTTCAAGGTTCCTGTGTCAAGGTTCCTTGTGGATTTCAAGGTTCCTGTGTCAAGGTTCCTTGTGGATTTCAAGGTTCCTGTGTCAAGGTTCCTTGTGGATTTCAAGGTTTCTGTGTCACGGTTCCTTGTGGATTTCAAGGTTCCTGTGTCAAGGTTCCTTGTGGATTTCAAGGTTCCTGTGTCAAGGTTCCTTGTGGAATTCAAGGTTCCTTGTGGATTTCAAGGTTCCTTGTGGATTTCAAGGTTCCTTGTGGATTTCAAGGTTCCTGTGTCAAGGTTCCTTGTGGATTTCAAGGTTCCTTGTGGATTTCAAGGTTCCTTGTGGATTTCAAGGTTCCTGTGTCAAGGTTCCTTGTGGATTTCAAGGTTCCTGTGTCAAGGTTCCTGTGTCAAGGTCCCTTGTCGATTTCAAGGTTCCTGTGTCAAGTTTCCTTGTGGATTTCAAGGTTCCTTGTGGATTTCAAGGTTCCTTGTGGATTTCAAGGTTTCTGTGTCAAGGTTCCTTGTGGATTTCAAGGTTTGTGTGTCAAGGTTCCTTGTGGATTTCAAGGTTCCTGTGTCAAGGTTCCTTGTGGATTTCAAGGTTCCTTGTGGATTTCAAGGTTCCTTGTCGATTTCAAGGTTCCTGTGTCAAGGTTCCTGTGTCAAGATTCCTTGTGGATTTCAAGGTTCCTGTGTCAAGGTTCCTGTGTCAAGGTTCCTTGTGGATTTCAAGGTTCCTGTGTCAAGGTTCCTTGTGGATTTCAAGGTTCCTGTGTCAAGGTTCCTGTGTCAAGGTTCCTTGTGGATTTCAAGGTTTCTGTGTCAAGGTTCCTTGTGGATTTCAAGGTTCCTTGTGGATTTCAAGGTTCCTGTGTCAAGGTTCCTTGTCGATTTCAAGGTTCCTGTGTCAAGGTTTCTTGTGGATTTCAAGGTTCCTGTGTCAAGGTTCCTTGTGGATTTCAAGGTTCCTGTGTCAAGGTTCCTTGTGGATTTCAAGGTTACTTGTGGATTTCAAGGTTTCTGTGTCAAGGTTCCTTGTGGATTTCAAGGTTCCTTGTGGATTTCAAGGGTCCTTGTGGATTTCAAGGTTCCTTGTGGATTACAAGTTTCCTTGTGGATTTCAAGGTTCCTGTGTATTTCAAGGTTCCTGTGTCAAGGTTCCTGTGTCAAGGTTCCTTGTCGATTTCAAGGTTCCTGTGTCAAGGTTCCTGTGTCAAGGTTCCTGTGTCAAGGTTCCTTGTGGATTTCAAGGTTCCTGTGTCAAGGTTCCTGTGTCAAGGTTCCTGTGTCAAGGTTCCTTGTGGATTTCAAGGTTCCTGTGTCAAGGTTCCTTGTGGATTTCAAGGTTCCTATGTCAAGGTTCCTTGTGGATTTCAAGGTTCCTGTGTCAAGGTTCCTTGTGGATTTCAAGGTTCCTGTGTCAAGGTTCCTTGTGGATTTCAAGGTTCCTTGTGGATTTCAAGGTTCCTTGTGGATTTCAAGGTTTCTGTGTCACGGTTCCTTGTGGATTTCAAGGTTCCTGTGTCAAGGTTCCTTGTGGATTTCAAGGTTCCTGTGTCAAGGTTCCTTGTGGATTTCAAGGTTCCTGTGTCAAGGTTCCTTGTGGATTTCAAGGTTCCTTGTGGATTTCAAGGTTCCTGTGTCAAGGTTCCTTGTGGATTTCAAGGTTCCTTGTGGATTTCAAGGTTCCTGTGTCAAGGTTCTTTGTGGATTTCAAGGTTCCTGTGTCAAAGTTCCTGTGTCAAGGTTCCTTGTGGATTTCAAGGTTCCTGTGTCAAGGTTCCATTGTCATGGTTCCTTGTGGATTTCAAGGTTCCTGTGTCAAGGTTCTTTGTGGATTTCAAGGTTCCTCTTTCAAGGTTCCATTGTCATGGTTCCTTGTGGATTTCAAGGTTCCTGTGTCAAGGTTCCTTGTGGATTTCAAGGTTCCATTGTCATGGTTCCTTGTGGATTTCAAGGTTCCTGTTTCAAGGTTCCATTGTCATGGTTCCTTGTGGATTTCAAGGTTTCTGTGTCAAGGTTCCATTGTCATGGTTCCTTGTGGATTTCAAGGTTTCTGTGTCAAGGTTCCTTGTGGATTTCAAGGTTCCTGTGTCAAGGTTCCATTGTCATGGTTCCTTGTGGATTTCAAGGTTCCTGTGTCAAGGTTCTTTGTGGATTTCAAGGTTCCTGTGTCAAGGTTCCTTGTGGATTTCAAGGTTCCTGTGTCAAGGTTCCATTGTCATGGTTCCTTGTGGATTTCAAGGTTCCTGTGTCAAGGTTCCTTGTGGATTTCAAGGTTTCTGTGTCAAGGTTCCTTGTGGATTTCAAGGTTCCTGTTTCAAGGTTCCTTGTGGATTTCAAGGTTTCTGTGTCACGGTTCCTTGTGGATTTCAAGGTTCCTGTGTCAAGGTTCCTTGTGGATTTCAAGGTTCCTGTTTCAAGGTTCCTTGTGGATTTCAAGGTTTCTGTGTCACGGTTCCTTGTGGATTTCAAGGTTCCTGTGTCAAGGTTCCTTGTGGATTTCAAGGTTTCTGTTTCAAGGTTCCTTGTGGATTTCAAGGTTTCTGTGTCACGGTTCCTTGTGGATTTCAAGGTTTCTGTGTCACGGTTCCTTGTGGATTTCAAGGTTCCTGTGTCAAGGTTCCTTGTGGATTTCAAGGTTCCTGTGTCAAGGTTCCTTGTGGATTTCAAGGTTCCTGTGTCAAGGTTCCTTGTGGATTTCAAGGTTCCTGTGTCACGGTTCCTTGTGGAATTTCAAGGTTTCTGTGTCAAGGTTCCTTGTGGATTTCAAGGTTCCTGTGTCAAGGTTCCTTGTGGATTTCAAGGTTCCTGTGTCAAGGTTCCTTGTGGATTTCAAGGTTCCTGTGTCAAGGTTCCTTGTGGATTTCAAGGTTTCTGTGTCACGGTTCCTTGTGGATTTCAAGGTTCCTGTGTCAAGGTTCCTTGTGGATTTCAAGGTTCCTGTGTCAAGGTTCCTTGTGGAATTCAAGGTTCCTTGTGGATTTCAAGGTTCCTTGTGGATTTCAAGGTTCCTTGTGGATTTCAAGGTTCCTGTGTCAAGGTTCCTTGTGGATTTCAAGGTTCCTTGTGGATTTCAAGGTTCCTTGTGGATTTCAAGGTTCCTGTGTCAAGGTTCCTTGTGGATTTCAAGGTTCCTGTGTCAAGGTTCCTGTGTCAAGGTCCCTTGTCGATTTCAAGGTTCCTGTGTCAAGTTTCCTTGTGGATTTCAAGGTTCCTTGTGGATTTCAAGGTTCCTTGTGGTTTTCAAGGTTTCTGTGTCAAGGTTCCTTGTGGATTTCAAGGTTTGTGTGTCAAGGTTCCTTGTGGATTTCAAGGTTCCTGTGTCAAGGTTCCTTGTGGATTTCAAGGTTCCTGTGTCAAGGTTCCTTGTGGATTTCAAGGTTCCTTGTCGATTTCAAGGTTCCTGTGTCAAGGTTCCTGTGTCAAGATTCCTTGTGGATTTCAAGGTTCCTGTGTCAAGGTTCCTGTGTCAAGGTTCCTGTGTCAAGGTTCCTTGTGGATTTCAAGGTTCCTGTGTCAAGGTTCCTTGTGGATTTCAAGGTTCCTGTGTCAAGGTTCCTGTGTCAAGGTTCCTTGTGGATTTCAAGGTTTCTGTGTCAAGGTTCCTTGTGGATTTCAAGGTTCCTTGTGGATTTCAAGGTTCCTGTGTCAAGGTTCCTTGTCGATTTCAAGGTTCCTTGTGGATTTCAAGGTTCCTGTGTCAAGGTTCTTTGTGGATTTCAAGGTTCCTGTGTCAAAGTTCCTGTGTCAAGGTTCCTTGTGGATTTCAAGGTTCCTGTGTCAAGGTTCCATTGTCATGGTTCCTTGTGGATTTCAAGGTTCCTGTGTCAAGGTTCTTTGTGGATTTCAAGGTTCCTCTTTCAAGGTCCCATTGTCATGGTTCCTTGTGGATTTCAAGGTTCCTGTGTCAAGGTTCCTTGTGGATTTCAAGGTTCCATTGTCATGGTTCCTTGTGGATTTCAAGGTTCCTGTTTCAAGGTTCCATTGTCATGGTTCCTTGTGGATTTCAAGGTTTCTGTGTCAAGGTTCCATTGTCATGGTTCCTTGTGGATTTCAAGGTTTCTGTGTCAAGGTTCCTTGTGGATTTCAAGGTTCCTGTGTCAAGGTTCCATTGTCATGGTTCCTTGTGGATTTCAAGGTTCCTGTGTCAAGGTTCTTTGTGGATTTCAAGGTTCCTGTGTCAAGGTTCCTTGTGGATTTCAAGGTTCCTGTGTCAAGGTTCCATTGTCATGGTTCCTTGTGGATTTCAAGGTTCCTGTGTCAAGGTTCCTTGTGGATTTCAAGGTTTCTGTGTCAAGGTTCCTTGTGGATTTCAAGGTTCCTGTTTCAAGGTTCCTTGTGGATTTCAAGGTTTCTGTGTCACGGTTCCTTGTGGATTTCAAGGTTCCTGTGTCAAGGTTCCTTGTGGATTTCAAGGTTCCTGTTTCAAGGTTCCTTGTGGATTTCAAGGTTTCTGTGTCACGGTTCCTTGTGGATTTCAAGGTTCCTGTGTCAAGGTTCCTTGTGGATTTCAAGGTTTCTGTTTCAAGGTTCCTTGTGGATTTCAAGGTTTCTGTGTCACGGTTCCTTGTGGATTTCAAGGTTTCTGTGTCACGGTTCCTTGTGGATTTCAAGGTTCCTGTGTCAAGGTTCCTTGTGGATTTCAAGGTTCCTGTGTCAAGGTTCCTTGTGGATTTCAAGGTTCCTGTGTCAAGGTTCCTTGTGGATTTCAAGGTTCCTGTGTCACGGTTCCTTGTGGAATTTCAAGGTTTCTGTGTCAAGGTTCCTTGTGGATTTCAAGGTTCCTGTGTCAAGGTTCCTTGTGGATTTCAAGGTTCCTGTGTCAAGGTTCCTTGTGGATTTCAAGGTTCCTGTGTCAAGGTTCCTTGTGGATTTCAAGGTTTCTGTGTCACGGTTCCTTGTGGATTTCAAGGTTCCTGTGTCAAGGTTCCTTGTGGATTTCAAGGTTCCTGTGTCAAGGTTCCTTGTGGAATTCAAGGTTCCTTGTGGATTTCAAGGTTCCTTGTGGATTTCAAGGTTCCTTGTGGATTTCAAGGTTCCTGTGTCAAGGTTCCTTGTGGATTTCAAGGTTCCTTGTGGATTTCAAGGTTCCTTGTGGATTTCAAGGTTCCTGTGTCAAGGTTCCTTGTGGATTTCAAGGTTCCTGTGTCAAGGTTCCTGTGTCAAGGTCCCTTGTCGATTTCAAGGTTCCTGTGTCAAGTTTCCTTGTGGATTTCAAGGTTCCTTGTGGATTTCAAGGTTCCTTGTGGTTTTCAAGGTTTCTGTGTCAAGGTTCCTTGTGGATTTCAAGGTTTGTGTGTCAAGGTTCCTTGTGGATTTCAAGGTTCCTGTGTCAAGGTTCCTTGTGGATTTCAAGGTTCCTGTGTCAAGGTTCCTTGTGGATTTCAAGGTTCCTTGTCGATTTCAAGGTTCCTGTGTCAAGGTTCCTGTGTCAAGATTCCTTGTGGATTTCAAGGTTCCTGTGTCAAGGTTCCTGTGTCAAGGTTCCTGTGTCAAGGTTCCTTGTGGATTTCAAGGTTCCTGTGTCAAGGTTCCTTGTGGATTTCAAGGTTCCTGTGTCAAGGTTCCTGTGTCAAGGTTCCTTGTGGATTTCAAGGTTTCTGTGTCAAGGTTCCTTGTGGATTTCAAGGTTCCTTGTGGATTTCAAGGTTCCTGTGTCAAGGTTCCTTGTCGATTTCAAGGTTCCTGTGTCAAGGTTCTTGTGTCAAGGTTCGTGTGTCAAGGTTCCTTGTGGATTTCAAGGTTCCTGTGTCAAGGTTCCTTGTGGATTTCAAGGTTCCTGTGTCAAGGTTCCTTGTGGATTTCAAGGTTACTTGTGGATTTCAAGGTTCCTGTGTCAAGGTTCCTTGTGGATTTCAAGGTTTCTGTGTCAAGGTTCCTTGTGGATTTCAAGGTTCCTTGTGGATTTCAAGGGTCCTTGTGGATTTCAAGGTTCCTTGTGGATTTCAAGTTTCCTTGTGGATTTCAAGGTTCCTGTGGATTTCAAGGTTCCTGTGTCAAGGTTCCTGTGTCAAGGTTCCTTGTCGATTTCAAGGTTCCTGTGTCAAGGTTCCTGTGTCAAGGTTCCTTGTGGATTTCAAGGTTCCTGTGTCAAGGTTCCTTGTGGATTTCAAGGTTCCTGTGTCAAGGTTCCTTGTGGATTTCAAGGTTCCTGTGTCAAGGTTCCTTGTGGATTTCAAGGTTCCTGTGTCAAGGTTCCTGTGTCAAGGTTCCTGTGTCAAGGTTCCTTGTGGATTTCAAGGTTCCTGTGTCAAGGTTCCTTGTGGATTTCAAGGTTCCTATGTCAAGGTTCCTTGTGGATTTCAAGGTTCCTGTGTCAAGGTTCCTTGTGGATTTCAAGGTTCCTGTGTCAAGGTTCCTTGTGGATTTCAAGGTTCCTTGTGGATTTCAAGGTTCCTTGTGGATTTCAAGGTTCGTGTGTCAAGGTTCCTTGTCGATTTCAAGGTTCCTGTGTCAAGGTTCCTGTGTGAAGGTTCCTTGTGGATTTCAAGGTTCCTGTGTCAAGGTTCCTTGTGGATTTCAAGGTTCCTGTGTCAAGGTTCCTTGTGGATTTCAAGGTTCCTGTGTCAAGGTTCCTTGTGGATTTCAAGGTTCCTTGTGGATTTCAAGGTTCCTGTGTCAAGGTATCTGTGTCAAGGTTCCTTGTGGATTTCAAGGTTTCTGTGTCAAGGTTCTTTGTGGATTTCAAGGTTCCTGTGTCAAGGTTCCTTGTGGATTTCAAGGTTCCTTGTGGATTTAAAGGTTCCTTGTGGATTTCAAGGTTCCTTGTGGATTTCAAGGTTCCTTGTGGATTTCAAGTTTCCTTGTGGATTTCAAGGTTCCTTGTGGATTTCAAGTTTCCTTGTGGATTTCAAGGTTCCTTGTGGATTTCAAGGTTCCTTGTGGATTTCAAGGTTCCTTGTGGATTTCAAGGTTCCTGTGGATTTCAAGGTTCCTTGTGGATTTCAAGGTTCCTGTGCCAAGGTTCTTTGTGGATTTCAAGGTTCCTGTGTCAAGGTTCCTTGTGGATTTCAAGGTTCCTTGTGGATTTCAAGGTTCCTTGTGGATTTCAAGGTTCCTTGTGGATTTCAAGGTTCCTTGTGGAATTCAAGGTTCCTTGTGGATTTCTAGGTTCCTTGTGGATTTCAAGGTTCCTGTGTCAAGTTTCCTTGTGGATTTCAAGGTTCCTTGTGGATTTCAAGGTTCCTTGTGGATTTCAAGGTTCCTGTGGATTTCAAGGTTCCTTGTGGATTTCAAGGTTCCTGTGTCAAGGTTCCTTGTGGATTTCAAGGTTCCTTGTGGATTTCAAGGTTCCTTGTGGATTTCAAGGTTCCTTGTGGATTTCAAGGTTCCTGTGGATTTCAAGGTTCCTGTGTCAAGGTTCCTGTGTCAAGGTTCCTTGTCGATTTCAAGGTTCCTGTGTCAAGGTTCCTGTGTCAAGGTTCCTGTGTCAAGGTTCCTTGTGGATTTCAAGGTTCCTGTGTCAAGGTTCCTTGTGGATTTCGAGGTTCCTGTTTCAAGGTTCCTTGTGGATTTCAAGGTTCCTGTGTCAAGGTTCCTTGTGGGTTTCAAGGTTCCTGTGTCAAGGTTCCTGTGTCAAGGTTCCTTGTGGATTTCAAGGTTCCTGTGTCAAGGTTCCTTGTGGATTTCAAGGTTCGTGTGTCAAGGTTCCTTGTGGATTTCAAGGTTCCTATGTCAAGGTTCCTTGTGGATTTCAAGGTTCCTGTGTCAAGGTTCCTGTGTCAAGGTCCCTTGTCGATTTCAAGGTTCCTGTGTCAAGTTTCCTTGTGGATTTCAAGGTTCCTTGTGGATTTCAAGGTTCCTTGTGGTTTTCAAGGTTTCTGTGTCAAGGTTCCTTGTGGATTTCAAGGTTTGTGTGTCAAGGTTCCTTGTGGATTTCAAGGTTCCTGTGTCAAGGTTCCTTGTGGATTTCAAGGTTCCTGTGTCAAGGTTCCTTGTGGATTTCAAGGTTCCTTGTCGATTTCAAGGTTCCTGTGTCAAGGTTCCTGTGTCAAGATTCCTTGTGGATTTCAAGGTTCCTGTGTCAAGGTTCCTGTGTCAAGGTTCCTGTGTCAAGGTTCCTTGTGGATTTCAAGGTTCCTGTGTCAAGGTTCCTTGTGGATTTCAAGGTTCCTGTGTCAAGGTTCCTGTGTCAAGGTTCCTTGTGGATTTCAAGGTTTCTGTGTCAAGGTTCCTTGTGGATTTCAAGGTTCCTTGTGGATTTCAAGGTTCCTGTGTCAAGGTTCCTTGTCGATTTCAAGGTTCCTGTGTCAAGGTTCTTGTGTCAAGGTTCGTGTGTCAAGGTTCCTTGTGGATTTCAAGGTTCCTGTGTCAAGGTTCCTTGTGGATTTCAAGGTTCCTGTGTCAAGGTTCCTTGTGGATTTCAAGGTTACTTGTGGATTTCAAGGTTCCTGTGTCAAGGTTCCTTGTGGATTTCAAGGTTTCTGTGTCAAGGTTCCTTGTGGATTTCAAGGTTCCTTGTGGATTTCAAGGGTCCTTGTGGATTTCAAGGTTCCTTGTGGATTTCAAGTTTCCTTGTGGATTTCAAGGTTCCTGTGGATTTCAAGGTTCCTGTGTCAAGGTTCCTGTGTCAAGGTTCCTTGTCGATTTCAAGGTTCCTGTGTCAAGGTTCCTGTGTCAAGGTTCCTTGTGGATTTCAAGGTTCCTGTGTCAAGGTTCCTTGTGGATTTCAAGGTTCCTGTGTCAAGGTTCCTTGTGGATTTCAAGGTTCCTGTGTCAAGGTTCCTTGTGGATTTCAAGGTTCCTGTGTCAAGGTTCCTGTGTCAAGGTTCCTGTGTCAAGGTTCCTTGTGGATTTCAAGGTTCCTGTGTCAAGGTTCCTTGTGGATTTCAAGGTTCCTATGTCAAGGTTCCTTGTGGATTTCAAGGTTCCTGTGTCAAGGTTCCTTGTGGATTTCAAGGTTCCTGTGTCAAGGTTCCTTGTGGATTTCAAGGTTCCTTGTGGATTTCAAGGTTCCTTGTGGATTTCAAGGTTCGTGTGTCAAGGTTCCTTGTCGATTTCAAGGTTCCTGTGTCAAGGTTCCTGTGTGAAGGTTCCTTGTGGATTTCAAGGTTCCTGTGTCAAGGTTCCTTGTGGATTTCAAGGTTCCTGTGTCAAGGTTCCTTGTGGATTTCAAGGTTCCTGTGTCAAGGTTCCTTGTGGATTTCAAGGTTCCTTGTGGATTTCAAGGTTCCTGTGTCAAGGTATCTGTGTCAAGGTTCCTTGTGGATTTCAAGGTTTCTGTGTCAAGGTTCTTTGTGGATTTCAAGGTTCCTGTGTCAAGGTTCCTTGTGGATTTCAAGGTTCCTTGTGGATTTAAAGGTTCCTTGTGGATTTCAAGGTTCCTTGTGGATTTCAAGGTTCCTTGTGGATTTCAAGTTTCCTTGTGGATTTCAAGGTTCCTTGTGGATTTCAAGTTTCCTTGTGGATTTCAAGGTTCCTTGTGGATTTCAAGGTTCCTTGTGGATTTCAAGGTTCCTTGTGGATTTCAAGGTTCCTGTGGATTTCAAGGTTCCTTGTGGATTTCAAGGTTCCTGTGCCAAGGTTCTTTGTGGATTTCAAGGTTCCTGTGTCAAGGTTCCTTGTGGATTTCAAGGTTCCTTGTGGATTTCAAGGTTCCTTGTGGATTTCAAGGTTCCTTGTGGATTTCAAGGTTCCTTGTGGAATTCAAGGTTCCTTGTGGATTTCTAGGTTCCTTGTGGATTTCAAGGTTCCTGTGTCAAGTTTCCTTGTGGATTTCAAGGTTCCTTGTGGATTTCAAGGTTCCTTGTGGATTTCAAGGTTCCTGTGGATTTCAAGGTTCCTTGTGGATTTCAAGGTTCCTGTGTCAAGGTTCCTTGTGGATTTCAAGGTTCCTTGTGGATTTCAAGGTTCCTTGTGGATTTCAAGGTTCCTTGTGGATTTCAAGGTTCCTGTGGATTTCAAGGTTCCTGTGTCAAGGTTCCTGTGTCAAGGTTCCTTGTCGATTTCAAGGTTCCTGTGTCAAGGTTCCTGTGTCAAGGTTCCTGTGTCAAGGTTCCTTGTGGATTTCAAGGTTCCTGTGTCAAGGTTCCTTGTGGATTTCGAGGTTCCTGTTTCAAGGTTCCTTGTGGATTTCAAGGTTCCTGTGTCAAGGTTCCTTGTGGGTTTCAAGGTTCCTGTGTCAAGGTTCCTGTGTCAAGGTTCCTTGTGGATTTCAAGGTTCCTGTGTCAAGGTTCCTTGTGGATTTCAAGGTTCGTGTGTCAAGGTTCCTTGTGGATTTCAAGGTTCCTATGTCAAGGTTCCTTGTGGATTTCAAGGTTCGTGTGTCAAGGTTCCTTGTGGATTTCAAGGTTCGTGTGTCAAGGTTCCTTGTGGATTTCAAGGTTCCTGTGTCAAGGTTCCTTGTGGATTTCAAGGTTCCTTGTGGATTTCAAGGTTCCTTGTGTATTTCAAGGTTCCTTGTGGATTTCAAGGTTCCTTGTGGATTTCAAGGTTCCTGTGTCAAGGTTCCTTGTGGATTTCAAGGTTCCTGTGTCAAGGTTCCTTGTGGATTTCAAGGTTCCTGTGTCAAGTTTCCTTGTGGATTTCGAGGTTCCTGTGTCAAGGTTCCTTGTGGATTTCAAGGTTCCTGTGTCAAGGTTCCTTGTGGATTTCAAGGTTCCTGTGTCAAGGTTCCTGTGTCAAGGTTCCTGTGTCAAGGTTCCTTGTGGATTTCAAGTTTCCTGTGAATCATCACCTATCGGTTTGAAATGAAAGTAACATGAATATGTTGAGTCTTTCCACCATTAAGCAGCAAGTTACCTACAACTCTGCTATTGGTGTTGGGATATCCTGGTATTAAATTTACAATGATAACATTTCTGTTCCCAGGGTAATGAAAGAACCTGTATTTGAGATAATTTTCTGAAATGTCTGGTTTTAGCTCTGGGTGGAAACTAAATTATGACTATTTAGAAAATCCCTCGTTCCCCATCCCACATTACCATGGAAAACAGGTATTAACAATGACACAAATCAACACTCAATGGTGACTCGTTTTTATGATACAGAACTTGCCCTTTACTGAAAGAGACATCGTTGTCCAATGACATGAATAATTAGAAAGAGTAATCAGAGATTGCAGACCCTCGCCAGGACTTGATGTGTGCGGATTTGTGTGGTGTGTTTGTGTGGTGTGTTTGTGTGGTGGGTTTGTGTGGTGGGTTTGTGTGGTGGGTTTGTGTGGTGGGTTTGTGTGGTGTGTTTGTGTGGTGTGTTTGTGTGGTGGGTTTGTGTGGTGGGTTTGTGTGGTGGGTTTGTGTGGTGTGTTTGTGTGGTGTGTTTGTATGGTGGGTTTGTGTTTGTGCGGTGTGTTTGTGCGGTGTGTTTGTGCGGTGTGTTTGTGCGGTGTGTTTGTGCGGTGTGTTTGTGCGGTGGGTTTGTGTGGTGGGTTTGTGTGGTGTGTTTGTGTGGTGTGTTTGTGCGGTGTGTTTGTGCGGTGTGTTTGTGCGGTGGGTTTGTGTTTGTATGGTGTGTTTGTGCGGTCTGTTTGTGTGGTCTGTTTGTGCGGTGTGTTTGTGCGGTGTGTTTGTGCGGTGGGTTTGTGTTTGTACGGTGTGTTTGTGCGGTGTGTTTGTGTGGTGGGTTTGTGTTTGTACGGTGTGTTTGTGCGGTCTGTTTGTGCGGTCTGTTTGTGCGGGCTGTTTGTGCGGTGTGTTTGTGTGGTGGGTTTGTGTTTGTGCGGTGTGTTTGTGTACTGGTGTGTTGGTGTTTGTGTGGTGTTTTTGTGTTTATGCAGTGTGTTTGTGTGCTGGTGTGTTTGTGTGCTGGTGTGTTTGTGTGGTGTGTTTGTGTGTGGTGTGTTTGTGGGTGGTTTGTTTGTGTGTAGTGTGTTTGTGTGTGGTGTGTTTGTGTACTGGTGTGTTTGTGTACTGGTGTGTTTGTGTGGTGTGGGTGCTGGTGTGTTTGTGTGCGGTGTGTTTGTGTTTATGCAGTGTGTTTGTGTGCTGGTGTGTTTGTGTGCTGGTGTGTTTGTGTGGTGTGTTTGTGTGTGGTGTGTTTGTGTGTGGTGTGTTTGTGTACTGGTGTGTTTGTGTGGTGTGGTGTGTTTGTGTGTGTGTGGTGTGTTTGTGTACTGGTGTGTTTGTGTGGTGTGTGTGCTGGTGTGTTTGTGTGGTGTGTTTGTGTGTGGTGTGTTTGTGTACTGGTGTGTTTGTGTGGTGTGTGTGCTGGTGTGTTTGTGTGCTGGTGTGTTTGTGTTTGTGTGGTGTGTTTGTTTGCCTGCATATTTGTCTTTGTGATGTATGTAGACGATGCATTGACAACTTCAGGTTATGTTCATACAGTGGACAAACAGATCTTTTCGGTTTCATTGTAAAGATTAACATTGCAATTATATGTATTTTATAGACGAAGTCATATTCCGTACTTTCTCGATGTATGCATGTTCTAATTTAATAGCATGTCCTTTATAGGTGCACTCATTTATATTATTAATACATGTATATTTATAGACGTACTCAGATTGTAGAACACTCTTTTTGTATTGCTTGCATGGGAATAGTACTTACTTTATAGACATACTCACATTATAGTCATACATATTTTATGGACGGACTCATATTCTAATTGTAATACTTTTTCGAAGTACTAGCCCATAAAAAGATAACGTGTAATACTGGCTACCACCAGATGGCATTTGTGGCCTACATCAGCGCATAATGTGCAGAAAGGCAGACAGACAGACAAACTAGAAAAATGCCAAAAAGGGTATTTTCCAATAGTAGTTAGGGTTGGAAGGGGTCTATAGGATCTGAATGTAAAGTGTCTAATGATGGTCGAATGTGTCTAAAGGTCTGAAGGCCTTCTGTATATAGGTCTAAGCAGTCTAAACGATATTAGGTGGTCTAAAAGGTTCCAAAGGATGTAAAGTCCAAAGGGTCTAACAGGGTATAAAGGGTCATAAAAGGTTCAAAGCGTCTAAAAGGGCAAAATGGTCTAAATGGGTCCAAAACGTCAAATAGATACAAAGGTCTAAATGTCTAAAAGTACGTTCCAATATTCTGTAATTGAACCACCTTTAGAGGCCATTTTTCCCTCATCAATCTCCACTCAATACCCCATAATGACAAAGAGAAAATAGGATTTTAGAAAGTTTTGCAAATTTAATGAAAAGAAAAAACTGAAATATCACATTTACATAAGTATTCAGACCCTTTGCTATGACACTTGAAATTTAGCTCAGGTGCCTCCCATTTCTCTTGATCATCTTTGAGATGTTTCTACACCTTGATTGGAGTCCACCTGTGGTAAATTCAATTGATTGGACACGATTTGGAAAGGCACACACCTGCCTATATAAGGTCTCACAGCTGACAATGCATATCAGAGCAAAAACCAAGACATGAGGTCGAAGGAACTGCCTGCAGAGTTCAGAGACAGGATTGTGTCGAGGCACAGATCTGGGGAAGCCCACAAAAAATTCTGCTGCATTGAAGGTTCCCAAGAGCACAGTGGTCTCCATAATTCTTAAATGGAAGAAGTTTGGAACAACCAGGACTCTTCCTAGAGCTGGCCGCCCGACCAAACTGAGCAATCGGGGGAGAAGGACCTTGGTAAGAGAGGTGACCAAGAACCCGATGGTCACTCTGGCTGAGCTCCAGAGATCCTATGTGGAGATGGGAGAAACTTCCATAAGGACAAACATCACTGCAACACTCCACCGATCTGGACTTTATGGCAGAGTGGCCAGATGGAAGCCTCTCCTCAGTGAAAGACACATGAAAGCCTGCTTGGAGTTTGCAAAAAAGCACCTAAAGGACTCTCAG
This sequence comes from Myxine glutinosa, assembly GCF_964187855.1. Lineage (NCBI taxonomy): Eukaryota > Metazoa > Chordata > Myxini > Myxiniformes > Myxinidae > Myxine > Myxine glutinosa. Next base: position 173,418,721 of record NC_136266.1, on the reverse strand, counting down.
CCTGTGAGAAACAAGATTCTGTGGTCTGATGAAACCAAGATTGAACTGGTTGGTTTCCGTCTGGCCACTCTGCCATAAAGCCCAGATCGGTGGAGTTTCATGGATGACCTGACAATTGTTCAACAGTCGGCTGATGCAGCAGGAGAGGTACTGGGACGACTGGAAGGGTTGATGCAGTGGGCAAAAATGGGCTTCTCACCATTACACTCCAAGAAAGTCGAGGAGTGTGGTAGTGAGATGCGGATTGGTCGATAACATGCACAGGTTTGAGCTGGGAGGGGAGGTGGTTCCATCATTGACAGAGGCCCCTGTGAAGAGTTTGGGAAGATGGTATACAGTGGAGTTGAATGATGTGGGAAGAGTGGAGGAGCTGAGGAACAAGCGTTTGAGAGGTTTGAAGAGGATTCATGGATGTGGTTTGCCAGGTAAGTTGAAGGTGTTCTGTTTGAAGTTTGGATTGATGCCACGAGTATTGTGGCCATTGATGATGTATGATTTTGTAAGTAACAAACGAACCCAAATGCAATACCCACTGGTGAGGCTAATAAGGACTTCATGAGAAAGGAAAGCGAACAAGTGGGTATTTTAATGTTGAGGTTATCGTGAGAAAGCTCCGAGTATGTGGTGATCGAGGGGACATGTCAAACAGAGCAACTCATTATTGGTCTTGCGGTAAATTAGATCCAAAAAATTCTCGAATTCCAGTTTCACATTTGTGAAAAAGATAAATAATAGTCAAAGTTTTTGTTGGTTAAACATTACATTTCAGTTATTGTGAAATGCATTATCAGACAAACTCTGCTCCCTTGGTTTTGGAAGTCCCTGCGATTTCTCTGGACCGGACGCAATTTATGATGAAATGGGATCCTCCTTCCTATGAATTGTGCAGTTGTGTTTTGTCCGCAGGTTGTTCCATCGGAGAGTGTCATTATTTTGGAAGGACCATTCAGCTGACTGACCCATGTGTTCACGTGAATTTGCAAATGTGTAAGATCCCCATTCCGCCTTCTGAAAACAGTTGGCCCTCTTACTTTCAACACCCTCGCCATATTCCCAATTCCTTTTTAGACTATAGTCTGGGAGACAACGGCAAAGCAAGCAGCATATCAAATCACAAGTGATAGCTTTGGCAGCATTTAATCTTCTCGCAGGTGGACCTCGGATGAGATATATAAATGTGTTCCTTGCAGGAAAAGGGGGAAAAAGATGAAATTTTTATTTTTGATTCCATGATATCAAAAACCTGGCTCTCATGCTTTCGGTGTAATAAACGATGCAAGCTCATTGAGTATTCAAGGAGGAGAAAGCAGCTGGTGCCCACACTTAAATCGAGCTGCACCATGAATGCACCATGGAAACATGGAGGTCCTGTGCACTAAAGACTTTCATGGATATCTATATTCCTAACTTGTGCATGTCAAAGCAATCTGAACCTTGATACGGTTCCTCTTAATGGGTCAATTATCTACACTCAGAGAGAGAGAGAGAGAGAGGATGGAAGCGAGAAACTGCTATTGGCAGCCATCCAATGCCTGTAACGCCAGAGAGAGATTGCAGTGATTTGCGTGAAGGTAGATTAACATTTTATTGCCACTTATTGGAACTTTCCCCCCTTGTTGATAAAACGCTTTGAAAGGCAGTCGTTATGGTCATAGACCACTCGGCTATAACCAGGAGCGTCGAGAGGGGAGTCGGGGGGGGGGGCAGGAGGGGGATCGCTGCTTCAGGGCCCAGGGTCCATTGAGGGACCTGAGCTTCTCCTGTAATTTTTTTTAACAGTACAGTGAAACCCCTCATCCTCATTTCCTCCTCGTTACATTTGAACCCAGAAGCTGATTTTGCTTTCTTGCCAGAAACAAAACAAGATTTACCGCTGTTAATGGTACAGTTTCAAACTTTACAGAAAAAAGGTTATTAACCAGAAATTTGCGTTACAACGAAATGGGTTTGTATCCTCTTTGTCCAAAAATATTATTTACCATCTTCGCACGTATTTGTTTGCCAAGCTTATGGAGAAACAGTGTTCAACATTTGAGGGTGCGAATTGACTAAATTGGTCCAAACGTCCTGCTATCTCCTTTATTTTCGATCATCCGCCTAAATAAAAGTGACCATTTTTTTTTGTTTTTTTTAATTTTTTTGGTTTTTCATTAAAGAAAGTACCTTAAAAAGTTATAAAAGAGAGAAAGGGTGGCAGTGGGGCCCCCGAGGTTGTTTGCCCCGGAGCCCGTGCTGGCTCTCGACACCCCTGGCTGCAACGCTGAGGTTCTTTGTGAATATAATCCAATACTTTTTATATTTTTTGCCAATTTTTTTTTTTTTTTGGGGTTTTTCATTAAAGAAAGTACCTTAAAAAGTTATAAAAGAGAGAAAGGGTGGCAGTGGGGCCCCCGAGGTTGTTTGCCCCGGAGCCCGTGCTGGCTCTCGACACCCCTGGCTGCAACGCTGAGGTTCTTTGTGAATATAATCCAATACTTTTTATATTTTTTGCCAATATTTGTTGTTTTTTTATTACAAACCGACACAGGCTTCCTTATTTGAAATTTTCTTTTTGCCAGCTGGTATCTTTTTTGCTGCTAGACCACCCCGCAATGTCCAGGGAAAACAAAGCCAAAGTGGTACTTTTGGTATGATGTTTTCATACTGGCGCACAAGCGCGCGGGGTATGGTTGAACGATAACCGTAAAACTGCACAGAATTATTCAGGAAAAGAAGTCTCTCTGATTGTTGCCTTTCTCGTTTTGCTTGCAAGAATGTGAGTTTTAACTTAATTTGAGAGAACCTGAAAAAAAAAATGAAAAAAAATCCTTCGATTCAAAATACAGAACCTTGGTGTAGCGGATGCTCTGTTTGGGTTAAGAAATTAAACCGGTTGAGCATAGACATGAAATAAATACACCTAAAGTGTACTTGATTTATGAAGCAACTTAAACGATGAAATTTAAGTTGATGTAGGATGGAAGAAATGGACACAGGTCGCTCTTCAGTATAGGAAAGAAATGTTGGCATGGATTTTCCACCTCACTGGAAAGTACATCATATTTTCCTCCACCCTCAATATCCACAGGTAATAAACAGCACTGTAGTTGTAGTGAAATAAAAACCAGACATGCAGCTGAAAAGTTCCCCCTTTATGCCAACAACATTTTCAGACTGAGGCAGCTCTACATCGTATAGAGGCCTACACAGTAAATAGTGCAACCTTTTCTGCACTGTATGCCAGTTGGCATTATGGTAGCAGCTAATTGCCTTCACTGTCAAAACCCTGGGCAAGTGGCGTTCGCCCAATTGGTTTAATAATGAAGCAGGCATGCGTGGAGTCTTTGAGCAATATTTATGCTGGCACGGCTTCTGAGAAGCAGGCCGCATGCGTCCCCTCTTCCAGCACTCGCAGCCGACGAGGGAAACCGCCATTTGCTGCGCGGTGCTTAAAGCGCCCGCACAAATGTTTGCTTAAAACTCTTTCCCCGACATCATCCATGCCTCTGCCATATTGCACCACTCCAAAGGGGTCGGGGCAGGGAGGGAGGTACGTTGCGTTGGCACCGTCAAGTACAATATTTATGCAGGAAAATGGCGCCCGGTTCCTGCTGCAGGTCCTTCCAAACATTGCCTCTATTCTTCCTGGGTACAGGCCTGGGTTTGAATAGCATGGATTTTGTGAGGCTTCATATTGCATTTCTTCCACTGCGTTGGCTCTTGCTGAGTTTCAATTGGCCCTTTTGCTTATCCTGTCCTGGGTTGAACTAAGTTAAGATATGAGACCTTGGTTTAGGGCTCTGTGTGAGGATGATGAAGGGTCGAAAGGATATTTCAGCAACATTCAGGTGTCTATCCATCTCTCTAAGTTACACCGCGGACTTCAACTTTTCGAGTTTCTCAAGGTCATAATGTTGTTTTCCTTGGACATTTTTCCTTGGCTGAAGAAATATTTGAACAATTGCTCAAATAAGGGAAAAATTATACCTATCATTTTTTTTTTGAATAACGGGAAAATTATTACCTCCTCCACCAAAGGTATTACCCCCGTCTATCTGTCTTTTGTGAACAAGATATCTCAAAAAGTTGTGCACGGATTTGGACGAAATTTGGCAGAGATGTAGCGTATTTGACAAGGATGAAATGATTAGATTTTGTGAAGATCCGGATTCGGATCCGGCTACTTGAATTCTTAAAGTGATTCTTCACCATTGGGAGATTGGGCCAGAAACGATACATAGCAGGATATCTCAAAATGTTGAAAAAGGATTTGGACAAAACGTTGTGGAAAGGTTATGTGTGTGAAAAGGAAGAATCGATTCGATTTTGGTGAAGATCTGAATATGGATTCGGATATGAGAATTATTTATTTTTATAATTGATTCTTCACCATTGAGAGATTGGGCAAAAACCAACATATAGCAGGATATCTCAAAAGGTTATGGACGGATTTGGACGAAACTTCGTAGACAGGTTGTGTGTTTGACAAGGAAGAATCGATTCAATTTTGGTGAAGATCCGGATCTGGCTAGTATAATTTTTTAAAGTGATTCTTCATCAATGGGAGACAGGGCCAAAAACTATAAAAATAACCACCTTTAGAGGCCATTTTTCCCCGCAAAGCGGGGGTTGGCCTTTTTCGGGAACCGTGGTTGTTGTTGTTTTTCGGTCCCCTTTTTGAAGCAATGTTTTACGGCCGGATGCCCTTCCTGACGCCAACCCTTTTTGCCGCCTTTAACGACAAACAGGGAATTACCAGTGAACTGGTCCTCAAAACTATATACTATATACAGCCAAAAACTAGAATGGCACTCAGTAGAGAGCATACATCCGCCAGGTGAACAGTTTACGTTCTGTATGACAGAGTAGACCTGAAAATCACAATACGGAATCACATTTAATCAAAATCATCCGTCCACAACTTGTTGAGATATCTTGTTCACAAACAAACAGAAAGACAGACAGGGGTGAAAACATAACCTCCATCCACCTTTGGTGGCGGGATATACAGCAGGATATACAGCAGGAAGGCCAAAAACTATATACAGCAGGATATCTCAAAAAGTTGTGGACGGATTATTTGGATTAAATGTGATTATGTATTGTGATTTTGTGGTCTACTCTCGGATACAAAACGTAAACTGTTCACCTGGCAGAGGTATGCTCAGTGCCGTTCTAGTTTGAAATGAAAATCATCCAGTTTTTTACCTCCGCCACCAAAGGTGGATGGAGGTTATGTTTTCACCCCTGTCTGTCTTTCTGTTCGTTTGTGAACAAGATATCTCAACAAGTTGTGGACGGATGATTTTGATTAAATGTGATTCCGTATTGTGATTTTCAGGTCTACTCTGTCATACAAAACGTAAACTGTTCACCTGGCGGAGGTATGCTCTCTACTGAGTGCCGTTCTAGTTTTTTGTTTGTTTTGCTTTAACAGAAAAACATTCCTTTGCCCAAAGAGATGTTATTATAAAAAAGGGGAAAAAATCTAATTACTTAAAGATTGCTTGACATGGATTCATAAAGACAACGGGAATCGCATCTTACATCATGGATTTCCACTGCAAAAGGAATTTGCTATGAAAAATCATACTTTGATAGATGAATTGCACAAAATTTATGTTTCAAGTTTCTTGCTTCTCCACGACTTTCCGAAATGCAGTATTAGGAGTCAAACCACACATGGTATTCACAGTCGTTAAAATATAGGAATCTTTCCATCACCTCATCTCACAACTCATATAATTTACCTGCAATTAACATTACTCCTCTTCCTTCGAAAGTCTGCAGGCTCAATGCATGGCGCAATCTATATCAAGTTTTGAGACAAATCGCCAATATTCCCTCCTTGGCCTTGTAAATGGACCAACCTCTGCAAATGACCCGGGTATAAACTGTAGCGTTCTTGCTGACATACTTTGGATGATCATTCTGTTGAGAAAGTTCACAAAATAAGTGAATTAGCTTTAGTGGAGGCTTATGTAGTACGTTCACAACATTTCATGTGATTTGTTTTGCATACAAAGTCGAGGCTCGTGGAGGAGCTAGAACACAGAAGGAATCAGGATGTAACAGGCCAAAAGTATCATTAGAAAGAGAGGGGGAAGACAGGGTTGAGGGACAAAAATGGAGGCAGACTTGGATGTGAAGAAGAATGAGGGCAAGCGCAGGACATGCGGTGAACAACATGGATACAGCCGCAAACTCTCAATCACAGAAGTGCAAAGAAAAATTAGGAACTTGGAAAGAGGAGAGCTTGAGGAGGGGTAATGAGGAAAGGAAAGATATTGGTTGTGGAATGACCTGAGATGGTGGTAAATGGCTTTCTTGAAGCTCTGCAGGAAAGGGAGAGATTAAAGAGACTGGGGAAGTTGGTGCCACATGCGGGGGAACAAGAGGAACAAATGAGTGGAGGTGAGCAGCGACTCTGGATTTTGGGAATTGTACCAGAAGCGGGAAGCGGGTTGATGCGAGCTCAGAGCATGGAAAGAGCAGAATGTGCAAGAACGAATGCAATTTATTTGTCAACTCCTTTGCGTAATCCTCTCGTTGCTCTGGCCTTATGATTAGCCTCAAGAAGAACGAGGCCATGCTTCAGCCGAGATCAGAAGGTGCGTATACCGTCCCGTCCATTACCATCGATGACAGGCCACTCAAAGTTGTAGATAAGTTCTGCTACCTTGGAGGTGTTCTCTCTCAAATTGCAATGATTGACGACAAAGTAACATCAAAACTCGGTAAAGCATGTGTGTCCTTTGGAAGATTGACACATCGCCTCTGGCCTGAACATGGCATTCGCCTTGACATCAATATCAGTGTCTATTGTGCCCTGGATACCAAGATCAGTGTCTATCATGCCCTGGATACCATGATCAGTGTCTATCGTACCCTGGATATGAAGATCAGTGTATATTGTTCCCTGGACATCAATATCAGTGTCTATCATGCCCTGGATACCAAGATCAGTGTCTATTGTGCCCTGGATACCAAGATCAGTGTCTATTGTGCCCTGGATACCATGATCAGTATCTATCGTACCCTGGATATGAAGATCAGTGTATATTGTTCCCTGGACATCAATATCGGTGTCTATCATGCCCTGGATACCAAGATCAGTGTCTATCGTGCCCTGGATACCATGATCAGTGTCTATCATGCCCTGGATACCAAGATCAGTGTCTATCGTGCCATTGTCTTTTTGACAATCCTGTACGGATGTGAATCTTGGACATCCTATCATTGCCATATCAGATCAATTTCATATGCAATTCCTTCGCAAAATTCTTGGCATCACCTGGCGAGAAAGAATACCTAACACCTCACCAAGACCATTGTCGTATTCAAGGAATTGAGTATTTCCTGATGCAAGCCCAGCTTCACTGGTCTCAGGACACCTCACATGCATGGAAGACTATAGAATCCCAAGATCGCTTTTCTGTGGACAACTTAAATTAGGTAAACCGCTTCGGTAAACTTTCTGCTTACCTTTGGGGGTTTTTTCCTTTTCTTTTTCTGCCAAGAGGGTAACATCCAAGCAAATATTGGCCTGCATTTGTTGATTATAGGATAGAATGAAATCAGTCGTTTGTTCGGGTGCAACTAGCTTCTCCAATGCATCCACATTGCAGCGGGTCCTATAGAGGCCTATGCCTTTTGTAAAATAAAGAGAAAGAACGACGTTACTCTGTGCTGGCCTAGGATTTTTATACAAATTGTCAAAGTAGCTTCTGAACACACAATGGGACTCAGGCAGTTCTTCTTCAGCTAATTTTCTTGAGCTTCTCCAATTGTATCGCTGCAACCCTTTTCTCTACTGCGTCCAGCAGGGTACAACGTACCTGTTGTCATATCTAATGTGGGTCCCATTTATTTGGGATGGGTACAATCGCATCATCAGCCCACTCCTTACAGGTCTTGTACTCCCTCCACACTGTAGTATTATATTTCGGTGTAAATCAAGTAAATGTTCTTCACAGCATGCCACCATCAATATCTCAGTGATGATACCAAAGCTTCCACCAATGTTTCCATTTCTCAACTTCCCAATTGACCTCTCCAGCTCTTTTGATGTCATTTCTTCATACTAGGGCATGCCCGTACTATATATATATCTAAAATTATATCCCCCCCCCCTCTATTTACATGAAATGGTTTGGTCCAAAGCGAACGGCTTGCGAGTGGTGACAATCCCCCCCCTCTATTTACATGAAATGGTTTGGTCCAAAGCGAACGGCTTCCGGAGTTTGGTAAAGAAATCGCCATCGCGTGCACAAACGCGCAGGAAAGCGAATGAATCGCAAATTCGTTTTTATTAGTTGTAAAACATAGTTTAACGCCAACATAGTTTGCAAACGTGAAATAAATGAATACGCTCTCAAATGTGCCATCCGAGGCAGAGTGTGCCCGCCACGTTCGGCACACGCGATCGTTCGCTGCTCTCTGATTGGTTGAATCGTTTTTTGGACATAGCTCGGTAAGTAATTGTCCGATTAATATGAAACCTTGAAAAGGCACATCCTCGGGTCCCCAGCAATATACCTGGCAAGTTAAAAGTATATCGGACCCGTGGTTGTCGAGAAACAGCGGTCACAGACAAACGTACAGACAGAGATTACTGGAATTATAGATAGATGTCTTCTTGGTGGTCGCTGTCTGACTTTTTCCAGAAGTGCTGCTTTTAATTGGCTTCGGATGTTCAGGATCCTTGTGAAATGCCTCCTCCGCTGCAACTGCTGTGCTTTATCTGTCCTCTCTTATTGTATCCCTGTAACCCCTTTCCCTCCTGCAGGGATTTCCACATTCACCTTTTATTACAAGTAATCTCACTTGCACAAGACCTCTTCATCCACATGAGTTGTCTCTGATGCTTGGTGAACAGCCTATTGGTCTGAAACCAGACATTTTGGCCTCCCTTCCTGTTTGGTGAGCATCTCTGCATGGCTTATTGAACCTTTGCCGGTGATTAATGATCGCGTCCAGTGCTAAGGAACTCAGTGTACAGGACCTATCTTGTGCATTTTAAAAGGGGTTCAATTGCCTCCACACTTTTTCCTGAATGACTCGGGATATTTTTGATTCGTAAAGTCAGCAATAAACTGTGCTGTCTCAGTTATTGGGCACAACTTCCCCTCTGCAGTACCAGTTTCTGCCAGCACCAGTCATGTGCACCTTTGCCTCGTAACATTAACGCATCAAATTTCCCTGGGGCCTACGATAGTCATTTTTTCATGGTGTCTGTTTTTCAATCCGAAGCAATCGATACTCAGTGTCGCACTCAGCTCCTCACTTCACAGGTGGATCCAGGCACCTTTTGTGGTATTTCTGTCTGGAAATAGCCAAGTCGATGCAATGCAACTTCTTTGATTTTGGATGTTGTTTGCTTTATTTAAGGATGATAGTCTTCAGGAACCAGGTTTTGCACGCAGTTGCTTCATTCAGAGAGAGGAAACTAAGCAGTTTCTTCCTTCATCTGTGTAGGCCTCAAACATGTTCCCATTTATGAAACTCATCAACGCTGTATCCATCACTCACACTGAGGAACTCCTAGGCCCACACATACGTCAATTATTGGTATCTCATCCAATGCTTGCTGGATATTGTCAAATAATTTGTCTTTTTTTGTCTGCTGACTGCATACGTTTCTGCATCGCAATAGATTATGTGCAGGTTGCCTGAGTTCCGTCTCTCATTCTCAAGCGTGACTCAAATCAATCTCTATTCCCAGTCTTTCAATTGCCTTCCTCCCACCTTGCAGATACAGCTGTGTCAATGAGAACTATGGGAACACCACCTCTTTCTCTCTGTTGACCTAACTCAGGTGTATGTCGGCCAGCTGTGAGCACAACACTCTCTGCTATTCGATAGATTTAATTTCCAATCTACTTTCTTACGACCAAGTCTATTCTTTAATCAGCACACACGCACACACATGACCTCCCCTGCCAACTCAAGTTGATGCAGAAGTTTCATCGCCACAGTTGTGAAACGTTTCCTATTTATTGCTGTCGTTCCCCTCCACATTACGCTCCCTAGTCGCTGCAATCCTCTTCCGCTGCTCCTATGGAGAGCTGGACAACTGTCTGGTCATGGAAAAAGGATAAAATTTCATCGCATGCTGGTTGATGACATGTGGTTCAGTCCCATATACATGAGTCAAATCAAACCATTCAACAATCATGTGCTTCATTGGATTTACCTCCTGCGGTACGTACCACACCGTGGCTTCATGCTGCAAACAGCCGAGCAATAGCTGTATCTTTCCCTTCTGCTCAAAGCCATTTGCAAATGTTCAAAATACAGAACAGACAGACCAAAGAGGAGGTATATCTATATTCTGGGGAGAGATCTTACCACATCTTTCCTGAAAGGGGCATCTTGTCTGACGTTATTCAAATTGATGTGTTACATAAAACACAAACTGTTGTCAAAGAATAAGAGCTACTGATTACATGCTGAAAAAGCCTTAGAGCAGAGGTATGTTAGGCAGTGTATTAAGGCAGGTGACTGGGTGTTCATAACTTATTCAAGCCTCATGGCCTTTCGGTGTTGTCGAGCATTCTTTCTACATCCTTGTTATTTTACTGCGTGGTTCAATGCATTCTTTCAAGCAGAACCTCAAACTCTCCCCTGGAGCTAGTGAGATGGAAGAGCCTGACACATGGTCTGTGTTGATGTCAGCACTATGTAGAGAGTAGTCTTAATTGGACAGCCAGTTTGCCCACGTGAGGTCATAATCAGGAGGAGCAGTACAAGCACTGGAGTCGGATGCATATATATATTTCCTCTTGGGCAAAGATCTGGAATATCCCCTGATCGACAGATGCAGAGTTGGCAAGTCAATGCAGGCTATGGAACAGTCCACCAAGTCATCACTTTCTTGCATTTACTTTTTGTGATGGCATGTCTGTGTTGTTGAGTTAGGACCTACTTCACATAGTTTGTAATGATGGCATAGGTTCTCTGCAGCACAATTAATGACACAATATAAAGTAGGTGATTTCACTTGACTTCCCAGCCTACCTCAATATACCTTTTTTTTAAATTAGTACTTTTAAAATAAATTGGCAGAATATCGTTTATTGCATCCAGAGAATGCTCTCCACTTTCAAATATTCCCATGTAATACTTACTTGCAGCAAATATATTTTATACCAAAAAACCTTCTTTTTAAAGTTATATTTACTCAAATGCCTCTGCTTCGTGTTGTTCGGAAAGCACTCAAATTAAAAGAGACTTATTTTTTGCATCTATCTGCAAATTGTCTCCGATATGTAAATAATGCCAAAGCTTACAGCAGGCATTGCAACCACTGAATAGTACCTTTCGGCGATAAAAATGCACAGGCGTTATTTCTCAGCGTTAAATTAATGCAAATTTAAACAGTAATACTTTCCCAAAGGTTAATCTGGTTCAGAACATGGGTTTGGTGAAAAGGCAAGAAGTTTTGTGACTTGATTTTCTGGTAAAGACCTTCATTTCTCAAAGAATACTCAAGTGTGTGACCCTGAAGAGCAGGGAAGATATAATTATATCCTTGGAGACCCAACAATAATTGACATTTTGTGCTTAATGGTACCATTAACAATGAATTTCTTCTAAAGAGAGAAGTGATTATAGACTGTAAGCACATATTTTGGGATATGATGGAAAGCCTCCGAGCTGGTCCATCTTTAACAATTAAGTTAGACTAATACACTGCATTATTCAGAAGTAAAACATATTGTTGCAGTATTTCAAGTTCAAATCCCCACTCCTGACAACAATTTGTTGCGGGGGCCGGGTTCAAAAATCCCCCTCTTTGACAACAATTTTGTTGCGTGATTCCCCTCGGTTAATACCGGAGAATCACGAATACCTTCACGGTGCATGGATCAAGGTGCACGCGCGTGCCGAAGAACCGCGCGATCGAACCCTCACTTTCCCACACCTTATGGGTGCTGAGCGGATTTGCACGGTGTGGAAAGCGGCGTTGCCCCACGAGATTTATGGACTTGAGTCTAGTCAAATTTGGTCCCGGATGATGCTAGGCCAATGGAGAAAAGACGTACCGAACAGGTTGGAAAGTAACAACAGAATGTACAGCCTTTTAGTTTGAAGGCACAGAGAAACAGAGACGAAGATACAGCTTACCAATTCTTACTTAATAATAACCCCGACTTGGCGCCTTCACACTCTGACACACAAACACACAGGGAAAAAGGACACTGGTTAAGGGCATACCGATGTACGTGCTGGGATTCCTCGCAATTGGCCACGTGGTCTGGTGTGCGCAGTTCGCAGTTCAATACCCGATCCGGATGTGCAGCCTGGATGAGGTAAGGTCCGAAGGACGAACCGCCGCCTCGAAGTTGGCACGGACGAACTTAGCACAGGTAGATGAACTTCAGCACAGGTGAGTCATGTCGAAAGGCCAATGCTTGCATGTCAGCCAGATGGCGCAAAAGATCGGTGTAGAAGCGATGGGTGGCGACGAAGAACAAAGGCCAAAACACGTGTCATCTGGTGGAGCTAAAACAAGAGAGGCCAAAGCAGGGTGTCGTCCACATGGCAAAATCCCAGGCAAAGAGAATCGTGTCGTCCACGGGGCAAAGAGAGAACAGAGCAGGAGGTCGTCCTGTGCGTACCGAAAATCCAAAGCCAAGAGAAAACAGGAGGTCATTTAAAAAATAAAAAAAACACCTTCAGAGGCCATTTTTTCCCCACAAAGCAGGGGTTGGCCTTTTTCGGGGACCGTGGTTGTTGTCGTTTTTCGGTCCGCTTTTTGAAGCAATGTTTTACGGCCGGATGCCCTTCCTGCCGCCAACCCTTTTTGTCACCTTTTACCACACATAGGGAATTACCAGTGAACTGGTACTCAATTTGCCGACCTTGGAAGGATGACAGGCTGAGTCAACCCCCCTGGTGTTAATTCAGCGATTTGACCGGGATTTGAACCCAGGATCCTAGGATCCTAAGCTGGCACCCTAGCCGCTAGCCCAACACCAAGCTGCTGATCATAGCACACGTCATAGCACTACAACTACAGGTCATAGCACAGCGAAAATCCAAAGCCAAGAGAGTGATAATGCACTCTGCATGGGCTATTATCAGACCTGCCCATGCCCGTCAAAATGTTCCAGAGCCTCCCATTGGCTGAGGCTTGTTGCATCACGGCAAGGTGTTCCCGCCTCCTCACTGGTCATGTGGGTCTGTGCTTCTGGCCACGCCTTCCTGCACATTAGTAATGGCTTCTCCCAGCCACGAAGGCTTGACATCCTGCCTAACTCAACGCATATTTGGTCTTTATTACTACACAATGGGAAAGGGCTAATCTTTACAATCAATAAGACATAACTGACTAATGCAGGCTACATGTTGTTGTGCAATTGACTATAGGGGGTCTGCCTTTATGGCACAACCACAACAATACACGCACACACACACACACACACATTCACATACTACATGGACCACGCATAGAGACAATGCACAAAAGGCTTTAAGAAAATGACAAGACTCAGTAAATCGGACAAGTGTAGATTCTGCAACATAGAAACAGAAAGCACAAGCCACCTCTTATCGGGATAGAAAAAACTCATGTCAGGATAGTTGTACACCCAGAGGCACAATAAAGTACGCATAGTAATCCACTGGCACATCTGCAAAAACTTGAATATCCTAGTCCCAGAGAACGTATGAAAATATGAACCAAATGCGATAATTGAGAACAAGGAAGTAATGCTCACATATGACATAATGATCCCATCAGGCGTGAACATAGAAAACAAAGCATTACAACCGGATATCGTACTTGGGTATAAAAAAAAAATAGCGGCATGAATAATTGAAGTATCAGATCCTAGCGATTTTGGCCTCAACAATGCAGAAATCAAGAAAATGACAAAATACCAAGACTTCAAAAATGAAGAGAAAAGATCCTAGAATCCGAAGAGCACCAAAATTGTACCATTGATTACTGGAGCAATGGGAATGCTGAAGAACCTTGCAGAGATATCAAAAGCCATCCTTGGGAATATTAATGCAAACAAACTGCATTTGGAGGCTGTGGGAGTACCGATCCTAAAAAGAGCCCTCGGAAAAAAACTTATACTGTACATAACAGACTTGGCATTTAATATGGAATATTTTTTTGTGGGGTTGAACTTACTTTTCAAGATGACTTAGAACCAAAAGTTCATTGGAATTATGTTGAAATTATTCTAGATTTTGTTAATGTGACTTTTAAAAGAAACAAAAACCACATTTGACATTTCGAAGCAAATAAATTGATCCTTGAAAGTGATGTAAACTGATATCGAACTCAATTCACGGACAGTACTGTGTTAAACTTCTGTACGTTTTCCAGAAGTATCTCTTTATTTTGCACATTAGCCAAAAAAAAATTCAACAAAAACAAAAGCTAAATTATGACTGGGATTACGGACAGTAAAATTACAGTTCAGTACTTCGTGTAACCCCCACGAGCATTCAGGAAAGCACGTACACGTCGAGGCATGCTGTTCACGAGATTTGCCAAGGTTTGGATAGGAATCGCTTGCCATGCAGTGACAATACTCTGCTGCAATTCACGCACAGAGCAGAGGCAAGCTGCTGGTCCATTTTAATAATGAGATAACTACAGAGAGGTCCTATGGTGTTCTACGTGTTGTACATGGACTAACTAGGGTGCGATCTTTAATATTAGCCAAATAATGGGGATATTTACAGGGGATTATTTATAAGGGAATTACTACAAATATTTACATGTGAAGGGTTCTCAAAACCGCAAAAATACTTTTTTAAAAGGCTATCAATTAAGCTCAATCAATTAATCCCTATCTCAAACAATTGTTGTGTTTAAATGCATGTACATGTATAACACACATAATCCTGTCATCTAAGAAACTCGGTTTGTGCTTGGATGGGAGATGTGTGCATGGGCGGCTGAGTGTTGTTCGCTTGGTGCGGCAGAGACAGACACACACCTGTGTGAAGAGACAGACACAGACTGGCATGGATCGGCAGACACATACACAGACTCGCACAGCAGACACAGACACAGACCGGCGCAACAGAGACAGACCGGCGCAACAGAGACAGAAGACACAGACAGACCGGCTTGGCAGACAGACACCCACAGGCACGGCAGAGACAGTGAATGTATGCATGTGTGTGTGTGTGTGTGTGTGTGTGTGTGTTTATGTGTGTATGTGTGTGTTTATGTGTGTGTCTGTGTGTGTGTGTGTGTGTGTGTGTGTGTGTGTGTGTGTGTGTGTGTGTGCATGTCTGTATGCATTTATGTGTGTGTTTATGTGTGTGCCTGTGCATATGTGTGTGTGTGTGTGTATGGCCATGTTTATGCGTGTGTGTGTGTGTGTGTGTTTATGTGTGTGTGTGTGTGTGTGTGTGTGTGTATGTGTCTGTGTTTTTTGTGGGGTAAAATGAGCGTATCTTTCATTGAAACAGCTGTTCACTACCATCTCTTATCTTGCCCCATGCAAAATCTTAATCTTTTCTACCCCTGTCAATACATCCCAAATCCACCTCTTTGAATCTCCGACTTCATTCTGGAAATTCCTAGCAATGTCCATTTGTTATATTCTGTGTACCACTCGCCCCCTCCCCCCCTCTCCAACAACCTCCAGCCCTCTCCCTTCCAGAGATCTCCCGATGTCCCTGCTCTCTACTGTTGTGTTTGTGTGTTTCCCTCTCTCTGCCCCTCTTGTCTCCCGCTCCCTTCATTTTATGTTTTGTGTGTCTGTTTGTCTTTTTTTGTGTTTAATACGTTAGCTCTTACACGAGCCTCGACTTTGTATACAAAAAAAAAAAAATTGTCGATTTGACGTGTTAATTCTGCCCACAAGTTCTCTATCGGATTCATATCCGGGGACATGGCAGGCCACTCCATATGCTCTACACCACGGTCAGCAAGAAAGTGTTGGATCATGAGAGCATGATGAGGCCGTGCATTGTCATCTTGGAAGACAAAGTTTCCTCGAAAGGCTGCACGAGCAAATGGAAGCAATGTTTCTTCCAGAATGACCCTGTACTTGAACTGGTTCAGGTTTCCATTCAGAGCAACCAGGTGAGTTTTGCCCCCTGCATGAAAAGCAGCCCAAACGGTCACCCCACCACCTCCAGCTTGGACTCTTGGCACTATACAATCTTCGTTGTGGGCTTCATGCACTTGTCTGCGCACTCAGACGCAGCCATCTTGACAATAGACCAGAAATCTAGACTCGTCACTGAAGGTCACGTGATTCCAGTGTCCTGGCTGCCATTGACGGTGCTCTCTGGCCCACTGCAATTGGCGCTGGCTGTGTTGTCTGGTCAGGCGTGGCTTTCTCAGGGGACGCCTGGCACGATAGCCTGCTTGAACCAGTCGTTGGTTGACTAGCCTTCTGGATACAGGCACATTTGTCAGTTGCTGCCACTCAGCCCTAAGCCGATTAGCTGACTTAGTACGGCCATTGCAGACTAACCAGTGTGCAGCTGGCGATCATCTCTCCTTGTGGTTCTGCGTGGACGTCCTGGCCTCGGTATTGGAGTAGGGACACCCCTCTGAGCATTTCGTTTCAGGATATTTGACCCCTGACCTTGAGTGATGCCATACTGCCGAGCAATAGCACGCTGTTTCATGCCAGAATTTCGTAAAGCCACCACTCCATGACAAACAGCATTGTCAAGTTGACGGACCATCTCCAGAGGAAGCGGCAATAACTTTTGTAGACGTGCAGCAGTTGTTTTCCACTAATACAGAAGGCAACAACCCTTATATACCCGATTGTGAAGCCAATAGTCAAATGTACCTGTCCTTACATTTTGTCACGCCACCTGTGATATAATCCTGTTATTGACTTCTTACTGCGAAAGACAATCAGTGACATGGTTCTTTCAACAAAGACATCACCGAAGGGTAAAATAAACTCACCAGATTGATATACTGAGTTCAGAAAGTAAACCCAAGTCAAGAAAAAAAATATATTCCATATTAAATGCCAAGTCTGTATATACATATATATATATATATATATATGTAATCTTGTAAATGTAATCTTGTAAAGTAATCTTGGAAATGAGTGGCCACGAGTGAAGGGATTGGGGGGGGGGGGAGGGGGGGATAGAAAGAAGCTCGGAGCGAG
Source organism: Myxine glutinosa (assembly GCF_964187855.1). Taxonomy (NCBI): domain Eukaryota; kingdom Metazoa; phylum Chordata; class Myxini; order Myxiniformes; family Myxinidae; genus Myxine; species Myxine glutinosa. Next base: position 173,401,622 of record NC_136266.1, on the reverse strand, counting down.
GATATCGAGCTGATTCAGTAAAGTCGGTTTATCACACACCCATGGTCCGGATCTGATTTCTTACAAACACAGCAAAATTGGTAACGAGGATGGTGTCTTCCATTGCCTTACCTGTTCTGTTTCTGCCTTACATGGGGGAACCATTCTCAACTTGGAAGAAAATGTATGAGAACTACCTACTTGTTATGAATGCCACTGGTGAGGCCAGGCCTGAGAGACAAAGGCATGCTGTTCTGTTGCACTGTTAGAAAATGGAGGGCTAACAGCGTTTCTCAACTTTGCTGCACATGAGCAATACTTTTGATTCTGCTTTCCCTGCTTCAGGAAACTATTTTGTTCTGAAAATCTATGTAGTTGCTGAATGCTACAAATCCGCCAGTGAGCTCAGAGGGCTGATGAGACTGTCAATCATTCTGCCAGAACAGCTGTACCAGAAACTTTTTTCTGACAGTCCTTTGACTCAATCTCGTGTCAAACTAGTCAATTACTTGAAAGATGACTTACCTATACTGGGAATACCTACACATCACCGTTTTCCATGATGGTGTTACGTGTTCAGCCACATTCTGCAAAGTTAAGTCTGGTTCACCACTGCTGGGAATGGACTTGATCAAAGCGTTATGATGTCACATTGTAGGTGATTCCTGCATGTCCTATCAACTGAGCGATAAACCATGAAAACGTACCCTGCTTTGCTTTATCCAGTCAAACTTCTTGAGGGATCCTGGCACAAATTGGCGATATCCATTGTTTATCGTTCGAAAATGGCACTTTGGACTTCCGCTGTGCCATAACCTTGGTTGACTATTACAGTACGTGACCTGATGTATCAATTACTTTAAGTGTCAGCACAGAGGCCATCACTCCTTTTCATTATAACAGTTTTCAGTCAAGAAGGGAATCCCCACCGGGTTGTTACTGACAATGGGACGCAATTCAAATCCACTGCCTTCTCTCAGTTCTTGGAAGAAAGAGATACAGCCGTCTCGCTCCAGCATTTACTAACCTCAAGCTGATGGTGCTGTGGAAAGGTTTAATGGGATGTTGAAGGAGTGCATATGGGATGTGGAACATGAACAGAAACCTTGAAAACCTATGGTAACTGAATTTCTCCAGAATTATTGGGAAACAACATATGCCAGTACCTGTGTATTGCCGATTGAGTTGCTTCACAAAAGGAGCATGCACACCAAGCAAAACGTCTTTCCGGTCGTCGATGATTCCGAACTGCACCTGAAAGTGAGGGACACTGTCATCAAAAGAAAATGAAAAAGCAAAGGGTGGAAAGGTTTAATGCACATCATCTCTATGTTTACAGAAAACAAAATGAAGCCTTCAAAGAAAAAAAAACATGTTCCCTACAGTCAAACATGTGACCAGGTGTGACCAAAGAAGGAGCAAAGAGTCCGACATTTAAACTATGGCATCATGTGTGAGTAAAGAAACCTATGCATGTGAGTACAGGGACTTCAAAATACTCTGGTTCTATGTCGATTCAGGAGGACATTGGTTTTGCACAAATAGAATGCATTGCTCCTGGCCTTCAATACAGAGTCTACACTAATGCCAACCAAAGAGGGAAACAAAAGGAATTAAACAGTTGCAAGTCCATTGCGAAGCAAATGGGTTAGAAGACCACCCGCTGGACTGAAATACTTTGAGAGATAGAATAAAACATAGACAGATATGGTACTTGGCATAAGATGGGAAAAAGCTAACTAAATACACAATGTTCATGTGCTAGTATACAATTCCGTTCTAACATCGAATAACATTATGAGTGATTGTTTGGAAGTGTTCTCCAACATTATAATAATCAATTCCATCCATTGATAGGTGTAATGTGTAAAGCTACGAAGTAATAAGATAATTACTGTTGCATTTTGTTCTTGTGATTGCTTTCCTTAGCATTTCATTTCATGAAAGCCCGACAGACACATGAAAGCCCACAGAATCTTGTTTCTCACAGTCTGAGAGTCCTTTAGGTGCTTTTTTGCAAACTCCAAGTGGGCTTGCATGTGTCTTTCACTGAGGAGAGGCTTCCATCTGGCCACTCTGCCATAAAGGCCAGATCGGTGGAGTGTTGCAGTGATGGTTGTCCTTCTGGAAGTTTCTCCCATCTCCACACAGGATCTCTGGAGCTCAGCCAGAGTGACCATCAGGTTCTTGGTCACCTCTCTTACCAAGGCCCTTCTCCCCCGATTGCTCAGTTTGGCCGGGCGGCCAGCTCTAGGAAGAGTCCTGGTTGTTCCAAACTTCTTCCATTTAAGAATTATGGAGGCCACTGTGCTCTTGGGAACCTTCAATGCAGCAGAGATTTTTTTGTCGGCGTCCCCCGATCTGTGCCTCGACACAATCCTGTCTCTGAACTCTGCAGGCAGATCCTTCGACCTCATGGCTTGGTCTTTGCTCTGATATGCATTGTCAGCTCTGAGACCTTATATAGACAGGTGTGTGCCTTTCCAAATCATGTCCAATCAATTGAATTTACCACAGGTGGACTCTAATCAAGGTGTAGAAACATCTCAAAGATTATCAAGAGAAATGGGAGGCACCTGGGCTAAATTTCAAGTGTCATAGCAAAGGGTATGAATACCTATGTCAATGTGATATTTCAGTTTTTTCTTTTTAATAAATCTGCAAAACTTTCTAAAATCCTGTTTTCTCTTTGTCATTATGGGGTATTGAGTGTAGATTGATGAGGGAAAAAATGAATTTAAACGATTTCAGCATAAGGCTGCAACATAACAAAATGTGAAAAAAGTGAAGGGGTCTGAATACTTTCTGAATGCACTGTACATACCTGTGTAAGTCACCTATCTGTGGGATAGATGCCTGAGGAAGTCCTTGCCTTGTGGATGAATAATATCCTGAGGCTGTCTGTTTTTTCCTGTTTATTACAAATATGATGCAGTCATACATGGTCCATTCTCTTGTTTGGTTGTATTTGTTTGCTCTTTAAATATATGTTGACCTTTAACTGTCATCTCACTTTATCTTAGGGGAAATACATTTCATTTGAAGTGTGAGAATTGTTTTGACAATACCTGTAGACCATATTTGCTCATCACACATAACACCTTTTGTAGCTGAGGAATTCATGGAGGCAGAATGGATTATCTATTATTAAAAGAACCAAAGAGTGCTAAGTTTTGGTATGTCATTAATTTTCGCATTCTATTTTTGTGTTTTAATGTGAGTTTTTAGTGAGCAAATTGGAAAGACAATTTAATGTTGTAGATTTTGATGGGCAAGCTTAATAATCTACAATATGCCATTCATTCAAAAATTAATGACAAGAAATAGTCTTTAGAAAATCAAATGAGATGACCCTTATAACTTGCGTATCTGCACTCGGCCGTATCTGATTAGTTTGAAGCAGAGTCAAGAGTTCTTGAAAATTGATGTAATGGCAATAAGTTGAAGTTATAGACACAAGTTGAAGATGAGTCAAGAGTTCTTGAAATAGATTTCATGGGCAATGGACCTCTTGATAGTGCTCCAGTGCAGATCATGGACTTCGCAATGAAATGCCAGAGGCAAACCTGGTATAAATGATTACAGAGGGGGAGCAACGATCACCTTCACATGGATACTATTTTGAGGTGAAACACCACACCACTCCACAATTTGAACTTCATGAAGAAACGAGCAAGATAGTGCAGGATGAGACCTGCGCAAGACCGCAGATGGGGTAGTTCCTCAGAGGGTCAGCAACTACCGCAAGGTGTGGATATTATTGTATTCACAAGCACTTAGTCAGAATTTTTGCACACTCGCCCCATGCAGGAATTTATTCCTGTTTGTTAAATATATACCGGTATATATATATATAGATATATATATATATATATACTTACATACATATACAGTCACGTGGAAAAGTAAGTACACCCCATGTAAAGTTTTGACTTTTTCAACATATTTCAACATACAGCTATTTGATCTTCATTTCAACAATATTGATAGCTAAAGGTGATATTGAAGGAACTGCGCTCCAACGCGAGTCGAAAGAATTGACGCGACCAAAGACGGAATTCGTCCGAGTTGCTTTATTGAAACAAAACAGCTCAGGTATTCTCTCAAGCCCGTTTATCGGGCAGCAATATATATACACATTTATGTCGGGAAGTTTGCCCGGCAAAGCTATACCGGGCATGCCCGGGTGTCAAGGGCGAGCCTTGGAAAGGCGAGTCTGGACCTGCCTGGGCGTGTTTGGCTGCGGCCTGGCAAGTCGAGGCTGGGCGTGCCCGGGCGCTCTGGGCGAGCCCTGGAAAGGCGATAGCGGGCATGCCCGGACGCTCTGGGCGAGCCCTGGAAAGGCGATAGCGGGCATGCCCGGACGCTCTGGGCGAGCCCTGGAAAGGCGAGAGCGGGCATGCCCGGGAAAGACGAGACCGGGCGTGCCCGGGAGGTTCGGGCGTGCCCGGGAACAGTGAGTCCGGGCATGCCCGGGAGAGGCGAGTCTGGCTGTGTTCTGGCCGGTGCAAGGCGATTGTGTGCATCCAGCGGTAACCGCTACACACGCCCCTCCAGAATCGACCTGCACCGGCAGGGTCAATTTAAGGGGGGTCCGGATGACCCGGCCGAAGCGACCCCTGGAGGGTCGTGGGGAGGGGTCCGACGTGGTGGTGGGTGGTCGAGCGGGGGGAACTGTGGACGGGGGGCGGCCTCGCCGCGGAGGAAGGGCCAACCGTGGTGGTCGGTCGACGTCCATGTGCGCCGGTTTGAGGCGGTCCACAGAAATCTGGTCCGGCCGGCCGCCGAAGTCGACGATGAAAGACTTGTCGCCCCATCGCAGGACCCAGAAGGGCCCGTCGTACGGCGGCTGGAGTGGCCCCCGGTGCGCGTCATGACGCACAAAGACGTACTCCGCTGTGCGAAGCGCCGGGGGGACGTAGGACTGGGGGCCACCGTGGCGGGATGTCGGCACGGGGGCAAATCGTCGGGCGGCCTCCTGGAGGTCCATGCGCTGGCGAGCGGCGGACCAGGGACTGGTAGCGTCGGGCACGAATTCACCCGGGACGCGGAGCGGCTGGCCGTAGACGAGCTCGGTGGCGGACGCCTGGAGGTCTTCCTTGGGGGCCGTGCGAAGGCCCAAAAGGACCCACGGCAGCCGGTCGGCCCAACCGTCGTCCTGAAGGCCGGCCATGAGTGCGGCCTTCATGGAGCGGTGAAACCGCTCGCACAACCCGTTGGCTTGGGGGTGGTAGGCCGTGGTGCGGTGTAGCGTGACCCCCAACGAATGGGCGACCGCGCCCCAAAGCTCAGACGTGAACTGTGGGCCGCGGTCGGACGAGATGTCCGCTGGTGCGCCAAAGCGCGCGACCCAGGTGGCGATGAACGCCTGCGCCACGTCGGCGGTGGTGGTGGAGGCGAGGGGCACAGCCTCCGGCCACCTGGTGGTCCTGTCCACCATGGTGAGCAGGTGGGTGAACCCCCGCGAGGGGGGCAGGGGACCCACCAGGTCCACGTGGACGTGGTCGAAACGCCGTTCAGGCATGGCGAAAGGTGCCAGCGGGGCCTGGGTGTGGCGGTGGACCTTGACCCGCTGGCAGGCCGTGCAGGCGTTGGCCCAGTCACGGATGTTTCATCGAAGGCCGTGCCAGACGAAACGCACCGACACCAGCTTCTGAGAAGCTTTCCGGCCCGGGTGAGAAAGGCCGTGGATGGAGGCGAAGATGCGGCGCTGCCAGTAAACGGGCACGATGGGGCGAGGCTGGCCCTGGGAGACGTCGCAGAGCAGGACGGTGCCCGCGAAGGGAATGTCGGCCAGGCGGAGGCCCGTGTCCGCCGCACGGAGTGCCTGCACCGAAGCGTCGGTGGTCTGGTCGGCCGCCATGAGCGCGAAGTCCACGCCAAGGTGGACCGCGTTCGCGCTGGCCCGAGAAAGACAGTCGGCCACGGCGTTGTCTTTGACGGCGACGTGCCGGATGTCCGTGGTGAACTCCGACACGGCGGAGAGGTGGCGCTGCTGGCGGGCCAACCACGGCTCCGTGACCTTAGCCATTGCGTAGACCAACGGCTTGTGGTCGACGAAAGCCGTGAACGGGCGGCCCTCCAGGAGGTGTCGGAAATGGCGAACGGCCAGGAATAGCCCGAGCAGCTCGCGGTCGAACGTGCTGTAGTTTAACTCGTTCGGCCGGAGTTTCCGGCTGAAAAAAGCGAGTGGCTGCCAAACCCCGTCCACCCATTGCTCATGGACGGCGCCCACCGCATAGTTGGAGGCGTCCGTAGTGAGGGCGATGGGCGCGTTGAGCACTGGGTGAGCCAGCAGCGTTGCGTCAGCGAGGGCCCGTTTGGCGCTGGCGAAGGCCGCGTCCATGGCCGCGGACCAAACAATGTCATGCGTGGCCGGCTTGCCCCGGAGGGCCTCGTAAAGGGGCCGCATGAGCTGAGCAGCGCGGGGCACGAATCGGTGATAAAAATTCACCATGCCGAGGAACTCTTGGAGGGCCTTGATGGAACGGGGACGCGGGAACGTGGTGATGGCCTCGACCTTGGTCGGCAGCGGCACGGCCCCGGTCTTGGTGATGCGGTAGCCCAAAAAGTCAACGGTCGTCGCGCCGAAGTGGCATTTGACTGGGTTGACAATTAAGCAGTGCTCGCTGAGGCGACCGAACAGTGTTCGGAGGTGGAGGAGGTGCTCGGCACGGGACGTGCTGGCGACGAGGATATCGTCCAGATAGACGAAAAGAAACGGCAGGTCGCGCAGCACGCCGTCCATCAAGTGCTGGAATGCCTGGGCCGCGTTCTTGAGGCCAAACGGCATCCGCAAAAATTCGAACAGGCCGAACGGCATGATGACGGCCGTCTTCGGGACGTCGGCCGCCCGGACAGGTACCTGGTGGTAGCCCCGTATCAGGTCAATTTTCGAAAAGATGACCCGTCCCGCCAAACGGGCGGAAAAGTCCTGAATATGCGGGATCGGGTACCTGTCGGGGGTGGTAGCGTCGTTGAGACGGCGGTAGTCGCCACACGGGCGCCATCCACCCCCCGGCTTTGGCATGATGTGCAGTGGCGAGGCCCACGCGCTATCGGAGCACCGCACGATGCCGAGGTGCTCCAACGCGTCGAACTCGGCCTTCGCCACGGCGAGCTTGGCCGGGTCGAGGCGGCGGGCCCTGGCGTAGACCGGCGGGCCCATAGTGGGTATGTGGTGCTTGATCCCGTGCTGCACCGCGACGGCCGAAAACGTCGGCCGCGTGAGGGCCGGGAATTCCGCGAGCAGGCGAGCGAACTCGTTCGCTGCCGGGAGGGCGCACGCCAGTTCGGTCGGCGCGGAGCTGCTCATCGTGCACGCCAGGGAGCTGAGGGTCTCGGCGTTGACAAGGCGACGACATTTGACGTCGACCAGCAGCCCGTGCGCGCAGAGGAAGTCGGCGCCCAGCAAAGCCATGGGGACGCAGGCGGTCACAAAAGTCCATTGAAAACGCTGGCTGCCGAAGCAGAGGGTGACGACGCATGGGCCGAAAGTGCGTATGGCCGAGCCATTAGCAGCGACCAAAGAGGGGCCGCAAACGGCGTCCCGCCTGTCTGCTCGGAGGCGGGTATGACGCTCAGTTGGGCGCCGGTGTCACACAGGAAACGCCGCCCAGACGCTTTGTCCCGAATAAACAGCAAGTTGCCCAAGTGGCCGGCGCTCATGGCTGGGAATGAACGCCGGCCCGGCCGTTTCCCGACCTGCCGAAAGTGCACGGGGGCCGGCACGTCCGAGCCTTGTGTCCGAACCTGGCATGGTAATAACACCACGCCCGGTCAGGTGGAGGCCCCGGCCGTCGTGTCGGAAGTGGGCGGTGTGGCGTGGCGGCCGCCAGTTGCACCGGCAGTTCGGCCTCCAACCGCGCAGGGCGCTCGGGCGTCGTGGGCGTCGCCTCGGACGGCGGCAGGCTCCAGGTAACCGCGCCGATGTGCTGGCCCACCGAGGAGATCTTATCGGCTTCCCTGGCGAGGGCGCGGGAATCCGTGATCAACGTGCCAGCCAGGGCGAGGCGTACCGGGTGAGGCAGCTGGCGAAGGAACAGCTCGCGGAACAGAAAATCCGGAGAGTGCTCACCGAGCAACGAGAGTATATAGTCCATGCGCTCTGACGGGCGCGTGTCGCCGAGCTCGGGCAGAGCGAGCAGGTGCCGTGCGCGTGCTGCCGGTGAGAGGGCGAAAGCGTCGAGGAGGAGTGTCTTCAGCGCGTCGTATTTGTCAGCAGCCGGCGGGTGATCGAGGAGGCTCAAGGCACGGGCCGCAGTGGCGGAACCGAGCGCTGCCACAACATGGTGGAAGCGGGTGTCGTCCGCGGTGATGCCTTGCAGGGCGAACTGAGAGTCCGCCTGAGCGAACCAAACAGCTGCGTGAGCCTCCCAGAAGGTAGGCAGTTTAAGCGTCACTGCCGTATCCATGTCGGTAGGTCACCAATGAAGGAACTGCGCTCCAACGCGAGTCGAAAGAATTGACGCGACCAAAGATGGAATTCGTCCGAGTTGCTTTATTGAAACAAAACAGCTCAGGTATTCTCTCAAGCCCGTTTATCGGGCAGCAATATATATACACATTTATGTCGGGAAGTTTGCCCGGCAAAAGCTATACCGGGCATGCCCGGGTGTCAAGGGCGAGCCTTGGAAAGGCGAGTCTGGACCTGCCCGGGCGTGTTTGGCTGCGGCCTGGCAAGTCGAGGCTGGGCGTGCCCGGGCGCTCTGGGCGAGCCCTGGAAAGGCGATAGCGGGCATGCCCGGACGCTCTGGGCGAGCCCTGGAAAGGCGATAGCGGGCATGCCCGGACGATCTGGGCGAGCCCTGAAAAGGCGATAGCGGGCATGCCCGGACGCTCTGGGCGAGCCCTGGAAAGGCGAGAGCGGGCATGCCCGGGAAAGACGAGACCAGGCGTGCCCGGGAGGTTCGGGCGTGCCCGGGAACAGTGAGTCCCGGCATGCCCGGGAGAGGCGCGTCTGGCCGTGTTCTGGCCGGTGCAAGGCGATTGTGTGCATCCAGCGGTAACCGCTACAATATAATATAACAAATATCATGAAACATTTACATTTTGTAGTCCATTGTATAATTTAAATAAACATAAAAACAAATTTCGCATGTGGAAAAAGTAAGTACACCCCTACATTTATCACTACTTCAAATACCTAAAATTAGAATCAGGTGGACCAGCTCAGGTGCAAATGATTAGAACATCGTTAGAGAGGATCTTGGAGGAACCTGTCTTATTTAAACCTCAGACATTTAGTTTGGTTTGCTCTTTGTTGTTGAAATGTGCGGCGTCACCATGCCTAGATCAAAATAGCACTCTGAGGCCTTCAGAAAGAAAGTTATAGATGCCCACGAGTCTGGGGAGGGATTTAAAAAGATCTCCAAACAATTTGAAATCAATCATTCGACTGTCCGGAAGATCATCTACAAGTGGAGAAGATTCCAAACAACTGCCAACTTGTTCAGGCCAGGCCGCCCCAGCAAGGTCAGCCTGAGAGAAGACCACAGGATGCTGAAATAAGTCTCTAAGAACCCCAGAATGTCATCACGGGACTTTCAGGTAGATCTTGATGTCAAAGTGCACGAGTCTACCATTAGAAAGAGGCTGCACGAATTTGATCTACATGGGAGGTGTGCCAAGAGGAAACCTTTGCTGTCCAGAAAGAACATCAGGGCAAGACTAAAGTTTGCCAATGAACACCTCGGCAAAGACCAGCACTTCTGGAACAATGTGCTCTGGACAGATGAGTCAAAGATAGAGCTATTTGGCCACAGTACCAGAAGACATGTTTGGTGAAAACCAAAGACAGCATTTGACCACAACAACCTGATACCAACTGTAAAGCATGGTGGTGGAAATATTATGGTTTGGGGCAGCTTTGCTGCATCAGGGCCTGGGCAACTCACCATCATAGAATCCACTATGAATTCTTCATTGTACCAGAGGGTGCTTGAGGATAATGTAAGGCCATCTGTCAGAAAGTTGAAGCTCAACCGAAGGTGGACCTTGCAACATGACAATGACCCTAAACCTAGCAGTAAATCCACCAAGGAATGGCTGAAAAGAAAGAAATGGAGGGTTCTGGAATGGTCAAGTCAAAGCCCAGATCTAAATCCCATCGAGATTGGGGGGATTTGAAACGAGCTGTGCATGCACGAAACCCCTCAAACATCGCACAGCTGAAAGAATTCTGCATGGAGGAGTGGGAAAAAAATTCTCCCAGTCGATGTCAGAGACTGGCAGACAGTTATAAGAAATGCCTACTTGAGGTTGTTTCTGCCAAAGGGGGCAATACCACCTATTTGAGCCAAGGGTGTACTTACTTTTTCCACATGCGAAATTTGCATTTATGTTTATTTAAATTATACAATGGACTACAACATGTAAATGTTTCATGATATTTGTTATATTACTAGGGCATGCCCGTACTATATATATATCTAAAATTATATCCCCCCCCTCTATTAACATGAAATGGTTTGGTCCATTCGCAAAGCCAAAGCGAACGGCTTGCGAGTACGGTGACAATCCCCCCCCCTCTATTTACATGAAATGGTTTGGTCCAAAGCGAACGGCTTGCGAGTACGGTGACAATCCCCCCCCTCTATTTACATGAAATGGTTTGGTCCAAAGCGAACGGCTTGCGGAGTTTGGTAAAGAAATCGCCATAGCTCGGTAACTACTTGTCCGATTAATATGAAACCTTGAAAAGGCACATCCTCGGGTCCCCAGCAATATACCTGGCAAGTTTCAAGTATATCGGACCCGTGGTTGTCGAGAAACAGCGGTCACAGACAAACACACAAACACACAAACACACAGACACACAGACACACAGAGATTACTGGAATTATAGATAGACTAGGACGTGCCCGTACGTGGGTGCCCGTACGTGCGTGCAAAAAAGCATGCGTGCAAACAACAACAACAAAAAAAAACTTTGAAACCACGTGGCAGTAACGACCACAGAACCCCCCCCCCCTCTATTTACTTGGAATGGTTTGGTCCATTCGCAACGACCACAGAACCCCCCCCCCCCCCCCTCTATTTACATGAAATGGTTTGGTCCAAAGCGAACGGCTTGCGGAGTTTGGTAAAGAAATCGCCATAGCTCGGTAACTACTTCTCCGATTAATATGAAACCTTGAAAAGGCACATCCTCGGATCCCCAGCAATATACCTGGCAAGTTTCAAGTATATCGGACCGGTAATTGTCGAGAAACAGCCGTCACAGACAAACACACACACACACACACACACACACACACAGAGATTACTGGAATTATAGATAGATATCACCTTTATCTATCAATATTGTTGAAATGAAGATCAAATAGCTGTATGTTGAAATATGTTGAAAAAGTCAAAACTTTACATGGGGTGTACTTACTTTTTCACGTGACTGTATATATATATTGTTGCAGTTTTGAGAACCCCTCACTTTGTAAATAGTTGTAAATATCCCATCATTTAATAAGGTTAAAGGTTGCACCCATAGTTAGGCCACAGCAACACAGAGGACACCATAGGACTTTCAGTTATTTCCTTAGTATGTGTTTCAGATAAGGCTGTGTTCCCAATAGTTGAATCTGCGTTGCATTAATCAAATAAGATAGGCCCCATTCGCTTCCTTGCCAACCTCTCTCCCAATTATATAACGCGCCTTCGCTTGCCAGCAGCGTTCGCTGCGTTGAGCTGAAGTTTGCTCAAACAAACGCCATTAACCACGCGGTCAAGCTCGAGGAAGAAGGGGGCGGAGCGCCGGGAACGAGGCGTGGCCCTGTCAACTCGCAGTCAAGGGCGGAGCCGGTGAGCCCTCGCCAACCAACCAGGGCTGAGGTGACCTCACTGGCGGGCGTGGTTTCAAAGAGCACGGATTGATCTCAAAGCGCATTATATAAGCGCGCGCGAAGCCCTTTTACGGACTGCGTGAGGGAGCACATTTTGATACGGACTCGTTGGGAAAGGCGCTTTATGAACTTATTGATCGGGAGGCGCGCTTGTTTCCAAGGACTGCGCGGAGACGCTGATTGCACGAACTGCCTGTGATACAAGCCATTGATCGGGAGAGAGAGAGATAGAGCTGGCACGAGCTAGGTATTACGTACGCCGCATCCCAGTCCCCCCGATATATGTAACCCCGAGATACGTAAGGTCCGCTCGCGTCCGACGATACGCGCGAAGCTGCCTGCCGGGTTTCGCCCGCGGAACCGGAGCCTGGACTGGAGTGGACCGGAGCCGGATCCCATCGCTTGGACCATCTGCTTGGCCCTTCCTACCCTACCCACTACAAATCCATGTGAGTCTGTCTGTTTGTCCTGGGGTCGTAATAAGTTACGACTGTATAGGTAAGCCTGCCCTGTGTCCTGCTTTTTCTTCTTCTCCTTGTACATCCTTTTGTTTCCTCTTTTCTTGTACATTTGTAATAAACCCACTCTTTGTTCTTCCCTTACTCTGGTTTCCTCTTATCCGATCGTTTCGGTCTTTTCTCGATTGAGTACCTGTGGCACGATTTGGAAACCGCTCAGGATCGGGTTAGTCTTTGTTAATGGCTCGGGCCGCGGATTGCTAACCGCTCGGCAATTTCCATCTTATCCGTGGTTCGAGCGGGAGTTATTTCCCTGCTTTACGGTCAGGTTAGTAAGTAGGTATTTGGGACTTCATTGACCAATCACCCTAGCTAATTCCGATCGGAAGGAGCGTTATAGCTTCCAGGATTGGGGGACGGCCAGCTTAAAAGACAAGGGGATTAACCCCCCCCCTTGGTAAGGGGAGCGCCGACCCCCGAATCCGCAACAATTGGTGTTTTGGAGTGGGATTGGACCCGCACCAAATTTTAATACATCAAAAAAAAAATTGGTCAAAATTTCGAGCGGCCAAAATTTAGTATTAAAAAACCAAATTAAAGTCATGTCATCGGCTCTTCTGATCATGTGCTTGTTAAAGTGGACATCTCTCTGACCATTCTCAGAGAGCCTCCTCAGCGTCGACGAGTCTGGCATTTCACTCAGGCCAACTGGCACGGTCTTCAAGCAGCCATCAATCATCTGGACTGGTCTCCCATCTCTCCTGCCTCTGACATAAATTCTTCCTGGGAATTCTTCCAAAGCAAACTGCTCTCTCTCATGCACAGATTTATCCCATCTCGTCTTCTGTTGTCTTACCCTTCCTCCCATCCATGGTACACGGAATCTTGTGGTGAGGCTGTTGCCCAGAAACAACTTGCTTTCGTCTCCTGGAAAGCAAATCCAACGGAAGGAAATCTCATTTACTTTCACAAAGCCCGAAACAAGTGTGTGTCCACCCTCAGGAGAGCCAGGAAACAATATCTCTCCATTCTCAGGACCGAACTCTCTTATCTGTCTCCCTCTTCCAAATCCTGGTGGCATCTGGTCAAATCTGTTTCTGGTGTTTGTTCCCCCTCCATCCCCTCCCTCACCTCAAATGGCCACACGGCTGACTCCGCGCATGAAAAAGCTGAATGCCTCAACTCTGTGTTTGCCTCTAAATCTTCTGTCCCAAACCCATCCCTCTCTGTACCCACCGTACCCAGTCGTACCCAGCTGCTCCTGGACTCTGTGTCCTTTCCTCCTGACAAGGTGGAAAAGTTTCTGTCAACCCTCGACTCGGATTCTGCAACTGGACCTGACGGCATCAGCCCACGGGTCCTAAAATCCTGTTCTTCCGCTCTTTCACTCCCTCTCTCTGTTCTCTTCACCCTCTCTTTTGCTCAAGGTCATCTTCCATCTGCTTGGAAATCTGCCAACATCACCGCTTTGCACAAAAAGGTGCAAAAACAGATCCCAGCAACTACAGACCAATCAGCCTTCTCCCAATTATCAGCAAAGTCATGGAATCCATCATTGCTTCAGATATGAAATCTTTCCTCTTCTCCAATGGCTTGATCTCTGATCATCAATTTGGTTTCAGACCTGGACACTCTACTCTGGACATGCTGCTTCTGCTTTCTCAACAATGGATGGAGGTCCTCAATGCCAAACAGGAAATTAGAGCAGTCTCCCTTGACATATCACGTGCCTTCGATACGGTCTGGCACCCCGCTCTGCTCACCAAACTCTCCTCTTTTGGTATCCATGGAAATCTCCACGCATGGCTGGCGGACTTCCTTTCTAGTCATAGTCAACGTGTGGCCCTGAATGGGTTTCTCTCATCTCCTCTTCCTGTTCAGGCTGGAGTTCCAAAAGGCAGTGTTCTGGGCCCTGTGCTTTTTCTGGGCTTCATCAATGATCTCTCTGACTCTCTTGAAAATCCTCTGTATCTCTTTGCTGATGACTCTACTCTCTGTCGCTCCATTCTTCATCCCTCAGATCGGCAGTCTGCTGCCTCCTCACTCTCTGCAGACCTGGACAAAATCACAGACTGGGCAAACAAGTGGAACATGTCTTTCAATCCTGACAAATCTCACACCCTTACGATGTCTCTCCGAAAAGACCGACTGGACAACCCTCCCATCCACTTTCTGAATAATCCTCTCCAAGAAGTTCTGTCACTCAAGCTTTTGGGTCTCACTATCTGCCATGATCTTTCCTGGGAAAACCACATTTCAAATCTGGCCTCCAAAGCCAGTCACCGACTGGGCATCTTCCGTCGTGCAAAGTCCTTCCTTGGCACACCTGAGCTCCTCACCACATACAAGGCTTTCATCTGCAGCTCAATGGAATACTGCTCTCCCCTCTGGGCTGGTGCTCCTGCCTCACACCTAGCTCGTCTTCACGCTGTTGAAGCCAAAGCATTCAGAATCATTGGAATCTCCCGCGATGAAGCTAACTCCAAGGGCCTCTCACTCACTCACCGCAGGCAGGTTGGTGGTCTTTCCATCTTCTACCGACTCCTCTCTGGCCTTGCCCCCCCCCCCCCCAGCTCTCTCTGGGCTCTGTCCCGCAAATATTCCTATAGGTCGCACAAGATCTGCCTGCAACCCTCTTATGGTCAAACTGCCAAAATCAAGACTCTCTGCTCTCCTTCACTCCTTCATTCCTCTCTTCTCCCGCCTCTGGAACAAACTCCCTCACTCTCTTCAATCCCACTCCACCCTCCAGGTCTTTAAAACTGCTGTTCACCACCATCTCTTATCTTCCCCCATCCAAAACCTTGATCTTTTCTACCCCCGCTAATTTCACCCCAATTCCACTTTTTTGAAATACCAACTTCTGTCCTGGAAGTCCTTGGTATCCTTGTGTTTTATACTTCTCCCTCCACCCCCCCCCCCTTCCCACACCTCCTCCCCCCCCCCCTTCCCACACCTCCTCCCCCCAAGCCCTCTCCCTTCCACACATCTCCCTGCTCTCAAATGTTGTGTTTGTGTGCTTCCCCTTCTCTCCCCATCTTGTTTTCCGCTCCCTCTTTTTGTGTGTTTTGTTTGTCTGGTTGATTTGTTTGTGAAGTAAATGTTAGCTCTTTCACGAGCCTCGATTCAGTATACAAAAAAAAAAAAAAAAAAAAAAAAAAAAATGCCATGGATAATCAAGGTGATCGGATGCCGGTGGGGGTAAATGAGGAGGTAGAAGAAGAGGGAGAATCAACCCAGGACCCCAGGGAGGATGTGGGAGTAATGGAAGAGGGGATTGAAGAAGGTGCGGTCGCAGGGGTTGCAGGCGCACAAAATGGCGGCACCTCGCACATGGCGACGAGGGCCGCGCCCGAGGCGCAAGTGGGAGGGATGGATATGCAGGCCCTCATGGCGCAGATTCAGGCAGCCATACAATTGGCGGGGGACAGGCCACAGGAACAAATTGGGGGATTGAGTATGGAGATGGGAGAAACGAGGGCCGATAGTAAGCAATAATTGGGAAGCCAAATTGGCGGATTGAGGAATGAATTGGGAGATCAAATTGGGGGATTAGACAGTAAATTTGGGGGATTTGAAAACCAAATTGAGGAAATGGGAAATGATTGGAAAACCAAATTAGGGGGATTGGGTAAGGAGTTGGAAAAGATGGATGCAATGGGAAATCTAATTGAAGGGTTTGGAAACAGAATGGGTGACTGATTTAAAAAAATGGGGCAGAACTTTGGGAGCAAGCTGAGCAAAAAGGTTGCGGGGGTACGCGACGAGGCACCGCGGCTAGAGGAGCGCGGGTTGAGCGATGTTGAGCAAGGTACAGCCGGGTGGACCAGGATATAAATCGCGACTCGGGGTGTGAAAAACCCGACGGCCGCCGAATTGGACAGGGCAAATTTATATGCAGCGGTGGAAAAAGAAAAAGAATTAATTCAAATGGAAAAAGAAATTCAAATCGAATCAATCAAACAAATAGTGGAAATTGGAGAGACAGCGGACGTAGAAAAACACTCGCGGGAGTAAGGAATGGAATGTACTCAAGGTCTGAATTCAGATCGTGATGACGTGCTTGCTAATCCTTATAAAGATTTGCAGGTGCATGTGGAGAAGAGGATCCCGAAGGTAAGCCGGGCTGTATATGGTGCTAAAAGATTTTGCGGGAAAGTGTTTAGCGAAAAAAGAATTTTCACGCGCTTGGGATCCCAGCGTACCCCGGGCGTGTGTGGAAGGTCCGTGGTGCGCTGTGTGAGTGGAAATGGCGCGCTTGTGCGAGCGGCGCCGGAGCGCAAGTGTGAAAACAAGAGTGAGCGTGTTACAGAGTGTGAAAGCAAGAGCGAGTGTGTTACAGAGTGTGAAAGTGAGTTGGAAAAGTGTGACACGGAGAGTGAGTTGGTTGTGGCGAGTGTGCGAGAATGCACACCTGAGTTGGTTGTGGTGAGTGTGCGGGAGAGCACACCAGAGCGCGTGATTGGGTGTGCAGAAGAGTGCACACCCATGGGTATGTGTGTGCTGAGTGGGTGTGCAGCAAAGGAGTGCACATCCATGATTGTTACAGAGGATGTAACGGGGTGTGCGAGTAGTGTGAGAGCGCCAGGGTGTGAGCGGGGATGGGTGTTAACGAAGTGTGTGCAAGAATGTGCGCGAGAATATGTGAGTAACAAAAGGAACGCATGGTGTGAGCATGCAAGTGGAGCATCGACGTTAACCGGGACAGCGTTCAGGCCGACGTATAGCCGACGAGAGCTCTCGGTGCGCGGTGTTCATTGTGTGCTGCGGGGGCCGGCCGGGGTCGGTGGCGCGTCGCTCCTGCACGGAGCGCCGTGCACGATTCGGGCCGGGCTCCGCCCTGTATGGTCGATTCCGCGCTTTGCCAGGCAAGGCGACCAGCCCGGTTCGAGGGGAGGTAGGAGGGGTCGGAGCAGCGCCCCCTTGTGGTGGCGGCGCTCCAGCCGGGCAAGGCTGGGCAACCGCGCATGGGAGCGAAAGGCCCTGCGTAGGGATGGTGCTTGGATCCTTGGCCCGACAAAACCTCCTCCCCTGAATTTGAATGCCGGACGGACCCAACCTACAGTAGACAGACCACAGTATACATTGCTCGGCTTTGCGAAGCTGGGCTGTAATGACCATGCATTCCTGCACGAGAGGCTCAAGATAGTAGACAAATAGAAGTAGTGATGGCAAAAGGTATACGATGTAGAGGGATGGTAGATCTACCATCCCTCACATCGTATCGTTTGGGCACATGAGCTATAGATTATGGGGTGGCAGTGAAAACTAGCCCAGGAGGGTTAGGATAATGGATAGGAATCTAGAGAGATGTCTATAGGTGACCAAGATTTAAGTAGTGACTTTTGTACCTGTAGTGGGGATGTAGAGTAGATTAGATGGTTGATAACGATGAGGGATGTGCAGTAGTATGAAGGGATGATTGGGAAGCACTAATCTTAGAAGGGCAATAGTTAGCCAAATGATACTGTGTGTATGAGCTTTAGGTTGCGGCTGAAATGAGGAATTGAGAGGAATTGCTCGTGAATGCTGTGTGTGTGTGTAGAAAGTGTATTGAGCAAAGTATCGAGCATGTGTGTGATTGTGCATTGAGTGATTGGCTTGCATGGTGGCAAGGGAGAATGGTTTGATGGAATAGATGGTCTGGAATAAAGGAGTATGGAATGAATGGTGTGGAGTGAGTATTGTGGAATACGTGGAGTGGAGTGTATGGTGCGAAGGAGTGGATGGGGGAAGGATGGACCCCATCACGAGTACCCAGGGAGGGTAGATTAAAGTTAGGTAGAGGGAGTAGGTAAATTGTGGTTGGAGATTGACATCTGTGATGCGGAAGTAACAGGGTACTGCTTGATTGGTGCATGAGTAAAGTGGAATGGCTGGGCGTGTGGCCTGTTAGTGAGAATGGTTGGTTGGGCACTCTGCCACTGGTAGTCTGTCGGCCAGGTGAGGCCGTAGGTAGGCTCTGGGAGCCAGTTAGAGTTCAATGGGGCCCAAGGATCCAGAGAAGGACCCGGGTAGCCCGACGCCAGAGAGGGCAGTAGCGGGGTGAGAGAGCCAGAGGACCTTCCCCAGGTTAGGGTGAGGAGCAGGTAAGCTCGGGTGGCGACGTTCAGTGGCGGAGTTGTCCAGGTGAGCGGACCTGCTGGTGAGCCACACGACCCATCGCTGAAATTGTGTGAGGGCACAGGGAGAAGAATCAGGGGAGTGAGACCCCAAATTGTAGAGTGCCACAGTATGTTCAATGGGAATTGGTTTTTAGAACCACATAGTTTAATGATGGCCAATGGATTGGCAGGGTAAGACCCCGGGTAGTGTAAAGTGTTAATGTCATTTAGAAGGTATATAGGAGAAAGTCTCTTCGCACCATCCGCATCCACTCACCTGGGTGACAAAACTCCACACCATATTTTGGCAGACATTTGGAATGTAAGACGCATCTCGACGTGGGGGGACATTGTGTTGTATTCCATCTCTTCCTCCTTAGGAGGGATTGATGACGGATTTGGTTTATAGCCCAGCAGATATGTGAAAAAATTGTGCTTTTGGTGATACAAGCATGAAATTTTGAACACTGATAGAGCATACTACTAGGAAGATTTTTGGATATAGGGGCATTCAAATCTTTTCCTAGGGACAAAATGGCGGCCATTTTAAAAATGGCCGTTTACGGATAATAAGATACACAGTACCGATGTCTATAAAACTAGATTTACTTATTGCTCAAGCACACCTATGATGTTTTTTTCACGTAAACAGGTTGTAAGATCATAATTAAATGTCAACAAACTCACATAACATTTATTTGGTCCTTATTCTTTACAAAAATAATTACTTTTTGAGCTATTTTGAGCAAACTCCAGAAACACAATGGAAATGAAGTGAAAATGCCACATTAACGCTGTGGAAGTGACTTTCACTATAAAACAGTCTACAAAACAGTCTTCCACATGTTTGTGTATATGTAACAGGTGTGTTATTCCTCCTGTATACTATCGTGTGCACTCCCCTGCACAGTGACACAGAGCTGAGCACTGGAGTGCGGCCTTAACACACTTGCACTGTTTCCTGTAACCCTTCTTGCATCCACATCTAATCAATTGTCGGCATGCCTCAGTTGCCTCTGTGAGGGTTGTCCAATATATCCCCCAGCCGTTATTACTCTGTTTCCAACCCCATTCACTTGGCGATGGGAGCTCAGGTGCGCAAATCATCATCTGGCCCCAACAAAAGCCGGCTTGGTAGGCAGCTCTCTTGATGTGTTGTCTGAGGGCTTCTTGCGTTGGTGGGATAGCCTCTATTGATCTACCAGTCTGGGTGAAGAGATGCTTGCGGGCATCGTTAACATGTTCCTGGCTGCTTGTTCGATCGTAGAGCAGAACAACAAAATGCTCCAGTGGATCCATGTTGTCATTTGCAGTTGAAATGGTTGGTGTGGCAGCCAGTGCGCAGAAAGCTGAGGTGACCTCATCATAGGCTTTCCATGTTTCCCATGCTGTTTTCTTCCCCCTTCCGCCGAAGCAGGACACGGTGTCACACCCAGTGAAGGCGTGGAAGAATGGCAACCCTCGGCACTTGTTTGGTCCCAGTGCCACAGCCATCTCGTGAGCTGCCAAGTGCCTGAAATTCTTCCCTGTGCCAAAAGCAACCCAGAGTTCATCGATGTCAAGATATCCAGTTGCTGCCACTGCAAGGATCAAAACATCTGTGTCCACTGTGCGGATTGACACCTTGGTATAGCCCTGTCTGACTGCATCTTGGACATGGAGTAGTATCCTTGTATCTGCCTCCTCGTGACTACACGGGGAAAGACCAGTAACATCTCGTGGCTGTGTACAAAAAACTTCTTTGTGGTTTGTGGTGACGATTTGCTTGTCAGTCTCAATGTTTGCTATCCTCGTTGCTAGAAAGTCAAACAACTCCACCTTGTTCTCGTCTATGCGAAGGAAGGCCTGCCAGTTTCGAGGGATGGAACTAGATGGCTCAACTCGTCTCCTGGTGCCTTTACCCCAGCATCACGTGGTCCCAGCCAACCCCAATTGGCGGTGGAAAAAGGAATCCCAAAGATGCTATCCAAACGTGCACATACACCATGCAGTCGCGAACCACACCATATTCTTCAAAGGCCGCTGTCGCGCACACATCCTCGGCAAACCACCGGAGGGTGGGACCAGCGGACACGGCTAACCAAGGTTCCGCGAACGATGCGCGAGGTTCCCAAAATGGCGGTCGGTTCTTCCTCGGGCCGCAGCCTCGAGGCGAAGATTCTCCGGAATCTCACACCTGTACCTGGCTTCGCAGGCTTTTCCCATGACTTCAGCGATAACAACGATCGCACGAGATTCCTTTCCAGGACTCAAAGTTCACTCTCCATGGATGCTCGACCACGCTGGGTATGGAGCTTTTACAAAACGCCTCGTTTCACCTCTGCCTCACGCGCTCTTCTTCTTTAACGCCTTTTCTTTCTGGGTCACGATCCGATTTCCTGTCTCCTTTTTACCATGAGCACTTTTAACCTTTTAACCACAATAACCATTTCCCTTGAACAACAATACCCATAATACTCAGAACACACAATAATAATAATAACAGCAATAATAATAATAAGTGCCGAATCCGTAACACTTCCCCCCCCTCAAGAAAGAAAGTTTGAACACAGCGAAAACTTTCTTTGCCGGAAAACTCTTTAAACAAAAAAAAAAAACTCACAACCCCAAATCACCAATTCCCGTGAGCAATAATTATCAACATCTCAAAAATAAAGCAACAAAATTTGACAACCCACAGAGATTTCCAAGGTTAATTGACTCTGGACAAAGCATCAGCCATGACATTGTCCCTGCCCTTTACATGTTAAATTTCCCCGTTGGACTCCTGCAAAGCCAAACTCCATCTCATCACCCTCTGATTTTACTTTTCGTTTCTTTTGAATGAAGGTTAAGGTGTAGTACTCAAAAACCGGAAGTCAAGCAAATCTACAGCACTTTTCCCAGGAGGCCGAGCTGAAAGCCAGGTTCCATGGTGGTTGGGTGGTTGGGTGGTGAGGCCTGGAAGTATTCACTACATGGACGCCTTTAGGAATGTGGAGTTCACGGTTAGTCCATGCAGGAAAGTTCACTACATGGACGCCTTTAGGAATGTGGAGTTCATGGTTAATCCATGTAAGAATCTTGGCTCGGCTGCTCTGCAGCATTCAGTGCTTCAACTCTTTCTAACTTTCCTAACAATCATGGTTGGACCACTTATTACGGTAGTCACATGAATAGCGGTCTCCTTCTCAGCCACTGCTCGGATAATCCTTCCTTCGGGTGCTGCCGTAACTCTGGGAGTCTCCACAATAATATCGATTGCGGCCACCACCAAAACTACGACTCCATGGTCCTCTTCTGTAGATCACACGACACCTATGAAATGCCTTCCCTACTGTTATGGTCCGACCCTCCAACTCCTTGCTATTCAGATCCTTTTCTGCCTCTCTGGCATCCTTTGAGTTTTCAAACGTGACAACGCCAAACCCTCTTGACTTTCGTGTCTCCCTGTCTTTTATCAGCAGCACTTCCAAAAGCGGTCCATATTTGCTGAAGGCCGACTCCAGAACATCTTCCTTGGTTTTGAAGTTCAGTCCACCTACAAATAACTTGCTAAATTTGTCGCCATCCCTAACTGGTGTGGTGTTATTTTCCCTACAGGGCTTTTTAACAACCATCGGGTTACCATAAACTTGACCACCGGCCAAATCATTCCCGATAACAACAGATACTCCCTCCACAGGAAGCGTGGCTTGTAAACCGACAGTGACCGGTTCCTGACACCAAATCAGACTCCAAATGGATGACATGAAGTGGAGCTCCAACACAGCCACCAATCCCCTGTAAACGAACACTATCACCAGTTGCCGTCTCCCCGGACAATGGCAAAATGCCTTCAAGTATTAAAGATTGATGTGCTCCTGTGTCCCTCAATACCCTCACAGGTCTCCGGTTAGTCGAGGCTCCATCCAGTGACACCAACCCCTCTGAAATAAATGGTTGGTAACCCTTTCGAGGGCGATTTCTCACAATGGCCATTGCATTTGGAGTTGTACTAGTCGAACTCCGTTCCTGATTTTCCCTTTTCATGGTGTAACACTGGGACATCAAGTGTCCAGGTTTATGGCAAAAAGCGCAAGTAGGCCCGGAGGAGAACCTCGTGGTCTGCCTCGAGCCCCCCGGAGGGTAAGTCTGCCTTGGAACTGCTGTCTTCGGATTCCTAGAAGTCGTGGTATCAGAGTGGACCTCATATTCATCTCGAGGCCGCCCCCCTTAATTTTCGTTCTCCGCCCCTGATGTACCATAGCTCCCCTGGCTAGGTCTAGGCAAGAAGTTAGGTTTGTGGAACCCCATCCTGTGGGATAAGGCATAGTCATCAGCCATGGCTGCTGCCTCACACAGCTTTGGTACTTTCCTTTCCTCCAGATGAACTTTAATGTCCTCGTGGACACACTGTTGGAATTCCTCCACCAGGATCAATTGTCACAGTAGTTCGAAGTCTTTCCCAACTCCTTTGGAATCACACCACCTATCAAACATGGTTTCTTGCATTCTGGCAAACTCCACATGGGTCTCATTCTCCCTCTTCCTGGCGTTCCGGAATTTTTGCCGGTAAGCTTCAGGGACCAATTCATAGGCTTTGAGAATGGTTTTCTTCAATACCTCATAATCTGCACATTGGTTAATCAGTAAAGCCGAATAGATATCCTGAGCTTTACCCACCAGAACACTTTGCACTAATATGGTCCAGGACTCCTCAGGCCAGTTTAGCAGTTGAGCCACCTTCTCAAAGTGTGAAAAAAAATTGGCTACCTCCTTTTCATTGAAGGGTGGAACCAGCCTCACATGTCTGCCAACATCCCAGATGTTCTGACTAGTGGTCGAACCAGTCGGCATGGATGGTTCCTCTCCTCGTTCTCTCATTAAATCCAGCTCCTTGGCTTTAATTTCCTGCTGAAGCACCATTTCGTGTGCCTTTAACTCCCTTTCAGCTTTTTTCTCCTCTGCTTCGGGTTCCCTTGCCACTCTCCTTTCCTCTGCTTTCATCCTTTCTAACTTTTCCTGGAGTTCTGTTTCCTGTGCTTTTAACCTTTCATGGAGTTCTCCTTCCTGTTCTGCTCTTTCCTTTTCTGCTTTCCTTTCCTCTGCTTTTAACCTTTCCTGGAGTTCTCGTTCCACTGGAGGAACTGGTCCTGACGGTATCAGCCCACGGGTCCTAAAATCATGTTCTTCTGCACTTTCACTCCCTCTTTCTGTTCTCTTCACCCTCTCTTTTGCTCAAGGTCATCTGCCATCTGCTTGGAAATCAGCCAACATCACCGCTTTGCACAAAAAAGGTGCAAAAACATATCCCAGCAACTACAGACCAATCAGCCTTCTCCCAATTATCAGCAAAGTCATGGAATCCATCATTGCTTCAGATATTAAATCTTTCCTCTTCTCCAATGGCTTGATCTCTGATCATCAATTTGGTTTCAGACCTGGTCACTCTACTCTGGACATGCTGCTTCTGCTTTCTCAACAATGGATGGAGGTCCTCAACGCCAAACAGGAAATTAGAGCTGTCTCCCTTGACATTTCACGTGCCTTCGATACGGTCTGGCACCCTGCTCTGCTCTCCAAACTCTCCTCCTTTGGTATCCATGGAAATCTCCACGCATGGCTGGCGGACATCCTCTCTGGTCGTAGTCAACGTGTGGCCCTGAATGGGTTTCTCTCATCTCCTCTTCCTGTTCAGGCTGGAGTTCCCCAAGGTAGTGTTCTGGGCCCTGTGCTTTTTCTGGTCTTCATCAATGATCTCTCTGACTCTCTTGAAAATCCTCTCTATCTCTTTGCTGACGACTCTACTCTCTGTCGCTCCATTCCTCATCCCTCAGATCGGCAGTCTGCAGCCTCCTCACTCTCTGCAGACCTGGACAAAATCACAGACTGGTCAAACAAGTGGAACATGTCTTTCAATCCTGACAAATCTCACACTCTTACAATGTCTCTCCGAAAGGACCGACTGGACAACCCTCCCATCTACTTTCTCAACAATCCTCTCCAAGAAGTTCTGTCGCTCAAGCTTTTGGGTCTCACTATCTGCCATGATCTTTCTTGGGAAAACCACATTTCCAAGCTGGCCTCCAAAGCCAGTCGCCGACTGGGCATCCTCCGTCGTGCGAAGTCCTTCCTTGGCACACCTGAGCTCCTCACCACATACGAGGCTTTCATCCGCAGCTCAATGGAATACTGTTCCCCCCTCTGGGCTGGTGCTCCTACCTCACACCTTGCTCGGCTTCACGCTGTTGAGGCCAAAGCTTTCAGAATCATTGGAATCTCCTGCGATGTAGTCAACGCCGAGGGCCTTTCACTCACTCACCGCAGGCAGGTTGGTGGTCTTTCTGTCTTCTACCGACTCCTCTCCGGCCTTGCTCCCCCAGCTCTCTCTGTGCTCTGTCCCCCCAATATTCCTTCAGGTCGCACAAGATCTGCCTGCAACCCTCTTCTGGTTAAACTGCCAAAGTCTAGGCTCTCTGCTCACCTTCACTCTTTCATTCCCCTTTTCTCCCGCCTCTGGAACAAACTCCCCCACTCCCTTCAATCCCACTCCTCCCTCCAGGTCTTTAAAACAGCTGTTCACCACCATCTCTTATCTTCCCCCATCGAAAACCTTGATCTTTTCTACCCCTGGTAATTCACCCCAGAGTCCTTGCAGTGTTCATATGTTTTAATCCTCTCCCACCTCCCCCCAAGTCCTCCCGATGTCCCTGCTCTCAAATGTTGTGTTTGTGTCCTTCCCCCTCTCTTTTGTGTCCTTCCCCCTCTCTCCCCATCTTGTCTACCGCTCCCCTTGTTTTTTGTGTTTTGTGTGTCGGTTTGTCTTTTTGTGTGATTAATGTTAGCTCTTTCACGAGCCTCGATCTTGTATACAAAAAAAAACAAAAAAAAAACTCTCCTTTCCTCTGCTTTTCTTTCTTCGAGTTCTCTTGCAGCTCTCCTTTCCTCTGCGTTTTCCCTTTCCTGGCTCAGTAATTGCATCTCCACTTTCTGGAGCTCCACATTTTCTTGTTCTTCTGGTAACCAATCCAAGGCTACCTCTCCCCATGTTCCTAGTTCCACCAGAGATTATATCACCACTGTCTGCATTTCTGGTTTCTTCATTTTAGCTCAGACCTAGAAAGCTAAAATGTTTGCCCAATATCAAGAGTTCCAATTTTAGTAACGCTCGGAACTGTGCCTCACTAGGGGTCGCTGTAAACTTCTCTGCGTCAAACTCCATGGTGACTATCCGTTAACACCTGTTAACCTTCACACAAGAAATCCCCCCCCCCCCCCCAAAAAGTGGTTTTTTGAAAAATTTGGGAATGCTAAAAAAAATTCCAAAATTGGAAAATTTAGGGGATGCTAGGGAATTCTTTCCCGGACTAAATTTAAGGAATTTTAGATCCCGGACGCAGACCCAATTTCTAGCCCACGAGTTTCAATTGGACGAGCCCTCAATTTCTGTTACGGGGTCCTCTGCAATCTCCTGGTCTCGGTAACCTCCGAACCCCGAGAGGAACCCTGGCAGAAAGATATATATGTGTCATTCCGTGTCGCAATCAATCACTAATGAAACCATCCAGGAAACCACCAAAGGAAACAATCCAAGTCAATAAGGAAACCACACCCTTGGTTGTCAATGAACAAATATCTATCTATAATTCCAGTAATCTCTGTGTGTATGTATGTATGTATGTATGTATGTATGTATGTATGTATGTATGTATGTCTGTGACCGCTGTTTCTCGACAACCACGGGTCCGATATACTTTAAACTTGCCAGGTATATTGCTGGGGACCCGAGGATGTGCCTTTTCAAGGTTTCATATTAATCGGACAAGTAGTTACCGAGCTATGTCCAAAAAACGATTCAACCAATCAGAGAGCAGCGAGCTATCACGTGTGCCGAACGTGGCGAACAGACTCTGCCTCGGACGGCACATTTGAGAGCGTATTCATTTATTTCACGTTGGCAAACTATGTTGCCGCTATGTTGGCGTTAAACGATGTTTTAAAACTAATTAAAACTAATTTGCGATTCTTTCGCTTTCCTGCGTGTTTGTGCATGCTATGGCGATTTCTTTACCAAACTCCGCAAGCCGTTCGCTTTGGACCAAACCATTTCATGTAAATAGAGGGGGGGGGATTGTCACCGTACTCGCAAGCTGTTCGCTTTGGACCAAACCATTTCATGTAAATAGAGGGGGGGGGGGATATAATTTTAGATATAGATATAGTACGGGCATGCCCTAGTTATATTAAAAGCACACAAAAAGAACCATACAACAATGGGGCAATCAACCCTACAATCAAATCTTAAGATGGTAACCTAGCTCAAACTCACGGCACCCCCAGGGACTGAAACAGAGCCCTTCTCAATGTCTCTAGAACACAATGGTGCTCCTGGCGAAGAGGCGATGGCGATGAGGCGGGTAAGGAGATGTAGGTAAGGCGGGGACCGTCAAGTGGTCCCAGCCAACCCCAATTGGCGGTGGAAAGAGGAATCCCAAAGACGCTATCCAAACGTGCACATAGGGTGGTTCACATTCACAGGTTCGCAGTCGCGAACCGCACTGTATTCTGCAAAGGCCGTTGTCGCGCACACACATCCTCGGCAAACCACCGGAGGGCGGGTATGCAAATCAGCGGACGTGGCTAACCAAGGTTCCGCGAACGATGCGCGAGGTCTCCGAAATGGCGGTTGGGTCTTCCTCGGGCCGCAGCCTCTAGGTGAAGATTCTCCAGAATCTCACACCTGTACCTGGCTTCGCAGGCTTTTCCCACGACTCCATCGATAACAACGATCGCACGAGATTCCTTTCCAGGACTCAAAGTTCACTCTACATGGACGCTCGACCACGCTGGGTACGGAGCTTTTACAAAACGCCTCGTTTCACCTCTGCCTCACGCGCTCTTCTTCTTTAACACCTTTTCTTTCCGGGTCACGATCCGATTTCCTGTCTCCTTTTTACCATGAGCGCTTTTAACCTTTTAACCACAATAACCATTTCCCTTAAACAACAATACCCATAATACTTAGAACCCACAATAATCTATCTATAATTCCAGTAATCTCTGTGTGTCTGTGTGTGTGTGTGTGTGTGTGTGTGTGTTTGTCTGTGACCGCTGTTTCTCGACAACCACGGGTCCGATATACTTGAAACTTGCCAGGTATATTGCTGGGGACCCGAGGATGTGCCTTTTCAAGGTTTGAAATTAATCGGACAAGTGGTTCCCAAGGTATGGTCACCGTACTCGCAAGCCGTTCGCTTTGGCTTTGCGAATGAACCAAACCATTTCATGTAAATAGAGGGGGGGGGGGGGGTTCTACCGTACTCGCAAGCCGTTCGCTTTGGCTTTGCGAATGGACCAAACCATTTCATGTAAATAGAGGGGGGGGGTTCTGTGGTCGTTACTGCCACGTGGTTTCAAAGTTTTTTTTTGTTGTTGTTGTTTGCACGCATGTTTTTTTGCACCCACGTACGGGCACGCCCTAGTAATAATAACAGCAATAATAATAATAATAAGTGCCGAATCCGTAACAGTCAGCAAATTCAATGAAATAAGTCTCAAACTTGTTGCCGCTCTTATTCCTTTGTTAGCATGACAATTACCTTGAATGTCCATTTATATCTGCAAATCATGTACGCATGTGAAGTATAATTTCGAGTCAAACCCTGTGTAAAGATGACATCTGGATTATGTCGGAGATGACTGCGTAAAGAAAGTCTAGGGAATTATAAACGCATGTTATAACTGAAGTGTCAATATGAGATGCAATTATATTGACTCAGTTTCGTAACAAAATGCTTTCATATAAGTTACGCACACTGTATTCGTTTGATGCAGGAGAATATTGAAATGAATGTGCAAGATTATTTAGCTTGATATTTGTGCCTCCTGCTTTGATGCTTATGCTGTAAGAAGGGCTGCTGCAATATGTGTGTTTCCTTTGTCTGTCCAGATGTCTGTTTATCCATCACATTCCCTTGCATGTAAAAATCTATGAATAGTTAGTAGGATGTGCGATTAATCACTGCTTTTATTTTCCCTTTTCAGGTTGTCCATCGGTGAAATAGAGACAACTTCATCAGATTAGCTTCCTTTGCATTGTAAATGCTTGTTAAGGTGGAGGCTGTACATTTAGACTCTGGCAATGTCCAAGAAGTGCAGGATTGCAGATCCTGGTGAAGGTACCTCGAAACTGCAGCCAAAGCGACTAATAGCAGCTCTAACAGACCGGAGGCTTTGTGCATTTTGTCAGAATCATACAGGCAGGACAGAAGCTTGTCAATCTGGGGGAAGGGAAATATAGAGCTAGTGACAGGACTTGTGGTTACAAACTGATTGCAGAAAACATTCTTGAATTCCATAAGCTGAATTATTTACCAATGATGATGACACCAGGGTCAGGTGAGGTCAGGTATGGGTGCATGCGCTGGACCAGCGCGTCGCCGTTTCCACTTTCCGATGGTACTACAGGGGCCTCCCTCCGTCTGGCCATCACCCAGGCTGATGCCTGGCCCATCCCTATCTCCTTGAGATGCCGATCAACCTGCTGCAACCACGATGCACGTGGCCAGCCCGTTGGCCTCCTCCACTCACGAGGCTCCCTTGCTGAGAGTATCTGGTGAGCTGGATCAGCATCCGGAAAACGAGCCACATGTCCATACAGCCGCAGCTGACGCTCACGGACCATACAGGTAACAAATCTCATCTGGGTCTCTCTCAGCAACCGCTGGACACAAAATTCGCCCAGCGATAGCCAAGGATTCTCCGAAGAGACTTGGTTCCAAAGTAGTTAAGTCTCATTCTCTGGCCCTTGGTAAGGATCCAAGTCTCACATCCATAGAGCAAGACTGGAAGCACCAAGGACTTAAAGACTGACTTTCGTCCTCCTACATAGATACCGACAGCGCCACACCCCATGATCCAGTGAATCCATGACTCCCAAGGCCCGACCCAGACGTCTATCAACCTCTGGCTCACAACAAGCAGAGACATGAATAACACTGCCAAGGCAAGTGAATCTCTTCGTGACCTCAACATCTTCCCAACAAACAGGCACAGGCACTAGGGAGCACCTTCACAATGCCCAAACTCACATTTTACAAGACAAACAATTATTAGGAAAGCTATCTGAGGGTGATACGCTTGCTTTAGATGTGAGATATCACCTTCGCTGTATGACTGCGCTTCACAATTGCGCAAGGCAACACAATCTCGGAGAAAAGCAACATGATGATAGAAAAAAGAGTTGTGGTCTTGTATTAAGTGAACTGGTTTCATATATAGAGGAGTTCAGTCAGGATGATGCACTTCGTGTATTCAACTTTCAGATTTGGGGAGGTTGGTTGAATAAAGACTCAAGGAGTTTGACCCAAGCTTCTCTGGTAAGATGGACACAACAAGGCTGAAAGAGAGATTGCTCAGCCAAATACCAGACGTAAAAACACAGCCTCAAGGGAGAGATGTAGTCTTGATGTTTAATGTAGACGTTGGAGTTGGAGAAGCTATCAAGATGGCATGTTCTTACAATCCTGACGATGATGAAATTTGCCTCATGCGTGCTGCTAAAATATTGAGGAAATATTTTTTTGCAAAAGAATACTCATTTGAAGGATGTATCCCAACAGCAGATGCCAAACCCAGAAAACTGGGAATAGGTGCAAGACTAAACCAACCAATGAATACCTTTCTGGATGGCTCTTCTAGAAGCTGCAAAATCTTACAAAGAGCTTATAAAATGTGGCTGCTGGAAGGGTTGGAAGCCCCCATGTAAATGCTTTACTGCCTTACTTCCTTGCACCGAACTATGCATATGTGCTGCCTCCAAAATGAAGGTATTGACTGAAAAAATGAATGTTAGATGGAGTCATGAAAGATCAATTGTCATCTGTCTCTGCAAAATTGGTTTCATCTAATTTCCATATTAAGAAATCTGATGTCCTTTTTCATGTTGGTGAGTAAACAATGTCACTTTAATCAATAACATATAATTTTTTATAATGTCACTTAAGAACATTGTTCAGCATATTATTTAGTATTTCATATTATGCTGAAAAATTAATTATGTGAAGGTTAAGAAAGAGCTATTATGACATAATACAGTCATAAAAAGTCCTAAATTAAAGGGGAAATTAATATATGACATTGTGAATTTGATACTTCACACCCCATTAAAAAAAAATGCAAAGCTTGCAATCACCACGGTAACTTTGATACAGAATGAACAGCAAGATTGAGTCTTATTTCATTGAATTTCTTGACCTCAACAACATATGAATTGGTCCCAAAATTTTCATTGTAGCTAATATGGAAGCAAAGATACATAGAAAACTTTCAACTTTCCCCAGAAGTGTTGTATTCTGTTGTTTTTTTAAACACACTTTCTTCTTCTACTTTAAAAGGTTGTCTTCGATTTGCTCACCAAATCTCTTCATTTCAAATAAAAATTCAATTCCTTACAGTTCTTTCTTTCTACATTCCCAAAACTCACCTACATTCCACCCCTCCTCCAACGTTTTCAAACGGATCTCTGACTCGAAAATCACAAGAAAGTCATTTTGCAATAAATGTTCGTTTCCATTAATCATCCAACACTTTCTAAAATCCAAACTCACTCCTCTACTCCGAAACTCCCTCCTCACCTATCCCTTTCAAATCTCCCCCCTCACCCCTCCCTTCCTAAACTCTCCCCTCCCCTCCTAAACTCCCCCCTCACCCCCAAAACTCCCCCTCACCCCTCCCCACCTGAACTCCTCCCTAACCCGTCCACTTCAAATCTCCCCCCTTACCCCTCCCCTCCCAAATTCCCCCCTCACCCCTCCCCTCCCAAATCCCCCCCCCCACCCCTCCCGTCCCAAATTCCCCTCTCACCCCTACCCTCCCAAATCCCCCCCTCACCCCTCCCCTCCTAAATTCCCCCCTCACTCCTCCCCTTCAAAACTTCCCCTCCCTCCTCACCCTTCAAATCTCACCACCCTCCTTTCTTCTCCAATTCTCCCCTCTCACCCCTCCTCTAAAAAGCGTCCTCACCACTTCCTCTCCATTCCAACTCTTACCTCCATCTCATCCAACCTTCTTCCTTGCTCTGCCCCCCCCCACCCCACCCCTCCTCCTCAAACAACACCTCACTGTGCCTCATCCAATCACCATCAAACTTTTTGTCCTCCTCATCCTTCCCTTTCTCCTAACTCTTCTGAAATTTCCGACACACCATCAATAGCTCTCCATACCTCCTCCTCCTCCTCTTTCTCATCTTACCCGACCCCTCTCCTCCCCTGTATCCGATGCTCCCCCTACCTCTTCTTTAAAGGTACTAGGGCATGCCCGTACTATATATATATCTAAAATTATATCCCCCCCCTCTATTTACATGAAATGGTTTGGTCCAAAGCGAACGGCTTGCGAGTGGTGACAATCCCCCCCCTCTATTTACATGCAATGGTTTGGTCCAAAGCGAACGGCTTCCGGAGTTTGGTAAAGAAATCGCCATCGCGTGCACAAACGCGCAGGAAAGCGAATGAATCGCAAATTCGTGTTTATTAGTTGTAAAACATAGTTTAACGCCAACATAGTTTGCAAACGTGAAATAAATGAATACGCTCTCAAATGTGCCATCCGAGGCAGAGTGTGCCCGCCACGTTCGGCACACGCGATCGTTCGCTGCTCTCTGATTGGTTGAATCGTTTTTTGGACATAGCTCGGTAAGTAATTGTCCGATTAATATGAAACCTTGAAAAGGCACATCCTCGGGTCCCCAGCAATATACCTGGCAAGTTAAAAGTATATCGGACCCGTGGTTGTCGAGAAACAGCGGTCACAGACAAACGTACAAACGTACAGACAGAGATTACTGGAATTATAGATAGATAATAGAACAGATAATAGAATAGAATAGATAGATAGAATAGATAGATATAACAATAAGACAGTGGGAAGATACAATCGAGACAGTAAGTCGGCACTTTCGTAAGGCCGGAAGTGAAGGCCTCACTGTCCGGAAGTTCGCATGTCGCAGTTACGATTATTCGCCATTTAGTGTTAATAATGCCCAATTATTCAATTAGCGCCAATGTATTTTGGCTGTTTGCAATTTAAGCGCAAGGAATCAATCAATTCAATAAAAAAAATGAAAAGGAAAAACACGCAACAACGTGTCCCGTGATTGGCTACGGGAAGTGAGGTCTTTGGCTGATGGGTGATGATTGGCTGCCGGAGGAAGGTCGTATATCGCAGTTACGATGAAACGAAGCGAACGACCACAGAACCCCCCCCTCTATTTACATGAATGGTTTGGTCCATTCGCAAAGCCAAAGCGAACGACCACAGAACCCCCCCCCCCCCTCTATTTACATGAATGGTTTGGTCCATTCGCAACGGCAAAGCGAACGGCGAACGGCTAAATCGCCATAGCTCGGTAAGTACTTGTCCGATTAATTTCAAACCTTGAAAAGGCACATCCTCGGGTCCCCAGCAATATACCTGGCAAGTTTCAAGTATATCGGACCGGTAGTTGTCGAGAAACAGCGGTCACAGACAAACGTACAGACGTACAGACGTACAGACGTACAAACGTACAAACGTACAAACGTACAGAGATTACTGGAATTAAAGATAGATGGACCTCAAACATCCAGTGCTTTCGCTCAAACCTGATTGATCTCTCCATACAGGTTGCTCTGACAAACCAGACTTAATCTGCTGAACAGAAACTTTCCTCCTTCAAGATGTCTCTGATTCCTTAATATCTCTCTTTGGTTACTCCCACCTCCTGCATGATAGACCTGAGCCTGAGGAGGTGGGGTTGCTATCTTTATCAAAAACTCTCTTCCTCACTCTCCCTGCACTGCCCTCTCTCCATCTCAACCCCAGGAGTATATCTGGCTACGGCTTCCTCTTTGCTCCCACCTTTTGTTCATAGGTGTGTTGTACCGTCCACCAAACAGTGATGACTCCATCTACATCTCGCTGTCTGATAACATGGACCAACTTCTATCTACCCATCCCAACTCTCTCTTCCTCATATGTGGTGATTTCAACTGTCATCATGCCAGCTGGCTGGGTGTGGGTTCCTCTCTCACCAGCCATGGCACCTCAGCAAAGGACTTCTGCGACTCACTGGGACTGCCACAATCTGTCAATTTCCCGACCCCAATCTCAGTCAACAGAGCTTCTTCTCTTCTAGACTTGGTTATGACAAACTTCCCTGCAAATGTGTGCTGCTCTTCTTCTGCTCCAATCGGCTCATCTGATCATGTGCTTGTTAAAGTGGACATCTCTCTGGCCATTCTCAGAGAGCCTCCTCAGCGACGACGAGTCTGGCATTTCAACCTTTAGAGCTAAGTAGCTATCTTGAGTCCATTACATATTAGCACAACCTGCACAATATCTCCATGATAGTCATCCAGTAGATAGACGTCATCTTCCATGTACCATGATCAATTGTTGGGAAATAACATATTATAAATATATACATCTTTTTTTTTTTTACTTCTTCTTCTTTTTTTTTACAGTCATCAATCATCTGGACTGGTCTCCAATCTCCACTGCATCTGACATCAACTCATCCTGGGAATTCTTCCAAAGTAAATTTCTCGCCCTCATGCACTGATTTATCCCATCTCGTCTTCAGTTGTCATACCCTTCCTTCCGTCCATGGTACACGGAATCTTGTGGTGAGGCAGTTGCCCTGAAACAACTTGCCTTCGCCTCCTGGAAGGCAAATCCAACGGAAGGTAATCTCATTTCCTTTAACAAAGCCTGGAACAAGTGTGTGTCTACCATCAGGAGAACCAGGAAACAATATCTATCTACTCTCAAGACTGAACTCTCAAACCTGTCTCCCAACTTACAAATCCTGGTGGCATCTGGTCAAATCAGTTTCTGCTGTTTGTTACCCCTCCATCCCCTCCCTGACCTCAAACGGCTACACAGCTGAATCAGCACGTGAAAAAGATGAATACATCAAAATTTTGTGTCCCAAACCCGTCTCTCTCTGTACCCACCGTAACCAGTCATACCCAGCTGCTTCTGGACTCTGTGTCCTTCTCTCCTGACAAGGTGGAGAGGTTTCTGTCAATCCTCGACTCCGATTCTGCAACTGGACCAGACTGCATCAGCCCACGGTTACTAAAATCCTGCTCTGCCGCTCTTTCACTCCCTCTCTCTGTTCTCTTCACCCTCTCGTTTGCTGAAGGTCATTTGCCATCAGCTTGGAAATCAGCCAACATTACCACTTTACTCAAAAAAGGTGCAAAAACAGATCCTTACAATGACAGACCAGTCAGCCTGCTCTCAATAATCAGCAATGTCATGGAAACCATCATTGCTTCGGATATCAAATCCTTCCTCTTCTCCAATGGCTTGATCTCGAATCATCAATTTGGATTCAGACCAGGTCATTGTACTCTGGACATGCTGCTTCTGCTGTCTGAACAATGGATGGACATCCTCAATGCCAAACAGGAAATCAGAGCTGTCTCCTTTGACATATCACGTGCCTTTGATACGGTCTGGCACCCAGCTCTGCTCACCAAACTCTCCTCCTATGGTATCCATGGAAATCTCCACTCATGGCTTGCGGACTTCCTCTCTGGTCGTAGTCAACCTGTGGCCCTGAATGGATTTCATGTGGCCCTGGTCTTCATCAATGATCTCTCCGACTCTCTGGAAAATCCTCTCTATCTCTTTGCTGATGACTCCACTCATCCTTCAGATTGGCAGTCTGCAGCCTCCTCACTTTCTGCAGACCTGGACAAATCCACAGATTGGTCAAACAAGTGGAACATGTCTTTCAATCCTGACAAATTTCACACTCTTACTATGTCTCACCGAAAAGACCGACTGGGAAACCCTCCCATCTACTTTCTCAACAATCCTCTCCAAGACGTTCTGTCACTCAAGCTTTTGGGTCTCACTATCTGCCATGATCTTTTCTGCGAAAACCACATTTACAAGCTGGCCTCCATAGCCAGTCGCCGACTGGGCATCCTCCGTCGTGTGAAGTCCTTCCTTGGCACACCTGAGCTCCTCAACACATACAAGGCTTTCATCCGCAGCTCAATGGAATACTGCTCTCCCCTCTGGGCTGGTGCTCGTGCCTCACACCTAGTTCGGCTTCACGCTGTTAAATCGAAAGCTTTCAGAATCATTGGAATCTCCCACGATGAAGCTAACTCCGAGGGCCTTTCCTTACTCACCGCAGGCAGGTTTGTGGTCTTTCCGTCTTCTACCGACACCTTTCCGGCCTTGCTCCCCCAGCTCTGTCTGTGCTCTGTCCCCCAAATATTCCTACAGGTCGCACAAGATCTACCAGCAACCCTCTTCTGGTGAAACTGACAAAATCAAGCCTCTCTGCTCACCTTCACTCTTTCGTTCCTCTTTTCTCCCGCCTCTGGAACAAACTCCCTCATGCTCTTCAATCCCACTCCTCCCGCCAGGTCTTTAAAACTGCTGTTCACCACCATCTCTTATCTTCTCCCATCCAAAACCATGATCTTTTCTACCCCTGTTAATTCACCCCAGATCCACTTTTTTGAAATGCCGACTCTTTCCGGGAAGTTCTAGCAGTGTCCATGTGTTTTATACCTCTCCCACTCCCCCCACCCCTTTCCCATGCCTCCTCCCCCCCCCCCAAGCCATCTCCCTCCCACAGATCTCCCGATGTCACTGCTCTCAATTGTTGTACTTGTGTGCTTTCTCCTCTCTCCCCATCTTGTCTCCCACTCCCTTTATTATATGTTTTATGTGTCCGTTTGTTTTTTTGTGATCAATGTTAGCTCTTACGCGAGCCTCAATCTTGTATACAAAAAAAAATCCCCCCCAAAAAACGAGTTTTAATGGCGGCCATTTTGAAAATGTAATTTTTGACGGCCTAGACATAGTCAGATAACGTGTCCTTCTCTGAAATGAAAGAGTGAGTAAAAAAAACTATGTGTGCAAAATTTGGCACTTACATTTTTTACGATTCTCCTCAAATATTGACTTAATTTACTGCACGATAGCGGCGTTGATTGATCAACATGGCCTCGTATTTCGATGATGTAAATCAACTCCGGCAACAGGACATCCCCAGCTTTCTCAGTTTGTAAGTTCGTGCACAACAAACACCGAGCAGTATCAATCAGTGATGATCCACACTCGTAATGTCATTACCTGCAACATAGTGCCTCGTCTGCTCCATATAAAGTACCCTTCCTCTTCAGATTTAAACTCTTAAAATGTGCAAGATGTGGCAATGATTCCTGGAAAGAAAATAAAAATCAGTCTCCAAGGCAAAATAGTTTACCCTCGTCGCTAGAAGTTTAGTCCTTTCACAACTAGATGGGCGCTTTATAAAATACAGGAAGACACATGTAAGCAATAAATACCGCCATCACCCAAATTGCTTTACTTGGTACATGTGCAGACAAATCATGGCAAACTTATCAATCACACATTCACAGCAGAGTGGCCAGACGGAAGCCAAACAGTTCAATCTTGGTTTCATCAGACCACAGAATCTTGTTTCTCACAGTCTGAGAGTCCTTTCGGTGCTTTTTTGCAAACTCCAAGCAGGCTTTCATGTGTCTTTCACTGAGGAGAGGCTTCCGTCTGGCCACTCTGCCATAAAACCAAGATCGGTGGAGTGTTGCAGTGATGGTTGTCCTTATGGAAGTTTATCCCATCTCCACATAGGACCTCTGGAGCTCAGCCAGAGTGACCATCGGGTTCTTGGTCACCTCTCTTACCAAGGCCCTTCTCCCCCGATTGCTCTGTTTGGCCGGGCGGCCAGCTCTAGGAAGAGTCCTGGTTGTTCCAAACTCCTTCCATTTAAGAATTATGGAGGCCACTGTGCTCTTGGGAACCTTCAACAACAAAACAGCAACAACAGGCATTTTGAAGGCCATTTTCCCTGCTAGAGCGGGGGTTAGCCATGCGGTCCCCATGATAATCTTCTCCATTTTGCCCTATTTTCTGCATCTCTCCTTGTTAACCCCCTTGCCCGCCTTTCTTTTTCGACCATCTTTAGCCAAGTATAAGTATATGGGAGCCAAGTACTGTATATGGGAACCTTCAATGCAGCAGAAATTTTTTTGTAGGCTTCCCCAGATCTGTGCCTCGACCCAATCCTGTCTCTGAGCTCTGCAGGCAGTTCCTTCGACCTCATGGCTTGGTTTTTGCTCTGATATGCTTTGTCAGCTGTGAGACCTTATATAGCCAGGTGTGTGCCTTTCCAAATCATGTCCAATCAATTGAATTTACCACAGGTGGACTCCAATCAAGGTGTAGAAACATCTCAAAGATGATCAAGAGAAATGGGAGGCACCTGGGCTAAATTTCAAGTGTCATAGCAAAGGGTATGAATACTTATGTCAATGTGATATTTCAGTTTTTTCTGTGAAATAAATTTGCAAAACTTTCTAAAATCCTGTTTTCTCTTTGTCATTATGGGGTGTTGAGTGTAGATTGATGAGGGAAAAATGAATTTAAAACGATTTCAGCATAAAGCTGCAATATAACAAAATGTGAAAAAAGTGAAGGGGTCTGAATACTTTCTCAGGCAAAATATATATATATATATATTCCCTTCTTGTAAATGGTGCCTGACAATGTCTCTGTTCATGCAAACACAACACCAGCTGCAGTTCGGTTTCATCTGGATCTAACCCTTAAGCAATGACCAGGTGGGTGAGGTCACCTCCAGAAAGTCACAGAGAACATGCAAATCTGTTCGACCTTGTGCTTTTCCTTTGGCAATGCCTGCGTTTATTATGCAGCCAGCGAAAGAAGCAGTGGAAGAAGGCTTGGGAGCGTTTGCTGAATCGGCTTTGAAATGTCTGAAACACTTTCTGCTGCGTTACTCAAAAGGCCAATGTTGCTGAGGAGCTTTGAATTGGCATACAATAAGGTGGAACCCCACTGATTTCAAAGGAAAAAACGCTTTTGAGAACTTCCTTTGATATTCCCTGCACCTGTACTGCAGGTGCCTTCTGCATTCATTCGCCTCGTCTTGCTTTCATCAATATTCAATTTACATTTTATGGTCCACACAACTATATTAATATCAATTGTGTCCAAAAACAGCCTCGGACTGCATCTTCTAAAGCAATTTTCACTTAAATTACTTACATAAAGAAAGCAACTTCAATAAAACATTACAAAAATATCTGGATCTGTTTCTTTGGTGGTATTAAATATATAAAATGTAACAATCATTTCTTTTAACAATTATTCATTTCTCGAAGGTTTGATCGATTTTTGTCATCTACCATATAAAACACAATGTTAGTTGTGTGTTTGTACAGATGTCTGTCCCCCTTCATAAGGGAAGGTTTTAAAGGCCAATGTTTTAACACGAATATGTGTGTTCACTACGGTCTATTTTTGAGGATAAAACAAATTCGAAAAACATTTTCCATAAAAGAGAAATGTAGATGGTGGCTTGCAAACCGAGCCTCAAGGGCGGTGTCCAGAAGCGTTTCAAAAAAATAATAACAATACAAGGTGCAAGGAGGTGAAATTCGCTGCATTTGATGTGCAACATGCAAATAGTAAATCGAGTGTTCATTTACGTCCGTAGGTTGTCTAATAAATAAAGAAGATATAAGCACACCTGACACTAGGCCGAGGCTTCAGACTTTGGCACGCTCACGAGGCTTCACCGTCGAATAAACTGTTCCAACTAGTCATTTTTGACAGGCTTATCATCAGTTGTACATATTTTCAATTGCTGTTTATATTAATGAATATGTTATACAAAATAAATAAATACTTATTCGATGTTTTTTACTGCTCATCTCACGACATTTGTATTCATGGAAGGGTCACTTGAAAACATTCCAATGTCACTTGTGAACTGTAGTGAATGCAATTTCAAAAAAGTTCTCATATTTTTAAGGCAAGCAATATCTACATTATAAAACAGGAGTGTCTGTCTGTCCGTCCGTTCCCAAACTACTCCCTCAGTTTTGGGGCGAGCCTCGCCAAACCTTCTGTGGAACGTTTTGGTGTCCCAGCGGATGTTGTAAGGTAGGTAGGAGGTTTCAAAAATTCCTCAATAAAATTATGATTTTAAAAATGACTCCATACAAACCTGCCCCAAATCCGGAAGTAGACACGTGATGGCAATGAGCTGGTTTGATAATATCTCAATGCAATCATCATTTAACACAGTATTTTGTTAAAGTATCAATTTATGATTGGAATTACGTTTGAAATTGAGTGAATGCAATTATGATTTTGAATTTCTAACATACGGAACTACTCCACATCCAGATTTAAATATTTATTTGTCGCGAGTGTTGGTTAAAGTTCTTTTTTTAATATATATTAATGCTATTTCATTTGTGATTGGAGTTATGCAGTTTGGAATTGAGTGAATACAATTACGATTTTGAATTTCTAACGGATGGAACTCCTCCACATCCGGATGTAACGTCAGCAAGAATTTAAATAGTTGTTGATGTCAAGAGTGTTGTGAAAATCAATCAAGTCCACAACTTTGTTCCATAGGTAGGTTTAATAACAATCAGATCTCTGGCATCATCCTGTAAAATACAATCATGCAATATATATCAGGATCTTGGCATCATATAGGAAGGATCGATAATATTAGTCAATGCAAGCAAGCCTAGAATATGAGCGGGTACGTACCATTCAAGTCTACATGTCATAGTATAATGTCGCAGGAGTGGCCCAGAGTCGCGGATGTCCGAGGTCTTATAGACGCCTCTCAGCGGTTTAAGTGAGCATCACACCTGGGTTCAACTTTGATACATTTTCACTACATTCTCCCCGCTGTTAGAACTACACTGCCGCTAGGCAGGAATCAAGCGTGCATCAGCATTAATTGATCGGTGATGTCAATCCATGTCAGTCGGTCCATCCGTAGCGGTCAGGGCAGCGAATTACCCTGCCAGCACGGGTCCGGAAACTACCGGGTACGAAATTCCCAAGCCCGGAGTCCCCTGGATCGGAGTAGCCGCTGGAGGCAGGTGTCAGAGGGGGCACCTCAGTGCCTTCAGGCAGGGGTGTATCTGGTGAAGGGAGGGATGGCAGATGCTCCATAGGGGGAGCTTCGGGAGAGTCCATAGACTCGTAGATCGGTTCGTCGATATCCCTATAAGGGTCGATGACCCCACAAGGGGCGAGATGGCGTACGGAGGCAGTGGACTCACGTCCATCTGCCGTCATCACACGAGCATGCTCGGGATTAGCCTGGAGTACCTGCACCTTATCCACTAAGGGATCGTACTTGCTCGTGCGAACCGCACGTTTGAGATAGGCCAGCCCCGGCTCAGCGAGCCAACTGGGTAAAGATCGGATACTACCCGAGCTTCTAGGGTGGTGGAACAGTCTTTCGTGAGGAGTCTGGTTGGTGGCCGTACATAGTAGAGCCCTGATCGAGTTCAGCGCCGCAGGTAGCGACCAAGCCCATTTATCTAGGCCCCGGCCGAGGGTCCTGAGGCTTAGCATGACGGCCCTCCATATGATCCCATTGAAGTGTTCGACCTGCCCATTCGCCTGTGGTCTGTACCGAGTGGTGTAACTCGAAGCGACATTATTTTGGAGCAAGAAGCACCTCACTTCCTGGGACAGGAACACCGCTCCCCGATCTGTATGCACGTAGGCCGGATACCCAAACATAGAAAACAAATTCTGCAGGCACTGTATGACTGTGGCAGCCGTCATATCTGCACACGTGTAAGCGAAAGGGAATTGCGAGTACTCATCAACGATAGTGAGCAGTTAACGAGAGTTACTCGACACCGGCAGCGGTCCTTTGAAATCCATCGCCAATCTCTCCCACGGTCTAGAACCCTGACCAGCGTCCCCATGGGAGGGTTGTAAAAACGCAGTTTGAGTTCCACACATACAGCGCAGTCGCGGCAGATCCGGCGGATGTCCTCAACCGAGTACGGCAGATTACCGCGACGCACAAAATGAGTGAAACGCGTCACCCCAGGATGACACACAGTGTCGTGCAAAGCTCGCAGACCCTCCAAAGTTATGAGACCCGCACACGTAGCCGGCCTCGATAAGGCATCGGCGACCAGGTTATCCTTCCCCGGGCGATATTTGATGGTGTAGCAGAAGTCGGCGAGTTCGATACGCCAGCGAGTGATTTTCTCATTCTTAATGTGTTGAGCATGTAAGGTGTCATACATAAACGCCACGCTTTGTTGGTCCGTGATGATTTGGAAGCATCACCCAAGCAAGTACGGACGCCATCGCCGAATCGACTCGACGATCGCGTATGCTTCCTTTTCGACAGACGAATGCCTCCACTCAACGGAGGTGAGAGTCCGTGAAAAGAAAGCCACAGGGCGCCCCCCCCCCACCCCCTGGGAGAGAGTCGCCGCTATCGCACGATCCAAGGCATCACTTTCTAAGACGAAAGATTTGCTCTCGTCGATCATCGCCACAGCGGCGCCAGCGATGTCGGACTTAAGGCCCCTAAAGGCAGCCAAGGCGGCTGGCCTCTGGGGAAACGCGTTGCAGGCCACAAGTGGGCGGAGTTTCGCGGAGAAATTTTGCACCCACTTAGAATAATGGGCGAAACAGCCCGAGAGCACGCTTCAGCGAAGCTCGATCGCAGGGCGGGGCCATATCGAGCAAAGTTCGCAGATGCTCATTATCTGGAGCAACAGAGCTGTGGGTCACGGTGTACCCCAGAAGATCTATCATGCGCATGGAGTAACGACACTTAGCCTCATTCATGGTTAGGCGATACCTCTGCGCGACCTCGAGGAAGCGCTTTAGATTAGCATCATGATGCCCGTGGTCATGCCCACAAACCGTAAGATTGTCCAGATATACAAAGACATCTGTCAAGTTCTCCTTAGCAATGAGGTCGTCCATAGCCCTCTGAAAACAGGAGACCCCGTTCGTCACCCCAAAAGGTA
The DNA here is from genome assembly GCF_964187855.1 of Myxine glutinosa. Lineage (NCBI taxonomy): Eukaryota > Metazoa > Chordata > Myxini > Myxiniformes > Myxinidae > Myxine > Myxine glutinosa. Next base: position 173,359,404 of record NC_136266.1, on the reverse strand, counting down.
GTCGGGTGAACTGGTATAACCATTGACCTGATTCAAAAGCTGTATAGATGCGAACGGCCCCGGAGATGGGGATCTGATGATACGCACTACGCAGATCGAGAGTGCTATAGACTGAGTACTGGGCCACCTGTCGAACCAGTGCGTCCATCCCCGGTAGGGGGTAGGCATCCAGCTGTCTAAAGCGATTAATCGTCTGTGAATAGTCGATTACCATTCGTTTGCGATGCGCTTCACTTCGCACCACTAAGACCTGGGCCCGCCACGGCGACCGGCTAGGTTCTATGATACCTTCCTTTAAGAGCTGGGCCGTTTCTTCCGCAATGAATTGCGCGTCTGCTCGTGAGTAGCGCCGTGATTTTACCGCTACAGGTGTGCAGTCCGTGGTCATGTTGGGGAACAGCGAAAGAGGCTCAATTCCCATTCCTGCGAGTGCACATACAGCAAGCGTGTCAGTCCCACCAAATTCCATTTCCAAACATCCATGTCGCTTAAGTAAATCATGTCCTAACAGAATATCAGCACATAAAGCAGGTAAGACCATGAGATGCACATCTGGAAACATGCGTCCCTTTATCACAAGCTTCAATCGACATTCCCCTTTTGTGCTGAGCCTAAGCCCTTGGGAGGCCATAAAGATCCGTCGTGTTGTCCCAAGGACCGGCCATCCATGTTTACACACCAGTCAATGATCAATAAAACTATCTGTGGACCCCGTATCGATCAAAGCCCACGCAAAAATGCCTTCGATCATAAGTGGCATAATGGCCTAAGCAAGGCCGGTGGACCTGCAGGTATTGAGCCATCCAAGCGAGATGATCGCGCCTCGCGTATAGATCCAACGCCGGCTACAGTTTTCCGGCTGTTCGAGCAGCCTCTGGAGGGCGCTCGTGCCAAGCGCGTAGTTTGCCGTGCCAAAGCAGGAGCTTGTAGTTCGTACGAGCAGCCATCGGATGGCGCTCGTGTCACGCGAGAAGGGTTGAAGCCAACTGTAGTTTCACGTGCTGAAGCAAGAGGTTGTAGTTCGTACGAGCAGCCTTCGGATGGCGCTAGAGTCGCGCGATGAGTCTCAAAGCCATCATGAGACATTCGGATATCAGCCAAGGACGGTCGCTCCGCGTTCGGTCGTGTTAGCGCCACTTGTTTTGGCGAACCGATGTATCTCACCAAGGTCGAACGTGCAGCCAGGGGCCCACGAGGAAGAGCGCCGCTCATCAAAGCCGGGTGAGGCGCCCCGCTCTGTGCTCGGCCCGTTGGCTCAGCGATAAGCCCATTCAGGGTCGCGCGAGTTCGTGTGCCCCGCGCAGCCTTTCGGCAAACTTTTGCAAAATGTCCTTTTGTCGAACACAAATGGCATATCGCTTCCCGAGCCGGACATGCAGACCTGGGAAGTTGTCGATTCCCGCAGAAGTAACAACGTAGCGTTTCGTACAGGCTTTGGTCTAGCCGCCGCAGCTGCCGCCAAGCCGGAATCCGGGTCCTCCTCGGGAGCGGCCAGGGGTTCCGCTGGTGTGGTCGAGTCCGCTCCCGTATCCTCGGCGGTAGCTCTCTCCGGTCGCGCGTGTTGAGAAGTCCCCGCAACGACACGTGTGTGATCATAGGCGTTAGATTGCTCCCGGGCCTCAGCGTATACGTGTGCCAGCCGTAGAGCTTCCGTGAACGTCAGGTCCGCTGTTTCCAAAAGTCTTTGTCTGATAGTTGACGAGCTGATCCCAGAGAAAAAAGAATCTCGGACAAGATCATCTTGGACTTGCTCATGATTGCGTACCTCGGGAGTACTGTCTGCAAGTAGACGTCGCAGCTCTTGGGCGAAGTGATCTATCATCTCAGTGGGCTGTTGACTCCGCATTGCGAGCAGATGCCTAGAATACACCACACTCCGTTTCTTAATGTAAATTCGTTTTATCTCTGCCATAGCGGCATTGTACGTCGTACACTGTTCGATGCCCCTGTAGACGTTATGGTGTACTTTAGTCTGTAGCACGTCCAGTTTCGTTTCATCAGTGACAACGGCATCCTGGGCTTTGAACTGATTATCCAGTGTCTTGAGTCAATGCGTCAGCTCCGAGCCCGAATCCACTGTTTGTGGGTCGGCGCCGAATATCGGTACCTGGATCATCTTGTGTCCCGCCATGTTCGCCTCTTGTCCTCGAGTGGACGGCAAGACTGATTGTTATTAAGTGTTGTGAAAATCAATCAAGTCCACAACTTTGTCCCATAGGTAGGTTTAATAACAATCAGATCTCTGGCATCATCCTGTAAAATACAATCATGCAATATATATCAGGATCTTGGCATCATATAGGAAGGATCGATAATATTAGTCAATGCAAGCAAGCCTAGAATATGAGCGGGTACGTACCATTCAAGTCTACATGTCATAGTATAATGTCGCAGGAGTGGCCCAGAGTCGCGGACGTCCGAGGTCTTATAGACGCCTCTCAGCGGTTTAAGTGAGCATCACACCTGGGTTCAACTTTGATACATTTTCACTACAAAGAGTGTTGGTAAAAGTTTATTTTTTTTATTAATGCTATTTAATTTGTGATTGGAGTTATGCTGTTTGAAATGAAAATAGAGATATTGAGTTCAAGTGAATTAGGAAATGAAGTGAGGGTTTCTACTTTCTAAGCGTGACATTCGCGGATCGACATATGCAGTTTCGCCAATGACTGGGTATGGAACCATTCAAACAGGTACGTTTTTTGTGCAAATCCTTCACGAAACTGCTGTCCATGCTTGATGTTCAACTACAGGTGGCACAGGAATGTGGAATTTATTGGTTCATGGTTTAGCATTCACCGTTTTGATACCTAAGTCTTTCACGAACCTGCTGTCCATTTCGACGTGTGACTGAAGGTGTCACAGGAATGTGGAATTCATTGGTTCCATGGTTTAGCATTCACTGTTTCCGCATTGTTTGTTTGCTTTTGGCTCCCCACCCGTGCGCAGCACGGTTACCTCACTAGTGGATTATAAATTTATTGTGAAAGAAAAAATACTGAATTAAAATTTTACCAAAAACCATTCCCACCACATACAATATAAGTTGTTGAACCACTTTTTCTATCCTTTCCCAAACTCATGGTGGGTAGTAAGGAAAGTGTTGTTGTTTTTAACATGATATAATGCTCATAGTAGAGCTATCACACGTGCACATCTCACACACAATTAAATACAGACAAATACATGAGATAACAGAACTGTTAGTCGAGACAAACACTGCCACTGTGCTTGGGGGAAGTGACATCACTTCCCGGTGCACTCTGGGTACCAGCGACGACCAACAATGTCTTTCTCACCGCCCTCATGGGGCATTTCCGAAGAAGAAGTTTCCTCCTCCCCATGGATGCCACACCGGCCCAACATAGGGGAATTGTTTGTGCTTCTACTGTTGTACAGTGAACGTATCAGACTTTCATCGTTCAATTTACACAAAGAAGCATCTTTTTGATTCTCTGTAATATTCACACAGATATTTTATATAACTACCATTCACAGCAACATGGTGTACTACGTGATGATACACAGAGCTAAACAACTGTAACGAGTGAGATTGTATCAGTTACGTGATATTAATAAATTGTTTCACACCAATATGTCTTGATTCCATAATCTTAATCATTATGTTTGTTAAATGCCGAGCACGAGTGTCATCTAAGCCACGGTGTTAATTTCCCATTCGATGAAGAACAATAATGTTCTTTCAATCCCTTGTGATATTAAGTGTCACTCTCCGTGCATAAATGCAACACGACTATGAGGCATGGGATGCAGTTTGCAAGAAATGAAAATATCTCATTATCGGAACACAATTCTGAAAATGAAGTTTTTACATTTTCATTTTCATATAAATGTATGAAAATGGGAATTGCAACTAATATGATGGAAATTACCTTTCAATTAGTGATATGAAAATATATTGCTGCTTTATTTTTGTGTTCACAGCAACAATTGTTATTCAAATTCTCCTATGGCCACATCCTGTCTACCTGGATGTCAAGAAACATCACTCCCATCAACAGGAAAAACTCATCTTCTCTGCTACAGAACAGTAATCGTACTTCAAATTCAGAGAAAAGTCATGAAATCCATCATTGTTGCTGATGTCAAATCTTCTTTTCAAATAGCTTGATCTCTGGCCATGGCTTTGGATTCTGCCCTGTTCACTCAACTCCGCACACGCTGTTGCTCTTCTTCCTGCAATGCTCGAAGGCCCTAAAGCCCAAAAACAAGAGGTCAGGACCGTTTCCCTGGACATATCTCAGGCATTCGACCATCTCCCTGAACAACAGCTTGGAGAACTGCCTTCTGTAGACCGTTCAATGACATCCTTCCTTACAAAGCTTTGAGCAACTAGTGCCTATGTCATGCCCCATCCAACCCATGATCTATATCCTAACCCCATTAGCCTGACATAACCCTCTTGCATGCAGGTGTGTTTCCGCCACTCCTCTCTCTCCCCTTTTCCTGTTCGTTCTTCCCTTGCTTGATATCGCAAAGTGTACAGCAATGCAGGCCTACCCACTTTCAGGATGTTGCCATTTCCCACCTGTCTCCTCATTCATCAAACAATGTGCATTTAATTTGGATAAAATAATTACTCATCATTAAAAATTATTCAACCTGTAATCTAATAATATTTCACCCTTGTCTAATCCATAAGTCGTATTGATTAATTCAGCAAGGTAAAAATGTTTTCAGTGAAAATTGTACTTTTATTTTTAGAAAATATTATTGCCTCACCTCAAAATTGCCTCACCACAAGCTATAGTGTACCATGGACGGGAGGAAGGGTACGACAACTGAAGACAAGATGGGATAAATCTGTGCATGAGAGAGAGCAATTTACTTTGGAAGAATTCCCAGGATGAGTTGATGTCTGAGGTGGTAGAGATGGGAGACCAGTCCAGATGATTGATGACTGTAAAAAAAAAGCAGAAGAAAAAAAAAAGATGTATATATTATTTTATAATATGCTATTTCCCAACAATTGATAATGGTACATGGAAGATGACGTCTATCTACTGGATGACTATCATGGAGATATTGCGCAGGTTGTGCGATGTAATGGACTCAAGATAGCTACTTAGCTCTAAAGGGTACATCCAAAAGTTATACAGTTTTGACGAAGGTGGTTTCATTTCACAATATTCATTGCATACTTGTAGTGAAGTTTCGTGATTATATGAGTCGATAGTATATCGATATTATAAGTGTAATATAATTTATAAGATTGTTGTATGTACAATATAGATGTATAGAATTTAGTTTTATCTAATCTTTGTCACGTATTTGCTGAATTTGATCATGAATGTTTGTGCAATTATCTCATCCTTGTTGTCTTTCATCTTGATATTAACTTGAATGTGATGGAAGATGATCAGGACTAAAATGTTGGGATGACCATTCATTGACTTACAAGGCATCAAGGTAAACATTGCTTAGAAGGAAACTGGCTGCACTTATTTACAACTCATTAAGGTGAGACAACTTTGTGCCTGTGCCTATATAAATATGTATATATATATATATATATATATATATATATATATATATATATATATATATATATATATATATAAATATAATTATATATACAGTATATATATATATATATATATATATATATATATATATATATATATATATATATATATATATATATATGTATATATATATATATATATATATATATATATATATATATATATATATATATATATATATATATATATATATAATTTTAAAGCAGAGACAATGGCACTTAGTTGGAATTTGTTTTCAAAGCCATTAATTATACCTATTGGCTGATGTATATTCCAAGTTTCAGCTAGTTTCAATGTATAGCCATTGAGATATGAGCACCAACACATTTTGGGCGGACGGACGGACGGACACCAACGTGAATTTGAGGGTTTTAGAAATACAACTCAAGAATGCGGAAACGGACGTTGCTGAAATTTGGAACATATTTCCTCGATGTACAAAGCATTTACTTCTGAAATTTGCAGCCGATTTCGTCCAGTCGAAGCCAAGAAACGTATTTTCAGTCCCCATGTTAAAGTTGCATCCAGAGAAAATGATCCCATATAAAGGGATGGGTGCTTTGCATCTCCCTTGATATATATATATATATATATATATATATATATATATATATATATATATATATATACATATACTGTATATATATATATATATATGATCGATTGATGGGACTACAGAGTGCAGTAATTGATCTTTATTACCCTGCCAGAGGAGAGGGTATTGCATGTGAATCCGTTTGTCTGTATGTTTGTCTGTTTGTCCGCACATAATAAATATGTTTTTCTCTGCAACCATTAGTCTGATTGACAGAAAAATTTCACCATAGGTGCACGTCCTCGTGTAGAAGAATTTTAATCATAATTATGACGTCATCAGTCCTGTGGTGAGGGCACCATCTCGGAAAAACCGAAAAACTTTGCACCTCTATATTTCCGAAAGTGCTGCATTGAAAAAATTGACACATGGCTCTTTTTTTTTTTTTTTTTTTCTTTGTATACAAAGTCGAGGCTCGTGTAAGAGCTCACTCATATTACGATACTGAACACATCAGGACAAAAAGAACAGTTGAGAGAGGAGGGAAACAACAACAAAGTTGAAAGCCAAGATAGAGGGAGTTTTAGACAAACAGTCAGTGGGTATGGGACGAATTGGGTGGTAGGACAGGAAGCAAAGGGTGGAATGGGGGGCAGTAGAGGAGGAATGGGGCAGGAGAGGAGGAATGGCAGTGCCGGATTAACCATTAGGCAAACAAGGCATGTGCCTTAGGGCCAGCCAAAAATTCGGGACACAAAAATGGACAAGCAGTTTTCGTCAATTTTTATTATTTTAAACAAATTATTTCTAATTTCTGTCCCTGCCAGGGTAATATATGTATCTCAATTTTCGCAAATATTTTCAAGGTGCGCTACATCACTGTATAGTGTTTAATGTGGTTTGTATTTTATAATAAAAGGTTTTAAAACTTATACATCTGATGTTGTATTTGCAGATTCAATCCATCGTTATGTCAGGACGCAAAGGTGGCTGGGAGCGAGCTCAGGAGTTGAAGAAAAAGATCTAATTTAAATTGTTCAGGCCATTCTCTAAAATTTCAAAATGTGCCTTAGGGCCAGCCGAGGCTTAATGCGGCACTGAGGAATGGGGCGGAATGGGGGGCAGGAACTCGTAAGTTCGAACTTAACTCGTAAGAACTCGTAACTTGTAAGGAACTCTCGATGGGGAATAACATATGTTAATGATGATGTCATAGGTGCCTCCATTATGACGTCATAATTAGACAAGTACAAAACTTCATCCGATCAAGATGAAATTTATTGAGCGTCATCTAGGGACAAATTGGTGGAGAAAAAAAAAATGATCACGTCATCGGTCACATGGTTTGGCCGCTATATTTGTTTTAACACAAAACCTTAAAAAAACACTACAAACACGTCCTTGCGAGGGTTTGCAATCTTTGATTGCTCTTTCTTGTTTTGATTTTGCTTCTCTGGGGGGAGTGTTTCCAATCTTCTCTTTTTTTCTATACAATAACATGCAAAGGCTTTTCTGTCGTGGTATTTTTACCACAGGCTTCTGTTAGTTAACTGTAATCTGTTAAAGGTTACTTAAGTTAACACTTACAAAGTTGATAATATTTACTCTAAATTTAATAGGCATTACCTAAGGGAATTATTTTTATATCGATAAAAATGTAGAAAACATTACCAAACAAAAATCACCAACATATCCACAAGAAAAATCAGAAATTAAGGGATAATGAGAACATGCTCATTCTAAACAAATAGTCAGGTTCACTATGTTTTTTCGTTCAAAATCATGGTAGATTAGCAAACCTATACATTTTTGGAAACGTTATTACATGGAAAATCTGAAAATCAATGTTTACATTTGCCAATTCCGACCAATTCGATTCGACCAATTCGACCAATTCGACCAATCGACCAATTCCATTCGACCAATTCGACCATTCGACCAATCGCTTCGATTCGATTCGATTCGATTCATCGAATTCGATTCGATCGACCATTCGACCAATTCGATTTGCCAATCAATTTGACCGACCTTTGCTTGTGTGGAACGGACTGTGAAAACGATGCGGACTATATTGTCGGATACGACACACAGGACAGTGATGACGAACTCTAAATGGCATATTCTGTAATCGTGTATGTTTGATGCCATTGACTGCCTGTGTATATTTTGTCATTGAATGCCTGTGTAGATGTGAAGTTATACTGACTGCATGTGTATATATGATTTTGCTGACTGCCTGTGTATGTTTGGTGATATGAATTATTGTGACACATTTTGATGTTATTAACTGCCTGTACAAAATGATAACATGTATTTGATTATGCAACTTATCGCGAATATAAAGACAGTATTTTGCAATTCAAAACCTTTGATTCGTGGCTTACCATTCCCCATAGCACTAATTTGATACTTTCATTGGATTCCTTGTCCCTGAAAATATAGGTTTAGTATATTTTAAAAAGTTTTTAGGGTAATTAGAGGTAGAAATAGAACAAAAGATGTATTTTACAGTGGCCATTTTGAAAATCCAAAATGGCCGCCATACAGGTATCTCTCCAAATGTAAACATTGATTTTTAGTTTCCTTATGCTATAACCTTTCCAAAAATGTATAGGTTTGCTAATCTACCATGATTTTGAACGAAATATAATTTATTGACATAGTGAACCTGACTAAAACTTATTATGCACAACCTGGAATGTGTTCAGTTACCAAGTTTGTTGTCGATCGCTTGCCAAGTGGCTTAAGCACTCAAGCAAGCACTCCATTTGAAATAGTTCAGGAACGGCTGGCTTGGTAAGCGCTATCTAGCAACTTGTAACTGAACACACCCCGGATGTGAGCAGTATTGTCTTTCACCTTGGAGCTGAAATGGGTGAAGGCCATTTTGGTTTGGAAACTTGAAAACTTTGTTTCTCTACAAGTCTGAAAAGGAGCTGGCTATTCTTCCGCAGCGTGCACTGCACAACCGCAAAGGAAACTCTCAACCTACAAAGACTAAACGTGAAAAATGAAAAAAGCATTTGAAGGTAAGATCTCATTTTCAATATGATAGAGCTGTAATATATGTGGAAGAGCAAAACATTAAATTCGATTGAATTTTAGATTCTCAAAGTTAGAGTGTGTAGTCATTTGGAAAATGCTTTTAATGAGAGAATAAATGAAAACCTCAACTCCAGGAAGCCAAGAGGACGGTTAAGCAGAGGAACTTTGATGAAGTGACCCAGTTGCACTCACTCGAAGTAACCATCTGTATGCAGAAAAAAGAACAAGACTTTTCAACAAAGAAGATCAAATTGTTGGAAGATGGCTCACAAATATTAATTTAAATGTTGGAGCTGGAGGAAAATATGAAAATTGATGTTTGATGGTTATGCGTCTCCAGTCAAACTTCTACTTTATTATGCTTACTGCCATTTCCATTGTGTCGACTATGAAATAAAAAGTGAAACATTTTTATGGCATATATTTTCTGGCTGATTTATTCATTCCTTTCTTGTCATGCTCAGGTGTGAGTCAATCTTTGAATGAGAAAGATTTACTGGACCATCATCTCTTGGAACTTTAAAATGATATTGAGAAAAATGATCATAACCAGCATCCATCATGCACACAACATTATCTGCAGGTAAACATAAAAACATCAAATGATTGCTGCATGAAACCACAAAAAATGAAGAAGTAAAATTCGCCAAAAACAATAGTTTTCAGTCTCAATGTCAATCAGATAAGTCTTGTGTTTTATTATTAGCATATGATTTCATTTAGAGATGTTTCCAGCAGAATATTCAAATTTGTTCGTGATTTCACTTGTGCTTCTGAAATAACATATCAGCACCGTGAACAAACATGAAAAGCATGCACATACAGCAGAAGTGCAAAGCTATTTGCTTATCTCATGCATGGGCCATGTAATGAACATGACTGATTGGATACTAAGATTGTAAAAGCAAATGTTTGTGAGATTGTAAAATAAATGCTTAAATCTCCTTTTTCCTTCCAGAGGATACATCAGGTGATACCATGAATGTCATTGTCACAAAAGCCAATGGTAATCTTTTGATCGATTGATGGTTCTTTAATTTGATCGATTTATTTTTTAATCGATTGTTCTTTTGTTCGATTTGTGATCAAGAGTCAATTGTTCAATCTCATGTTTATTTAAAAGATAAAGCACAAGCGATAACCAAGACACAATGGCACAACATGGCAAGGCACAGTGCACCTCAAAGGAACTCATAACTGGCTCTTCTTCCTCATCCTACTCCTCTCACTGCTTAACATTTACATATATTCAGAATAAGAACATTCGTGAAAGCCTCTTCCTCTACAAACTGCTCACAATTACTACATGGTTTTATAACCAGAAGCTTCTAGAAATTGCTTGTTACATTATATCTTTCTATATGCGGAAGCAACCAGAAATTTCCCAAAGTCTCCAAATATTTATACACAGCTTAAAATCAATATTTGTCACATTTTTACTCTGCTAAAAGTTTTAAAATAAACGTCGCTTCAGCAAACAATTCTGATTCTGACGTACCATATTCTGTTATAGAGCATCGGTCCTGCTGAAGCAGTTTCTTGGCAAGGGTTATACTGGGTAGTGCGTCATTGCCTTCCAAGCAGTAATTAGGGAAAGAATTTGTAACTTGGCCATGGTGCCGGCTATAGCTTGCCTACAGTTATCGAAGGATATCGTGCCATCTTTAACGTCCACCAACTAATGCCGGCAGATGGGACGCCCAGTTTAACATCCATCGGAGGAATGACATATACACAATTGATGAATCACCTGCCTGCGAAACACCGGGGAGACAGTTTATAGCTGCTGGGCCAAGATTCAAACTCAGGGCAAACATTGTTGAGGTGAGCAGCAAAACATTGTAGAGTCATCTATCTATCTATAATTTTAAAAAGTGTGTGTGTGTTAGTCTCCTCCATAATTCCAAAACCATGAAACTTAATGGCCCGAAACATTGCTTGCATACTTAGAGAACTTCACTGGTTTGCAGGAATGAAAACGGTGTATTTGGGTAAATTTAAACACCCCTTTTGAAGATAATTAACAGAGTGCTCGTGAAAAACACAAAAAAGCAAAACCTTCCTTGGTCAGCCTGCTTGATGCTGTGAACAAACTTTGGTACATCACAGGTGATAAAGTTTGTGGTCAAGTTTCATAGACATTGTGTGTGTAGTTTCAGAGAAGAAGTTCTGAGTGTTTACATTCCGCCTCACTGACTGCCGGACACCTGACAATGCTAATACCTCACCTGAACAATTTTTGTTCCAGGTGAGCTAAAGTTGGATATCAACTTAAGTGTTCATTCGTCAAACAAGCATTTCGATCTCACACAATAGAATCCCTTACAGTAATCAAGATACCTCATAATTGAAGTACTTCAGCCTGGTGAAACACACGTGGCAGAAATTTTTCATGGAAGAGAGAGGTGGGTTTTTCCCATCCACAAAATAAATCCAAACTGTTAAACAAAAGGGCTTCAATGCTATGTACTCCACAGCAGGCACCTTGTTCACTCAAAATCACAAAACATATCAAACAATGTTCCTTGCATTGCGATCGGAATGGCTCCAGCATATGACAGTCTTCAAAGAGATTGCTATGATGAAAGGAGATGCTCCAACTGAGCAAGAAAATGCAACAGCCTTTGATGTTGTTTCTGAAATTATGAATCGAGTAAATCAGTCTCTACTGTCTCAACACTGGTGTTGTGCTTCTCATACATTCAACCTCGTTGCTTTAAAAGATGTTCACCAGGTAATGCCACCACCTCATCCACCCTCTCTGAAAAAATGTCCACTTCTCCCTTCATTGACCTCCACACCCCTTCCGACCTCACTGACTACTACAACCACACTCTCTCCTCCTGCCTTGACCAGCTTGCGCCTGTAAAAACCAAAACAGTTTCTTTCACCCATTCTGCTCCCTGGTTTACCCCTGAACTCCACCTGATGAAAACTCGTGCTCGCCAACTTGAAAGACTCCGCAATAAAACGGGTCTCACAGTTCACTCCCAAGCCTACAAGGACCACATACAACACTACAAAGATGCCCTCTCCCGCGCCCGCTCTGCCTACTACTCTCAAATTATCCACTCTGGCTCCGGAAACCCAAAAGCACTCTTCTCGACAATAAACAAACTCCTCCGCCCCCTGAACACCACCACCCAGTCATTCACAGTAGACAACTGCATCTCCTTCCTCTCTTTCTTCCAACGCAAAATTGACAACATCTACAACAGCTTGACCACCGCCGCACCCGCTCCCCCTCCAACCACCTGCCCCCCCTTGTCCTGCCATCCCCTGTCTCGGTTCTCCCCAATCTCTCCTACTGACCTCTCTGAACTCCTCATAGGAATGAAAACTGCCACCTGCACTCTTGACCCCATCCCCTCCAGCTTTGTCAAAGCCTCCCTCCCTGCTCTCTCTCCACTTATCATTGCAACAATAAACTCCTCCCTGTCTACAGGCATCGTCCCACCTTCCCTCAAAATTGCTGCTGTTACCCCCATTCTAAAAAAACCTGGTCTAAACCCTGACACCCTAAACAACTTCAGACCCATCTCCAACCTACCCTTTCTGTCAAAAGTTTTGGAACGCGCTGTGGCCACTCAACTCAAACATCATCTCTCTGCCAATAACTTGTATGAAACATTCCAATCCGGATTCCGCTCCAACCACAGTACTGAAACTGCTCTCCTCAAAATCACCAACGACCTTCTCCTCTCCTCTGACGCTGGCAACCTCAACATTCTCGTCCTCCTCGACCTCAGCGCTGCCTTTGACACCATCGATCACACTATCCTCCTCACCCGACTTGAATCCACCTTTAACGTCACCGGCACTGCCCTCTCTTGGATTAAATCATACCTCTCTGACAGATGCCAGTTCATCTCCATCAATAACTGCAAATCCCCCACTGCTCCCCTCCCCCAAGGTGTCCCCCAAGGTTCAGTTCTTGGCCCCCTCCTCTTCATCCTTTACCTGTCCCCGCTCGGTCACTTAATCCGCCGTCATGGTCTCCAATTCCACTGCTTCGCCGATGACATCCAGCTTTTCATCTCCACCAAGTCCGTCTCCACCGACACCCACTCTATCCTGACAAACTGCATCACTGAAATAAAATCCTGGCTTCAAATCAACTTCCTCAAGCTTAACTGTGATAAATCTGAAATAATCATCATTGGCCCAAAAACGCTCACAAAATCCACCCATAACTTTGCCCTCAACATCGACGGTATCCCAGTATCCACCTCCCCTCACATCCGGAATCTTGGCGTCATCTTTGACCAAACCCTTTCCTTCGACAAATACACTAAACAGATCACAAAGTCAGCCTTCTTTCACCTGAAAAACATTGCCCGTCTCCGCTCATCCCTCTCCTCCACGGCTGCAGAAACCCTCATCCACGCCTTCATCACCTCCCGTCTGGACTACTGCAATAGCCTCCTCTATGGTTCACCCTCAAAAATCACCAATAAACTCCAATACATTCAGAACTCCGCTGCCCGTCTACTCACTCATTCCCGGACCCGTGACCACATCACCCCCGTCCTTTACAAGCTTCACTGGCTCCCCATCCCCCAGAGAATCCAGTACAAAATCCTCCTCTTGACATACAAAGCCCTCCATAACCTGGCCCCATCCTACCTGGCTGACCTCCTCTCCAGACACACTCCCACCCGCAACCTCCGCTCTGCTGGTACCAACCTCCTGACCCCCTCCATCCGGACCAAATTCAGATCCTGGGGGGACAGGGCCTTCTCCATCGCTGCTCCCACCCTCTGGAACTCACTACCTCACACCATCAGAGACTCCTCCTCACTCACCACATTCAAAACATCACTAAAGACCCACCTGTTCAACGCTGCATTCAACATTCAACCCACAGCATTTAACCCCTGACTATCTCTTCTCCTTCTCCCTCCTTTTGCTTTAAATATTTCCCTATTGATTCTTGTCTTGTCTTTTTGATTCTTGTCTTATATATATGCCGTATATCGCTGCTGTTTGTTTTCTTGATTCTTGTCTTTTTGCAATTGTTGTTTTCATGTATTGTTATGCATTATGTTTTCCACTCTGTCAAAGCGCCTTTGGGCTTCTGGAAAAGCGCTATACAAAATAAATGAATTATTATTATTATTATTAATGCCCAAGGCCAAAGTTGTGCTCTGTGTACAACTATGTATAATGGCAAAATGTTCAGCCAAATGGAATAAGGACCATTGATCCCTCTTGACTGCTGAATTCGTAGAGGATTATGCGGAGGTGGAAATTATAACACAATGTAACAAGACAGAATGCTGAATATCATGACATTCAGAAAATTGGTTTAAAAACAGGGGAGCAATTTCTAGCAGTCTGCAAACATAAGAATGTGCTATGGTTCTGGCCTGATGAAACTTAATTTCTGCAAAAATATGCAGAAATACGACAGCCCCTGGAATGGGGCCCAAACCTCTTCCAAGGAGAAAATAACCTTCTTCTGTGATCACCGGAAGGAGAAAATCATGATTAAAAACAATCCCACTCATCCTTCCAGGTCTTTAAAACAGCTGTTCACCACCATCCTCTACATCATCTTCCCCCATCCAAAACCTTGATCTTTTCTACCCCTGCTAATTTCACCCCAAATCCACTTTTTTGAAATACCAACTTCTTTCTGTTGTGTTTGTGTGCTTCCCCTTCTCTCCCCGTCTTGTCTACCGCTCCCCTTTTTATATACTTTGTCTGTTTGATTTGTTTTTGTGATAAATGTTAGCGCTTTCACGAGCCTCGATTCTGTACACAAAAAAAAAGAAGACAAAAATGACAAAAAATAATGAAATTGTTTTTATGGGAAGATTAAATTCCTCAGCAGGGAGGACACATTTGCAAAGTTAAGTAATGACTTAACAAAAGTCCAAGCGAAATTTTGTGAACTTTAAAACCACCTGGGGCAATAGTAAAATGAGCACGACAGGAGAGGGAAAATAAGAAGCGACCTGTAAGAAACTGACAAATCCAATTGCTGTCTGATGCTATCATGCATGTTCATGAGGAATATTTTAGCATGGAATATAATAACATGCTACCATTAAGTGCTCTACCAGAATTTCCTGTTCATCCATGTGATCCAGATTGTCAGCACATGGAACAGTCATGTGAACAATAACCCTGTATATGTCCCGCTGTTGCAATGCTTCCTCAAATGTGGTTTGTGTTTCTCCGAAAAATTATGATTTATATCGACTGATTACTATCATAAGGATAATTGGACATCACATGTGACATCATACATGAACAGCAATTGGAGTGTTGAACTAAAAAAATGAACTTCAACTGAAAATTTGAAAATTGTTGAAAAAAAATAGAAAATTGTTGAACAATGTTTCATTCAAAGCTTGCAGATGGTCGCGGTTGATAAAATGCGACCTGTTTCTCAATTCGCGGAAAAGTGTCCCACAAAATCCCGTTTTTTGTCTATTCGTCGCTATGTCCCACAAATATGTGGAGGGGTTTTTTATATTCGCGGCTGTATTCCGCAAAATCGCGTTTTTTTTTTCCTATTCGCAGCCATGTTCCTCGAATTGGCAGTTTTTCAGGGGTGCAAGAAAAAAAATCATGAGCCGTTACCTTGACATATTTATAAAACCCATTTTTCACCAGCCATGCATAAAGCAGCTGGACGTACGTACTCAAAAACATCTTATACAAGAACGAACATGACCAACACATTCGCCAAACCAACACATCTGCCAAACCAACACATCCGACAAACCAACACATCCACCAAACCAACAGATCCGGCAAACCAAGACATCCACTAAACG
Source organism: Myxine glutinosa (assembly GCF_964187855.1). NCBI lineage: Eukaryota > Metazoa > Chordata > Myxini > Myxiniformes > Myxinidae > Myxine > Myxine glutinosa. Next base: position 173,343,490 of record NC_136266.1, on the reverse strand, counting down.
AATACACCCACCACACCAACACATTCGTAAAAGCAAAACATCCATGAAAACAATACATCTGCCAAACTAAAACATCTGACAAACCAACATATCCACCCAACCAACACATCCACCAAACCAAATCATCCACCAAACGGACACATCCGCCAAACCAACACATCCACCAAAACAACACATCCGACAAACCAACATATCCACCAAACAAACACATCCACCAAACCAACACATCCGGCAAACCAACACTTGCACCAAACCAACAGATCCGGCAAACCAAGACATCCACTAAACGAATACACCCACCACACCAACACATTCGTAAAAGCAAAACATCCATGAAAACAATACATCTGCCAAACTAAAACATCTGACAAACCAACATATCCACCCAACCAACACATCCACCAAACCAAATCATCCACCAAACGGACACATCCACCAAACCAACACATCCACCAAAACAACACATCCGACAAACCAACATATCCACCAAACAAACACATCCACCAAACCAACACATCTGCCAAACCAAATTATCCACAAAACCAACACATTCACCAAACCAACACATCCGCCTCACCAACACATGCGCAAAACCAAGACATCTGCCAAACCAACACAAACGCCAAACCAAAACATCCGCCAAACCAACACATGCACCAAACCAACACATCCGCCAAACCAACACATCCGCCAAACCAACACATCCGCCAAACCAACACATCCGCCAAACCAACACATCCGCCAAACCAACACATCCGCCAAACCAACACATCCGACAAACCAACATATCCACCAAACAAACACATCCACCAAACCAACACATCCGCCAAACCAACACATCCACCAACCCAACATATCCACCAAACCAACACATCCGCCAAACCAACACATCCTCCAAACCAACACATCCGACAAACCAACATATCCACCAAACAAACACATCCGCCAAACCAACACATCCGACAAACCAACATATCCACCAAACAAACACATCCACCAAACCAACACATCCGCCAAACCAACACATCCACCAACCCAACATATCCACCAAACCAACACATCCGCCAAACCAACACATCCGCCAAACCAACACATCCTCCAAACCAACACATCCGACAAACCAACATATCCACCAAACAAACACATCCACCAAACCAACACATCCGCCAAACCAACACATCCGCCAAACCAACACATCCACCAACCCAACACATCCACCAACCCAACATATCTACCAAACCAACACATCCACCAAACCAACACATCCGCCAAACCAACACATCCACCAACCCAACATATCCACCAAACAAACACATCCACCAAACCAACACATCCACCAACCCAACACATCCACCAAACAAACACATCCACCAAATCAACACATGCACCAAACCAACACATCCACCAACCCAACATATCCGCCAAACCAACACATCCACCAAACCAACACATCCGCCAAACCAACACATCCGCCAAACCAACACATCCGCCAACCCAACACATCTGCCAAACCAATACATCCGCCAAAACAACACATCTGCCAAACTAATACAGCCCACAAACCAACACATGCACCAAACCAACACATCCGCCAAACAAACACATCCGCCAACAAACACATGCACCAACCAACACATCTGCCAAACCATCACACCCGGCAAACCAACACACGCGCCAAACCCACACATCCGCCAAACCAACACATCCACCAAAACAATGCATCCGCCAAAGCAACACATCCACCAAAGCAACACATCCGGCAAAGCAACACATCCGGCAAATCAACACATGCACCAAACCAATACATCCACCAAACGAACACATCCAGAAAACCAAGACATCCACTAAACAAAAAACATCGGCCAAACCAACACATTCGCACAACCTAATCAACCACCAAACCAACAGATGCACCAAACCAACACATCTGCCAAACCAACACAAAAGCTAAACTATCACATCCGCCAAACTAACACATCCGACAAACTAACACATACACCAAAGCAACACATCCGCCAAACCAAATCATCCACCAAACCAACACATCTGCCAAACCAACACATGCACAAAACCACCACATCCGCCAAACCAATACATCCGCTAAACCAACACATCTGCCAAACCAACACATGCACAAAACCAATACATCCACCAAACCAACACATCAGCCAAACCAACACATGCACCAAAGCAACACATCCGCCAAACCAAATCATCCACCAAACCAACACATCTGCCAAACCAACACATCCGCTAAACCAACACATCTGCTAAACCACCAGATCCGCCAAACCAATACATCCACCAAAACAACACATCTGCGAAACTAATACACCTGACAAACCAACACATGCACAAAACCAATACATCCACCAAAGCAAATCATCCACGAAACCAACACATCCACCAAACCAACACATCCGCGAACCAACACATTCGCCAAACCAACACATCCGCCAAACCAGCACATCCGCCAACCAACATATGCACAAAACTAACACATCCACCAAACCAAATCATCCACTAAACCAACACATCCACCAAACCAATGCATCCGCGTAAACAACACATCCGCCAAACTAATACATCAGACAAGCCAAAACATCCGCTAAACCAACACATCTGTCAAACTAATACAGCCGCCAAACCAACACATCCACCAAACCAACACACCCACCAAACCAACACATCCACTAAACGAACGCATCCGCCAAACCAATGCATCCGCGTAAACAACACATCCGCCAAACTAATACATCAGACAAGCCAACACATCCGCTAAACCAACACATCTGTCAAACTAATACAGCCGCCAAACCAACAAATCCATCAAAAAATACAGCTGCCAAAGCAACACATCCGCCAAAAGCAACACATCCATCAAAGCAACACAAATGTGAAACTAACACTTCCACCAAACCAACACATCCGCCAAACCAACACATCTGCCAAACCAACACATCCGCCAAACCAACACATCTGCCAAACCAACACATGCGCAAAACCAATACATCTGCCAAACCAACACATCCACCAAAACGATACAGCTGCCAAAGCAACACATCCACCAAAACGATACATCTGCCAAAGCAACACATCCGCCTGAGCCACACACCCGCCAAAGCAACACATCCGCCAAAGCAACACAAACGCGAAACTAACACTTCCGCCAAACCAACACATCGCCAAACCAACACATCCGCCAAACCAACACATCCGCCAAAGCAACACATCCGCCAAAGCAACACATCCGCCTGAGCCACACACCCGCCAAAGCAACACATCCGCCAAAGCAACACAAACGCGAAACTAACACTTCCGCCAAACCAACACATCGCCAAACCAACACATCCGCCAAACCAACACATCCGCCAAAGCAACACATCCGCCTGAGCCACACACCCGCCAAAGCAACACATCCGCCAAACCAACACATCGCCAAACCAACACATCCGCCAAACCAACACATCCGCCAAAGCAACACATCCGCCTGAGCCACACACCCGCCAAAGCAACACATCCGCCAAAGCAACACAAACGCGAAACTAACACTTCCGCCAAACTAACACATCCGCCAAACCAACAAATCCGCCAAACCCACAAATCCGCCAAACCTACACATCAACCAAACCAACACATCCGACAAACCAACACATTGGACAAACCAACACATCCGACAAACCAACACACCTGCCAAACCAACACATCTGCCAAACCAACACATCTGCCAAACCAACACATACACCAAAGCAACACATCCACCAAAGCAACACATCCACCAAAGCAACACATACACCAAAGCAACACATCCACCAAAGCAACACATACACCAAAGCAACACATCCACCAAAGCAAAGCAGCCGCCAAACCAACAAATCCACCAAACCAACACATCTGCCAAACCAACAAATCCGCCAAACCAACACATCCACCAAAGCAAAGCAGCCGCCAAACCAACAAATCCACCAAACCAACACATCCGCCAAACCAACAAATCCACCAAACCAACACATCCGCCAAACCAACAAATCCGCCAAACCAACACATCCGCCAAACCAACACATCCGACAAACCAACACATTGGACAAACCAACACATCCGACAAACCAACACATTGGACAAACCAACACATCCGACAAACCAACACATTGGACAAACCAACACATCCGACAAACCAACACATTGGACAAACCAACACATCCGACAAACCAACACATCCGACAAACCAACACATCTGCCAAACCAACACATCTGCCAAACCAACACATCCGCCAAACCAACACATCCGACAAACCAACACATTGGACAAATCAACACATCCGACAAACCAACACATCCGACAAACCAACACATCTGCCAAACCAACACATCTGCCAAACCAACACATCCGCCAAACCAACACATCCGACAAACCAACACATTGGACAAACCAACACATCTGCCAAACCAACACATGCGCCAAACTAACACATCCACCAGACCAACACATACACCAAAACAAAGCAGCCGCCAGCCAACAAATCCACCAAACCAACACATTCGCCAAACCAATTCATGAGCCAAACCAACGCATCTGCCAAACCATCACATCCGCCATCTCTCTTTGCAGATTTTCTCGACCCGTGAACCAAAGACGCCCTGCATATGGCAAACAAAATCCATTTACTTTTACTTGGGTCCTCCTCAGAACACAAGAGTAGTCCAGCATGCACATGAGATTTTTTGAATGGTTGTTTTGTATTGTTTGGCATTTTCTACAAGCTATGGAATGTCCCTTCTATTCTATACTTTACCATGTGGCAATTACCCTTTTATAAAGGGGCGTCTTCTATTACCCTGGCATTTTTCCTGAGAATGTCCCTTCTTTTCTGTAGTTTGCCACATGGCACTTACCATATAAAGGGGCCTTTTCTCTGCCCCACGCATTTTTCACAAGACACATTTTAAATACGAACAAAATGCATGTGTTCATCGTACAAGACTTTATTCAAGATGATTTAAAAGCCTTGAAAAAGTAAGGGGGAAAATGTTCAACCTAGACAATGATCTAGAACCCACAATCCCCAGCTTGGGAGTCTGATGCTTGAGCCATTATGCCATTGATCCAGGATGTTATTTCAAAAATTACATATTTTAAAGGGGTATGTATGTGTATTTATATATACAACATACCAGTCGAAACCGAGAACGAATTTTCAGTCCTCATGTTAAAGTTGCATACAGAGAAACCGTCTGCAAAAAAGGAAGGGGAGCTTTGCGCCTCCTCCCTTTATTTCCATACAATAAACACTTCAATGTGATACAATACTCATAAAGACTCTGAAATTCAGGTTTAAGAATAATTACGTTTTCAATGCGAACAAAATGCATTTGCTCATTGCACAAGATGTTGATTTGCTCATTATTCAAGTCAATATAAAAGACTTGAAAAAGTAAGGGGAAAAATATATTTAATTTAGGTGAGATGCAAACACAAAATCCCAGCTTGGGAGTCTGATGCTTTAATCCATCAGACCATTACGCCAGCACATTGGATTTGTGTAATAATATTTTGAAGAGTTATAAAGTGTGTGTGTGTATATATATTATATATATGTATATATATATATATACATATATATACAGTCACGTGAAAAAGTAAGTACACCCCATGTAAAGTTTTGACTTTTTCAATACTCATAGGGGAGGGGCGGGAATGGTGGGGAGGGGGGTGGGAGGGGGGGAGGGGGGGGAGGGGGGGGAGGGGTGAGAGGGGGGAGGGGGAGGGAGGGAGGGGAGGGGGGAGGGGGTGGGAGGGGGGGGAGGGGTGAGAGGGCGGGTGAGGGGGAGGGGAGGAGGGGAGGAGGGAGGGGGTGGAGGGGGGAGGGGGATGGGGAAGGTGGGGGAGGGGGAAGGGGGGAGGGGGGAGGGGCGGAAGGGGGAAGGGTGGAGGGGGGAGGGGGATGGGGGAAGGGGAGAGGAAGGGGGAAGGGGGAGTGGGGGAAGGGGGAAGGGGGGGAGGGGGGAAGGGGGAAGGGAAGCCGAGAGACGTATTTTCAGTCCCCATGTAAAAGCTGCATGCAGCGAAACGATCCCTTATATTAAGGTAGGGGCGCTTTGCACCTTCCTTTTATTTATTAAGCCTGCTGTTGGCTTAAACGGTTAAGGTGGCTGGTTTGAGATCTCAGGCCCTGCGTTAAAGCCCTTGTCATGTCGTTGAATTAACACCAGGTGGGTTGACTAAGCCTGTCATGCGTCCGAGGTCGGCAAAATCAGTATCAGTTTACTGGGATAAATACTTCCCCATACTTCCTTGTTTAAAATCTCAACTCAAAAAAAAAAGAATAATATTTCCTTCTCTGCTCTTATTCGTTTATTCGTTTGTTCTTATTTGTTCGTTCGTTCTTCAACCACGTTAGTTCGTGATCACGTTGTTAAAAATGTTTAAACTTTCCCCTGAAGAACTGTATTCTGTCGTATATTATAACACCTTTTTCTTCTCTCGTCTATAAAAGGATGCTTTCGACCTGCTCACCAAATCTATTCATTCCAAAAAAAAATCCATCTCTTACAGTCTCTTTTTTCTACATTCCTGAAACTCTCTACACTCCACACCTCCTTCAGCGTCCTCAAACGTATATTTGACTCGAAGGTCTCAAGAAACCCATTTGCAATAAATGTTCGTTTCCCATTAATCGTACACTTTCAAAATCCAATCTCACCCCTCCCTCCAAATCTCCCCATCACCCCTTCCCTCCAAAACTTCCCCATCACCCCTCCCCTCAAAAACTTCCCCATCACCCCTCCACTCCAGAATCTTCCCCATCACCCATCTCTTTCAAATATTCCCCCTTGCCCCTCCCCTCCAAATCTGTCCCATCACCCATCCCTTTCAAATCTTCTCCCTTGCCCCTCCCCTCCTAATCTTCCCCATCGCCCCTTCCCTCCAAAACTTCCCCATCACCCCTCCCCTCAAAAACTTCCCCATCACCCCTCCCCTACAAATCTACCCCCTTTCCCCCTCCCCTCCAAATCTTCCCCATCACCCATCTCTTTCAAATATTCCCCCTTGCCCCTCCCCTCCAAATCTTCCCAACACCCCTTCCCTCCAAAACTTCCCCATCACCCCTCCCCTCCAAAAACTTCCCCATCAACCCTCCCCTCCAAATCTACCCCCTTGCCCCCCTCCCCTCCCAAATCTTCCCCATCACCCATCTCTTTCAAATATCCCGCTTGCCCCTCCCCTCCAAATCTTCCCCATCACCCATATCTTTCAATTATTCCCGCTTGCCCCACCCCTCCAAATCTTCCCCATCACCCATCCCTTTCAAATCTTCCCCTTGCCCTCCCCTCCCAATCTTCCCCATCACCCCTTCCCTCCAAAACTTCCCCATCACCCCTCCCCTCCAAAACTTCCCCATCACCCTCCCCTCCAAATCTTCCCCATCACCCATCTCTTTCAAATATTCCCCCTTGCCCCTCCCCTCCAAATCTTCCCCATCACCCATCCCTTTCAAATCTTCCCCCTTGCCTCTCCCCTCCAAATCTCCCCCAACACCCCTTCCCTCCAAAACTTCCCAATCACTCCCTCCCCCTCCAAAAACTTCCCCATCACCTCTCCCCTCCAAATCTAACCCCCCTTGCCCCTCCCCCTCCAAATCTTCCCATCACCCATCTCTTTCAAATCTTCCCCTTGC